>NC_136589.1:32819594-33174594 GCF_910589615.1 Taurulus bubalis | reverse complement strand
CCGTGTTTCTATCCCTCCCTTTACCCCTTGTTAATACACTCCATTTGTGTTCATCATTTATATACCTCTTGTCCACTCTGAATAATTTAAACTCTTTTTTTTAATGTCTGCTCCATCTGTGAATTTATCTCTCTCTCCTGTCCTTCGTCATCCGCTTTTATATTTTTCTCTTTTTTTCTCTTTACATACCTGCTGGTGCATGGGCACATCTCCAATTTCAATATAGACACACAGCCGTGATGAACCATTAAGTCGTCCTGCTTATGATCCTCCACAACAGATCCATACGGTTGAGCCTTTAGCACAGGGTGATTGGAGGTAATGTTGCTTCTGAAAACTGAGAGCCCTGCTGAGGCAGTCAGCTGCATGCTTTCTATGAAGCTACTTGAGTGGGTGTTACCAGGTCATCCTGAAACAAAAGTCTTCAGGAAACAGTTCTCTGTTTCAACACAATCACCTTCACCGTGTTTTGTCCTTTTGAATGCATTGTTGAGTGAATGAAGCTTTCCAAAACTTGTACTGGTTTATTTTTAGGCTTACTCATTTGGGCCTTATATGATTATTGTGTAAACATCTGAAACTATTTTATTCCACACAGGCCTGCACAAATTACCACTTTACTATTTGTTAGCAACAAAATACATAATTGGAGACTACTGACACTCATAATTCCTTCTGTTGTAGAATATGTTCATGTATATGTAACACTATGTGAAATGTGTAGTACAATTCTTAGTTTAGAGTATTTAGAGTCTAATCTAGAGTAGTGTTGCCATAATTCAACCATCTCCATTCATTTTAATTGCCATATGTTTTAATGGTAAAACAGTGTTTTAAAAATAGAAATTATGTCCACTGGACAACTCTTATTGAATACAATAGGAGTTGTCCAGTGGACATTATTTCTATTTTAAATATCAGCTGCTGTATAATTCCCTTGTTTCTGTTTTCCCACCTACTGTTCTATCAAGTAACCTTATATAAGCTCAACCACCCGTCATTCTGTCAATTATGTTTGTCTTAATAATATGATCTTCATATTTTATATCTATAGGAATGTTGAAGCTAAATTGCCTGCGGTTAACATTTAAATGTCATTCTTCTTGACTTAAATAAAGAGCTTTTGTGTTCATTCTCAGCCTGCACTGAGTAACTACAGTAGTCATTTATACTACAATATTAGCACAAATTAGCTATAAGATTCTTTTCTTTTAATTCTTAATTCTTAATTTATTTATTTTTACTTTAAGTTTTTTGTAATTCTGTTTATTAAGGAGGAGCTAGCAAAATAAACTTTTCATTGTGCGTAGTAACTGTCAGTTTTATTGTCATATGTACAGATAAAAATCTTGAATCTTGAATATCGAGGAGGGATGTGTTCACTAGCAGCTCAATCTAAAAATATCTTCAGTCAGATCGACTGCCGCTTCAAATCAACCAGCACGTAATTGAAAATGCAAGTGTTAATAATGATATTACAAAAGTTGGATAGAGGAGTGGGGCGCCTGAGAGGATTGTTCACTTGAATGGCGCAGCGTGATGCCGCATTATGTGCATCTTGTACAGGATCTAAGAACAGAAGCCATATCAAAGACATCTGGGAGCATGGAGACCAAATTGCATATAATATGTCAACGCAGCGTATTTCTCACTCATTATGAACAAACATTCACATCACATTTGGTATGAAAGCCACCAGTATCAATAAAGCAAAAATGCCTTGAATAGTTTTTGTTTATTCTTAGCAACATCAGCATGAGCTCACTTGCCTCAGACCTCAGTTCAGTAAATGTATTGATCAGGGGACTGGGCGTGGTCCGAGAGCCGATCTTCATTCTGATGCAGACAGACAGAGTTCTATTTGGGCTGAGTCAAACGGTGGGACTGTAATTATAGAGTGGCTGGGATCTGGCAGGACTGGGAGTGTTTCAGACATCACCATTTCCTCCCCATCCATCACATTCAGTCGGGCGGAACTAGGCCACAGATGCCGCACAAAATAATCATTCCCATGCAACTGGTCTGGTATGAGCAGCCCTCATTCAATAACACAGCTGATCAGAAATGATAATAGCAATCATGCCACCGCATATTTTAGAGGCCCAAGTCTGATTTTGTGTGTGTGTGTGTGTGTATGTGTGAGGAGGAGGAGGAGGAGGAGGAGTAGCTTCCAGAAAAGGTGAATTCACAAGACCAGCATGTGTCTCAAAGCTTGTAAGAGGATGTGTGAGTAAACGTAGCTGCAGTTATTGTTGCCAAAGCAAACCAACTGTTGCTTTACATGACATGTCCGTTCTTTTGACTTCAAAGAACAGACCGAAAGGTTGAAATTCGAATATCCTCACTAAATCAGAGGGAGCCTGTGAAAGAAAAAACTGTCTGAGTTTTGCAAAATGAGATGAGCATCTTTCAGCAGGGGCATAAAGAGTTCAATCCCTATCTCACCTTTTCATGCCCAGCTATAATCCACTGTCCTTCTGAGACCTTGGCCTTTTGCAAATATGTCAATGTGAATTTCACCTGCATGTGCGCCCTTCCCTGCTCTTTTTTTTCTCTTTTTTTTTTATTTATCAAAAGCCAGCTCTTTAAATGCTGATTTATTCATGCCTAATTATTTAAAAAATTGATTCTATGAAGGTATACTTTCCCTGCCTCGGTACAATGTTCTGTTGCCATGAATAACAAATAGGTTAATTATTGAAATATTCATCCTAGGCTTGTAGTATGAAAAGCAATCTCCTGCTTGCCTCCACTCACATGTTTTAGTCCTACATTGATAGATGAACAGACAAGTCTTGGGGAGAAAGTGTTCACAAATGTGCCAGCCATTTCATCCCAGACATACCACTGTTGGCAGAAACACTATATAAACACAATCTAGTCCTAGAATTCTTTGGGGATTCCACCCAGAAAAAAAACAGCAACTTCTCTGACTGACTGTCCCTTTGAAGGCGAAGCTCAAAGTTGAGTGCTTTAACTGAAAAGGGCACAAATCATTCAGTTGTTAACAGCACCAGCTGAGCGTAGTCTGGGACAACATTGAGGGAGGCATTATGGCGATGGAGCAGTTACATTTGTTTGTTTGCTGTCCACTGTTAACTACACCTCTTGCCTTGGGTCCTGCTGTAAAAGCCCATAATCAGACTGAATAATGGGAGTTTTGCTGGCCGTTCAAGAAACAATTTCCAGGCACTAATCTGCTATTTGCGATGGCATTTTGTAGACCTTTCTAGGCAGAGGAGCTTTACATGTGGAAATGCTCTGAGCTGCTCGTCATCCACCTGTGCTCAGTATGTCTCAGCATGTAGCTGTATGAACTGGTGCTGATGGATTAAAAGCAGTATGTGAGTGGGAATCAGACCGATTACTGAGAATCAGACCGATGACTGGAGGTCAAAGATCAGCCCTATAGATGCTTCTCTTTCTCCATCTTGTGTGAATTGTCTATCATTAAATTATGAGCTTAAAGTAGTCAAGACCCATCTTTAAGTATGTGTAGTTAAGCCTGAGCCACAACCAGACCTATGGCTGCCAAGTGTTTTGGCTAATTTGTATGATTGAGGGTAGAGTTACCGTACATCAGATCAGAAGTCGTATTGTTCTTTCTTTATTTCTGAATTTCCTTTTGCGGCAACCCCTGGCCTCCCTACACCAAACAGGTCCTGTAAAAAATGGAAAAGAAAAGGGCTTTTGTCTCCCAAATAGTGACAATCTGCTGGGTGTTGTCTGGTTACTTTAGTACGTAAAAACAGCATTGACACATCCAGACCACTGGCACCCATGTACTTGCATTTGACCAATCAGCAATGGTCAGCTCTGCAAAAATCCCCAGGGCAGGGACTTTTGGGGGACATGAATCATGTCTCAGGAACTACATTAAGGTCTCGGTTCCTCGAGTTGAAAAGCAATGCAAATGTATTAGGTCCTAAAAAGGTTCCTGAAAAAGTTCCTGTGTTTAAACAAAAAAAAAAAAGAGATGAAAGTGGTGTTAATGGGTGACATAACCTTTTGTACTATTCTCAGGCCAGACCTCTTCTCCATAGCTTTTGTTATATCTGTATCAAGCTTAACTGGAATCTTTCAGCATGTGTGCGGTAGCTCCTGTCCGGTTGCCACTGTGCCTGCTCAAAATAACTCATTAGTCCAGTCCATTTGCCATTATGGTCCACAGGTGTTACATCCATGTTCTGATAGGTTACTCTCAGCCTGTGTGAGCTCACCGTTGGACGCTGTGGTCCCGTGGTAGAGAAAGACTGTGGCCATCTGAGCTGCTCTGTGTTATTCTAGCCTTTGAAGGTAATGGCAGGAGATCAATGTGATGAATGGCCTTTATGAGGGCAGAGTATTGATGGCTTGATGGCAGTGAGCTGAGGCTGTGCGAAGGGGAACATCAGCTTGAATATATTACCCCCCTTTCTCTTTGATTCCTTGTGTTTTTCTTTTATCCATCACTCTGTCCTTTTCTTTCCTTCGCCCTCTCTTTTTGCTCAGCTTCTAGCTCAGCTAGCTGTGACTGGTCATTAAAACAAACATTAAGTGCTCTGTGAATCCATAGCTCCTCCATCTCCAGCTACTGCCCATAAAACAGTGAAGCCATAATGACACACACAATGGCCCCACTTGATAATCAGGGTTAGGGAAGAGAGTCTCCTACATTACTGGCAAAAGCAAAGCTTTTAGAGTGGAGCCAATGGGTACATTTGGTTGGCGGAAAAATAAGTGTTGTGTAAAGAGACTTTCAATATTTGTCTGTTCTTTCATCAGCAAGAAAGTTTGTGTTCAGTGAGATCGGTAATGATAAAACATAGACATGGTGATGCATAAATGTGTACAGTAAAACTGTTTAGGTGAGAGCTGACTTCATAGAGTAACATGAAAAACTCTCGAAAGTGATGTTGATCCGTCTAATGTCTCTACCAACTGTCTTCATTTTATTTTGTACTTAAATTCCATTAGGATGCATTCCACATCCGCTATTGCTCTGTGGTTTCTTACCTGGCAGAGAGCATTATCTCTTAACATCTGAACTTAAACGGCATCTCCAGCAGGGAAAACACGTGTTGAGGTCGTCCAAAAGAGGACTCAGGAGCACAGAGATCACACTGTGTTCTCCAGTCTTCCACACCTTGTTCATCTTGAGCCGATATGACACATGCCTCGAACGTGCATGTTCGCTCATATCCACATTGCATGAACTAAATATACGCAGCGCAGGACTAACGGTGTTAAATTAAACACACATCTTTGAAGAGCAAATGGATGCAAGGACCGGGGAATTCCATTATCAGTAAGGTGACAGGTGATGATGCCTTCTCTCTCCTTTGGCAAGGTCACAGAGATGTCATGGAGAAGTGCTGGAGAAAGATTTGATTTAAATGATGTAAAAGGAAGAGCAAAGGAATTGAAATAGGAAACCTAGGCAGGAGTATTGATGTGACTGCAGTGTCACACGCATGTCATCGTTGTTGGAATGATAACAATACTTAAGAATTCATATCGATGTTAATACTCAGAGTAATCAAATGTTTTGGACCTACAGATGCAGAAATGTGCCGTGTAGCCTCAAGCTCTTCAGCAGCAAAACAACGTCCAGCAAATCAATATGTGTTCGGAAAACCATCAAATTATAAACAGCACGATCCCTGCACACACACAGGCGTGAATAGCAGCTGAATACTAAGTGCTGGAGGGATGTGAACAGTTTGATTTCTGCTAAGTAACTGATGCACCTGTAATAGTTTTCTTTGTCTTTGACACAATGGTGACACCGACTATCTACTGAGGAGGAGATAAAGGAAAGAGATTGCAGTTCATTATTATATGAGCCAATGAATATCTGGACAGATTTCAGACGGGCATTATCGGAGATGCCTCGGGCCTCTCTTTGGCGTGAAAGATGGTGGTCATTTGGCGAGACGGGGGGCGGTGAGGACCCCCTCCTTGGAGCAGACGGGTGCAGAGGAGCCTAGGGCTGGCTGTATTAATGAACAGGCAGTGCTGAAAGGGACAGGTTCCTGTAATGCTGATGAATGGTCATTACAGAGCAGAGACGAGGGAAGAGAACAGAAGGGGAAGAGAGGAGAGGTGAGAAGAGTACAGCAGAGTGGGCACTGAGGGAGCAGCGGTGAAAAAAAAACTTTAATTTGCACCTCAGATTTCTGTAAACTCGTTTATCATGTCAGCAGTGTCACTGTTCTCCACGTGTCTTCTCCCACCCCTCCCTGTCCCTGCACACACCTGACCCAAGCCTTCCTGTTTCTCCCCCAGACATTGTCATGTATTCCTTGGGCCAAATACTTGCATGATATTCATTGGTTTGGTTTATTTTCAAACCCTAAATGTGTGATGCCCCCCTATGTTTATCGAAGTACTTTTTTTTTATTGAGTCAACCAACAATATTTCTGAAGAATCCTTTTCATGGTCTGACCGGTTGTCGGGGCTGTGTGTGGAGAATTGATGTGTTCACTTCACCACTAGGTCTGTATGGGCAGCTGGGGCTTTAAAGGTCAGAAGAAGTAGGAAGCACCAGGAAATATATGCTTACAAGAAACCTGAACTAACTGGACGCCCACCCTCTCCTCTGTAGACCTCATTAACTCCTCCTGGCATACAGCTGTTTGCATCATCTGAGGGGTCGGAGAAATAAATCTGTGTGCCAAGCTTTTCTTCAAATAGGAGTACAAATAATGTTATTATTACAGACAGTGGAAAATGTAAAAAAATTAATAAAACTGTTTCAAATCACTCGCTGCTCCACAAAATATTAATTTCAAGTCAGTGTGGCTTTCATGTGACTGTCATAATGCATTCTTCCTTTGAATTTCTTTCCCCCAGTCTGCTCTCCAGCTGTATGCCAAAGTATAACACACACACATTACACATTAAAATAGCTTTGCACATTAAAAATATCACATTTAGAATATAAGTAGACTGTCTGTCTCTACAAATTTGAACCTGACCAGCTTGTGTGCAGCTGGACAGTTATTCAAACATGTTTATCCGAAAGCAAGCTTCTAGGCAACCATCTTTTTATTCGCAGTGATTCCAGCCAAACGGTAATGGCACATTTTCATCATAATTTTGTGCACTGAGTTAATACCCCAAGGAGCCTCTGATTCTCATCCAACATACATTCTAGGTCACACCTGCAAGAAATGCCCTGCAGTATATTTGAGTTCGGTCTGCAGGCGAATGCCTTTCCATCAGACCGGCTCTTGGCTCCCCATCTTTCTAATTGTATTTCAAAAGTGCATAATCTTGAAATGGTTACAAACCACATTTTGTAATGTGTCAATTGTGCGCCTGGTCTAGCTCGGCATAGATTGCAAATAGCAGAGCATCCAAAGTAATCACGGGGTTTATGCAGTGGCAGTACACATACTAGAGCAGTTGAGCTTATTTAGAGAACAAGACGTGGTGTTTTTGTTGTTGCTGCGCTTAAATAATTGTTTATAATTCCAAAAAAAGAAGGACGTGCGTATTCTCAATGGCTGAATAAACCCCACAGCTCGACAGGCTGATTCCCTTCTGTTAATCCAGGAAGTAGACTTACATTTAGTGCCTTAGGGAGATTACTGATATGTGTAAAAATTCTCTGTGGCTCAGCCAATATTAGCATTCTCTATCAAAAAATGAGAAAGCAGCACAGCCGTACCACCAGTGATTACTAATCAACCATGTGCACTCTTCTCTGTCCTTCTCTTTCTGTAGTGGGAGGAGGTGAGTGGCTATGATGAAAACCTCAACACAATCAGGACCTACCAGGTGTGTAATGTCTTCGAGCCCAGCCAAAACAACTGGCTCCTCACCACCTTCATCGATCGGCGTGGAGCGCAGCGCATCTATGTGGAGATTCGATTCACCGTGCGCGACTGCAGCTCCATCCCCAACGTCCCTGGCTCATGCAAGGAGACGTTTAATCTCTATTACTACGAATCTGACGCCGTCATTGCCACTAAAGGCACCGCCTTCTGGATGGAGGCACCTTACCTCAAGGTGGACACCATTGCTGCAGACGAAAGCTTCTCGCAGGTGGACTTCGGCGGACGCCTGATGAAGGTCAACACGGAAGTGCGGAGCTTTGGCCCGTTGTCTAAAAATGGCTTCTATCTGGCTTTTCAGGACTATGGCGCCTGCATGTCTCTGCTGTCAGTCAGGGTGTTTTATAAGAAGTGCCCAAGTGTGGTTCAGAACTTTGCGATCTTTCCAGAGACCATGACCGGGGCTGAGAGCACCTCCCTGGTAATTGCAAGAGGAATCTGCATTCCCAACTCAGAAGAAGTAGATGTGCCCATAAAGCTGTACTGCAATGGAGATGGCGAGTGGATGGTTCCTATCGGCAGCTGCACATGCAAGGCTGGATTTGAACCTGACAATGGCAACGTATGTCGAGGTAAGTAATACGTAGAACTACATACATCTGTCATCAACATCCGATAGTTGATATTTGATAGTGTTGTCTGATAGTTGCAAGCACCCTGCTTTCAAATTATTTGCTTTTCATCATTCACTCTCTTATTTTTTATTTTTTTAAATGAGGGACCACTCATAATAGAACAAATCACTTCATTGAAGACAGGTGACAGGAAATTGTGCTATTTTGGGCTTGCATATAACAAGGCGTCAGTGTACCTTGGATCACAGGTTTTCCGCATCATTGGAATGTTTGAATAGATTTTGTTTCATGCGTTTTGCTGAGCATGATGTGCCGTACTTCTTCCTTGATCACATCCACCTCCGGCATACTCGAAAGGCACATTAGCATTGATTCTTAATCTGTTGCGAATGCCAGCCTTCTGTGCAGCCTACTTTACAGATGGCGAGAGGTTTGATTCTGCCTCAGCATGATGTGCGGAAGACAAAGTTCTAAGGAATAGATAATGGCGTGCACATAAAGACGAGGTTAATCTGAGTTTTCAGTTCAAGCTGTCACTTTCTCTCTCTTATTCTGTCTGTCCTCTAATGCACCTTTACGCTCGGCACCGTGTTATTCTCACACACACACATACACACACACACACACACACACACACACACACACACACACACACACAGATACAAAGAGAACATTTTCTCAAGGTGTCTAATGATAATATGAGTGGCTCAGAGCTCTCAGTAAGGTGCAGTATTGGTTGGCCTACCTCTGGAGGTTAGCTCCAGAGTGTGTGGAGCCCAGATAAGATTGATTGACGCACATCTGCTCTGATCAGAAAACAGATATGAGAGTGCCACATATCTATAAAGCACATATGTGTGACTGCTTTAACTGTATCCTTCTCACATTGTTTGATGGCCTACGCAAAACACACCCACACACTAACAAACGCACCAAAACAAACACACATACACACACACACACATACACACACACAGACACCGGGACTACTGTGGAATGACTTTCAAATGAAAATGACAAAGTAAAAGTTGGTTGCCTTTCGTTAGCTCATTAATGGAAGTTTTCATTTCACATCTAACTTTGCCATCTCATCACAACTGTGTTTTACATTGTTCACAGGTTTGTTTCTACGAAAGCTATCGTTTCTTTTAGTGGAATGTAGATGTAATTTACATATTTTGTAAAGCAACTATCTATACTAACCCACACAGAGAAAAAGTGCATTATTTGCAAACTAATAATTTAAAGTTAGCACGCTTTAGTTTCCTTGCTGCCAATCTTTGTTCCAACTGTGTGACATTCTAACTACAGCGTCACTATTTGCAATAGAAAGTTTTAAACTGATGAAAAAGCAGGATCTATGATGAGACAAATTTGATGCATTTTATGTTCATGATACACAATCAAAAATAGTTACTACTTATGTTTTTTTCATATTAATTCAAGTGGCCATCTGACCAATGGAACTGAAGTTTATTGTATTTATTTATTTGAGTCCTATTGTTTTAATCCCAGCTTGTTTAACTAACTTGTTTTAAATAAATCTGGGCCTTTCAACCTAGTTTTTACTGTCGTTATACATTAGGTAATCTATAAACGTATGAGAATGCATATTAAAGCAGTGTGTGGAGGTTAAATATTTGAGGCAAAGTTAAGTACAGGAGTTTTAAAGCAAATTAGCCAAACAACCTCTCCTAACCTCTAACACAATAAAACAACCCTTCATATTTTACTGGATAAGTACTTTTTTGTTTTGCAAAGCTACTTGGATGATGATCCGTGTCTGTCTTTGTCCACCATTTCTCCACAGAATGTACTTTTTTTCCTCCCATTATTATATTACTCTATTATTACCTCAACCACACACTCACAGCCCCAGTTATTGAAGCCTAAGGTGTCCTCCAGTGTTGGTAGGAGGCTTGTGTTAGTGGAGGCTTTGGCACTGCTGTGAGCACCATAAACACACACACAGGGACAAACACATACACAGTCCCCCGGTAGCCACCGCACTACAAAGACTCTTTGAACAGAGGAGGAGATGTATATTTTTACTAATTCCCACAATTTCTCTTGGTTTCCCTCTCTATGTACCCACAGCAAGTGGACTTCCTGCTGTGTTAAGTTTGACATGTCTCTCTCTGATGGAAATGTAGCATTATTGGAGGTGTGAAAAAACGCCTGTGGAGTGAGGGAGTTGTTAGTGTGTAGCTGCACTAGACTACTGTACAATGTTGTGTGGGTTGACCTTAAGAATCGGGACACACACAAGAGAGAAAAAGAGTTGCACTGACGGAGAGAAACAGATGATGTTGCCATTTCTACCTCTCATAACTAGCATATTCCCACCTCTCATAACTAGCATATTCCCTGGAGACTCGTTTTGAATCTGTTCCCTTCTCATCTCCTGAGAGGCCCCTCCAATAAGAGCATTCTCAACCTTTTTATTTTCCACAAAGTCTCTATTCATGGTCTTGTAATTCATTATTTAAACAGGGAAATCTAACCTTAAAGTGCTTGCGGAAGCTGAGTACGACGGGCAACCAATCAATTGGAGGTTGGTGCAATAACACGGCCTCAACATTGGGTCTGAAGTAATTGCCCATTAGAGATGAAGTAACAGAAACAGGAACAAAACGAATATGAGACCACGCTGAAATAATTTCCCTCATTGAGAGCAACATGAGAAGGAAACATAACATAGGGATGGGGAGGCACGGTGGTGCTTAAAAGCACAGGGGGAAATAAAACATGAAAAGAAATTGCTTGTTTTGAGCAAGGCTAAACAATCTACTGTTTTACAATATTGTTTGAAGATATTATAGGAAAAATAAAGTGTAAAACATGCGCCTACTCAACACCATGCTTTGTAGAATATGTGAAATAATCAGCGCAGCTTGATATCAAACTGGCTAAGGACAATAGTAGGTGTTAAGTATATTAACCTTTTGACGTCAAGACAAAACACACATTCAGTCTACCATAGTTAATGTTTCAAGCTCGCACAAATCCATAGGTTTTACCTTTTTTTTAGGTTTACATTTTTAATACATTTATTCCCTCCAGTGAAAATGCATGAGCCTATGCGTGAGCCTCCCCCTACCTGATTGCGCTTTCTCTAATCTATGTTTTAATTAGTGACAGGTGTCGTGGGGAGAGAGAGAGAGAGAGAGAGAGAGAGAGAGAGAGAGAGAGAGAGAGAGAGAGAGAGAGGCCGTCAGCTGGGCAGAGAGACCATGTTGAGTTGTTGTGCTCTGTAACGATGATACCAGCATGCCATCCTCATTACCAGCTCCCACACATACCATTTGGGTACCCCCCCCCCCCCTCTCTCTCTCTTCCTCTCCCTCTTTTTCCCTTTCTCCCTCTCTCTACCCCTTGGCTATGTAAGCAATCTGCTAAATATTTTATCACCTCCCTGTTAAACCGAGCAGAGACACTCCAAATAGCACCCCAGTACCTCCACCAACAAGGCAGAGCTTGTCTTGTGTGTGTATCCTGGTCATCTCAAGTGACTGATTTGATGTTTTTACTGGACCCTCTCATGGTCGTTGTCATGGTTTCCAGCTGAGTGATTGATAGAATCACCTTGATTACTGTAGGTTTGCTTCACATCCATATCCGTGTTATCTTTTCTTCTTTTTTTAATAATCTGATACAATCGTTGATCATTTTAATGTTCCTTGTATTCTCATATATGGAGTGATTAAAACTCCCCGCTAAAGTAATTATTCTGACGTGTAAACTCTTAAAAGTGAATGATGTGGCCCATACTCCTTCAGAGTAAACAGGGCTAAATGCCACACTGTGAAATTAAAAACTTTGGACTGCCTGTTCTTTATTTTGTTGTTCTCACTTTTTTCCTTTGAGGAACGAAATTTCCTATGAGCTGATAAATGTCTGCCTGGAGTCTATAAAGCTGGCAGTCTTATTTTATGAGGCCCTCTTCTATATTTTGTCTTCTTTTGTAATTGGTTAACCATGCTCAAAGCTTATTGCTTCTCTATTTCTATTTTTTTTATCTCGGTGGGCCATTCCTATGCAAAGATCATAACTGCTCATCTTCTTCTCAACTGCATGAACTTGGAGACAAAGGAAAGTAAAATCATTGGAATGGGAGCAAAGATGTGAATTACAATACAAGTGAAATAGGACGTTAAGAAACATAATGACTAATATTATTATCCATAATATTTTCTGGTTACTTATTTATAAAACTCATGGAATCTAACGCAGTATACATGATGATGTATTTATTTAGTGGGGTATTTTAATGTAATATTGAATTTCTCACCAGAGCAGCCGGATAGTCCTTGTATGAATCTTCTCATATTTTCTCTCACCGTTAGGCTTCAGCGGGCTTTTGACACGCTGGCACATTAATATTACAAATATTCAAATAACTTTATTTAACATTCTGCTGGCTGACAGTGGCAGCGGGAGATTCACAGCCCATTGAGCAAGTGCGCTTCCCTGGGCTAAGTGCCGATTCATCATGGCTGCCTTACTCCTGTCTAATGGCTGCCATCATGGAGCGCGAGCACGCACATGCACTGACACACACATAAACACACATATTGGGCATACACTCAGAAAAAGTGTTCTTCCATGAGTGCATTTTTAAAATGTGAAATGTAGTGTTCCAGGCACATTTATCATGTTATTAACCCGAGCCTGAAACCTTATAAACCCCGATAGAGTTCTTTGTCATTGACACCTGCCGGCTTATTTCTCCGTATTAGAGAGATTAGGCGCTGGAGATTGGAAGCGAAAAAGGATAATAATTATTTCAAATTACTTCCAAAACACATTCAACCACTTAATGTATTTAAAGCTTTTAAAGTTTAGCTTTGGAAGCTATTTTCTGTAAATGTTTGTTTTTTTCAGTTTTCCGCTCCACAGAGGCTTTGATTACTTCCTTATGTGTCTTATCAGAGTGGAAAGGATTTGGCAGAAAGGACCCACAAAGGCCCGGTAAACTATTAGAGCCAATTCCAGCCCATTTGGCCTTGTCTACTTACGTTCCACAGAGTTTACTTAATTCGCACAGAAGCATCCATGTGTACTCCCCAACACTCACAGATGCAACAGCATCTACAGAGTCACCTTGAAGCACAATTAAGTAAGCGCCTGACTCTTCCTGTTCCTATTAGTCGTACGTCTGCAAGGGCCACGTGTTACCACGACAAAAATGGCAGAGGGAGGAAGAGACGGAGAAAAGATGTAAGAGAGAGCAGAGAGTGAAAGACTTCTTGTTTCCATGGCTCTCAATAGGCTGAATAGGGGGATGGTAGAGAGTAGTGGTGAATGAGTGTGACCCGAACAAAAGACTCTTTGAATTTAAGGCCTAAATAGAATATTTGTAATGACCCCAAACACAGATGCACTGCTCTCACTGCAACAGCAGAGTCAGTCCCTAATAACGTGAGGGATATCCAGAGATGTTGTTCACGCATTATGGAAATAGCCCCCACACACAGAGCTGCTTTTATCCCGCATGGAGCGACACATACTCCTACTTCTAGTCTTCCCTTTCACTCCCTGTTTTTTTTTTTTGTCTGATTGTCTAACCTTCAGTCCCTTACAGGCCATGTATTTGGTCACTGGGCTTTTTTCCCCCGACGCATTTCATTGTCATCTTTCACTCGCTGTTTCCTTTAGCTGCTGCACAGAAAGGCATTTTCAAGAATGTTCCACATCTCTTCCAATCTTCACTGCCAAATCCAATTCAGTTCTCTTAATCTTTTCCTCTACTTCAGACTCAGTCATGTCTCCATAAGTTTTCTCTTCTCTTCTCTTCTCCTCTCCTCTATTAGTGATGGACACTGGGTGTTGAGGCCAGTGAGGGACAGGGAGATAAAGGACCCCTAACATTTAGCAGATGGCTGGGGCTCTGCTAGATTTGCCCATGTCACCCTCGCTGGCAAAACACAAAGGCCATGGGCACGAGGGGCTCCACTTCACCCCCTCACCCCAACCGTGACCCCCATCCGTTACATTCCTCATTTTGTGCTTTTCAGTTATGATTGGTGTTTTTCTGTGCAAAGACATCATCAATAATGCTATAGAAGAGTGTCAGTTTCTATCTCTGTGTTGTCTTCAAAAGGGACCAAAAGTTAAAACGTCAAAAGGAATTTGTATTGCGTGGAGAACTTAACTTTTCCATCTCCTTGTACTTTTCTGCCTCTGCAAAACCGCAACTGCGACTTTTATTTTTTCTCTCCTCTTCTCCCTGTGGAGTGCGCTGTGGCAGGCAGTAATGAGAAGACATGGGGAGCTTCTCCACAGAGTCCCCCCACCCCCTCCACCCCGGTTGAGAAAGTGCAAGCACCCACCTCTTCATCGCCCCTCATTTGTTGATTCCCCCTCTGCCTCATCACTGTCCATCAATATTCACTGTTCGGCTAATAACACAGCCAGGCCGGTTGGGTTTGACGGCAGAGGGACACATTTCACTTCGAGGAAATTGTCTCATCCCTTCCTGGAGGTTATCAGCAGCAGCAGAATGATACGTGGATTAGTCAAGGTTATATTGTGGAACTTGTGGACCGACGATCTAATTAGAATTGAATTGCAATATAGTAGGCCAATTATACGCAGTGAAAACTAGTCAGCAAAGCAGCCATGAAATGGGTGGTGGCCACATTTTCTATTACTGGAGTGGGTTAAAGGGTCAGTTTCATTAATGTATAAAGAGTGGTATCTATTCATCCGGAAATGCAAGTAGTTTTGCTTTTATTTTACCAGTTTTGGTAGGTTTGGATTTTTTGCATCTTTCTTCTTGAGTACAATCTATTTAATAACTGTCGCTATCAAAGCTAAAGTTAAATGTAAAGGAGAAATTGATTTGAACCAGAAATGTTGCTGTTGAAGTCTCACAAGTTACAGCTCAAACATGTGCTTTTAATGGGAGATGAGGTTGTACAGTTCCTGTATATGGACTGAGTGAATCTGCTCAGCATACAATACAGTCAGCATGGAGACATAAGGCTTTGCAATAAGCCAATCATATGAGCCAAAAGTGCATTTTTTTCCATGCTTTGTTTTGATTCTGTCTATGGGTGCTTGAAATCAATTCAGAGCTCAAAATCTCTGGACTTTAGGTCAAAGCTTACAGTATATGTGTTCTGTTTTGTGGGAGGCCTGCACACAAATGAACAAATTCACATACACACTCACACACATGCTTTCCATCAACTCAAGCTGAACTTTGCGTGTCCAATTTCATAACCTAATCACGTTGGCAATAATTGCCGCACACGCAAACAGCATTACAGTTCCACTTTAAGTGCTCCCTAAGTATCCCTGATTAAACATACTTGAAGAATTATGTATGTGTAATCTGCTATGACACCATGCATAAATCCTAAACCAACTTGACTCCTTCTAACTGGGCAGGTCACATCAAACACAACCTCAAAACCCTCACAATGTACAATTATCCGACAATTAGACAACTCCCATAATCCGCATCACACTATGTTATTGTGTGCATTTAATTGAATGTTTTCACTGGCAGTAAACACAGCCTATACTTTTCTGGGTCAGGACATGTGGTTCTGCAGAAAATAGACTCTTTTTAGACTTACAGACAGAAAGAGCCTAAACTCAATCTGGCCATCTCTGTGACAAATTATTGATCTTGGCTTTGTTGTCACTCCTCGTGCAAAGGACCCCCTGCTATGGCTGGCTTCCGAAAACGCCCACTGGAGAAGACATAGCGTGAATATTGAATTTTGGAAGCAAGATAGGGGAGAGGAGGAGGAGGTGGTGTGTGTGTGTGTGTGTGTGTGTGTGTGTGTGTGTGTGTGTGTGTGTGTGTGTGTGTGTGTGTGTGTGTGTGTGTGTGTGTGTGTGTGTGTGTGTGTGTGTGTGTGTGTGTGTGAAAAAAGGCAAAAGAGAAAGCGAGCGACTTGGTAATCCTCTCTTTGAGCACTTTGTGCTTTGTGCTCCATTTGTTTACTGAGTTCCCACACTGGCTGGGGGCTGCAGCTTTTCTCCAAGACAGGAATTAGCATATCCAGACTTGTAGTCAGATCTGTGTGGCTCTTCATATGCATGCCTGTCCCTGTTTGTTTCTATGTGAGTGTGCAGTTTAGATGATGTGAGAGCTTAGCGTGTCCTCATCGGCTGGAGCAACCAGACTTTAATGAAATCTTCAAAGTGAGTGTGGTTTTATAGAGTCTAATCAAGCCTGCTAACCTCTTTATGGCCTCTTTTTTTGGGCTGCATTTCATAATAAAACCCATCACGTTTGCTGAGTGAGAACAGAGTCTGTGTCAACAGGTTGGCTGCCGCCTACGTGTTGCAGTGGACGGTATCTCTTGTTGGATTGGCTGCATCGAGCACCATATTTTACAGAACTTCACCATGACATAATATGTTGTCTCTCAAAAAAAAGAAGAAAGATGACAATTCAAAGCACAGAAAAGGTCAAAACTTGATAAAGTTCTTTAATACATCTATTTCAATCAACACCGCGATATTGCCATTCCAGTCCATAATAATTAAATCTGCAGAATTAAACGGACTCAGTTCAATTCATGTTTTGTACTCAAAGAGAAGACCTTTGCACACTGCAAAATTATGTGAAACACAATTCATGCAACGCATGAAATGTGATCACTGAATGATTTTGCAACCCACTCTATTCAAGTTGATAGCCTTTATCTTCGGTATTCTATTTCTTCTTGTTCTGCTCACCCGTCACTTACAATTGCAGTGTTCCGAGACATGGACGAGTACCGAGAATAATGATGAGGCTACTTTGTCACCGTGCAATCAATAAATATGGATTATTGTACCAACCTATAGGTGTGTCCTGCCATCACTGGTGCATTGTCTTTTGTATTCAATAGTCTCTCTCTCATTCTTTAAAAGTAATTTATTCTGTGCACAGTCGAAATATGTAATCTGCCCTCAGTTCACAACTGTGTTGTGCTCCTGGGTTTCATATTTTCTTTTGTGGTTAATCCTCTACCAATTCTAGTGCCAACAACATAGTTACCCACGACAATGCTCATCTGTAATTGGTGAAAAACTAAAAAGATAATAGTAATTGCCGTTAATGCACTGAGAGATACCTTTATAATGTGCCCTCTAACATTGTTTTATGATGTCTATGCACAGTCCTTATAATTACAAAAAGTAATTTCTTAAAGCCCAGAGATGGTATCTTAGTGCTGGGCCAGTGTTACTGTATTGCTAGGCCAGACGGCGCAGTGGTATGCTCCTCAAAGAGAATGATATCTGATTAGTCCAAGTCGGTACAGAGCAGAAGTCTGACAAACAAATGGATTTGCTGTGTCTAGTATGTTCTCTGGGGGAGCTGGATGGGCTGAGATACAGAGACGCTGCCTTTGTGTTGCAGCCAGCGCAAAGCATAATAAGACCCTTTGGGGAATGAACCAAACACAGACTGATAGGGACTCAAAGGCACACATGCTCATACACTCAGTCAATTTCACAATCTCACTGCCGCTCTCTCCCTCTCACTGTTTCACTCTGCCTACCTTTCTCTCTTACATCCCTATTAACTGACCTTTTATTTTAATGGCTACCGTGGTTGGCCTACCATTATGTCTGTTGAGTTTCTTGACTTTTGCTCAGTTCATTGTGTCAGTCGGACTGCAAAGAACAGGACCAACAGCAGCCTTTTTTATAGGGATATTATTGTGTGTGCGTGTGTACCTGCATGAATGTGTGTGTGCTTCACACCCATCACGGCATGAATGGGCCAGCAAATACTATTCCCTCCCTCTCTTGTTTTCCTTCTCTATCTCATCTGTACTGCCTGTTTAATACCCTCTCTGCCACTGTCCTCCTACTGCTAGGAGAGCAGTCTAAGAGGGAGTGCCACAATAGGGGTATTAGCCAAATGTATATTAAGCTTGCCTGACTCACGCAGTCAATGTGATGCTTTTACACCCCTAATGCCATGTGAATAGGCCTGCTGCTCCCTGAGAAACGCCTCCGTGAGCACTCGGAGTGAGGGGCCCTTTTACTGGCTCTCATGACCCTGTCCATGTCGCCTGTGCCGGCCCCATCTCAAAGCACACAGTTCTTCATTTTCATAAGGGCTTAATCTGGATTGGAAGCCTCTCCATTGTGGAAATGATTTGAGAGGAGAACTTGGGCCGGACAAAAGGGCCGTCCTTTCTGAGGCTGGGGCCTCCTTAACCCTGTTCCTCCCTTCCCATTCTTCCATACAGAAGGCCCAGCAGGGGTGGCTAATTGTTGTATGGAGAGGAAGAGTGATGGGGTGTTGAGTGGATGTCCTGCTTAACACTGCCCCTAGTGGTATAGGGAGGGTGAATGCAGACTTTGAGAGACATAAATGAGAAGAACGATGTTGTATGTAAAGAAAAGAAAATATATATATACACACACACCTTTCGCAGTTTATTTATTATTTAATCAAGGTGAGAATGGATCATGTGATGCCGGCTGATAGTGAAGTTTAGTTTGATTCCACTAGGTTACAGTGCAAAAGACTTTGGAGCTGGAATGTGTAACAAACTCAGAGTGAAGCTTTGAAGTGTAATGCTGTTGCCCTGGGCTACTTAGCTCCAGGGTCAAATGAGATTACACCCTTGATCTGTGTTAGTACCGTCTGAATTGTAGGATTGCAATGTGGAGGTGTGTGTGTGTGTGTGTGTGCGCGTGCGTGCGTGCGTGCGTGCGTGCGTGCGTGTGCGTGCGTAACACACGTATGTTAGTGCACTAGTCATGGTACCTGGTCTTTTCCTCCATATAAAGGGGTTGTTAAAGAAATACTTCACCCCCAAGATGACCATTTGTATATCTATTAATCACCGTGTGTCACATTACATTATTGTGGAGAACTTTGTTTTGGCGAAGATGCATGTGTTTTAAATGTAGTGAATATATAAGACTGGATACATGAGATTTGGATCATACTGCACAAGTTATGTAAGAGATTGCGAACACATATTTTGGTGTAGTTTTTCTTTTGTGAAACACAAACACCTCATTTACTTTCATTCATCAAGACTTTTCTCTGTTTTTGAATTATCCATTGGAGGAATGCGAGAAAAACTAAAGTTTTCCTAAAGAATTTGAGGTAACACAGGGTGAATTATTGATATACAAATGGTATCTTTGGGGGTAAGGTATTCCTTTAGTTTGTTAATTAGTGTTGTTGGCCTGATCCTAGTGCCTTGTTTGTGTGTCTCTCATGTTACGAACCCTATTCTATCTCTCTCTCCGTGCTCACTGCTCCGGAACACCTTAATCCAGTGTGAAAGCAATTGGCTCTCTCAGATCCAATCAATAGAGGGCCAAGGCAGTGAGCCAGGAGGAACATCTCTGGCCCCTGCTCAGCTACAATCAATTTAGAACCATTGATTCAGTGATTGAAATACAAAGAGCAGACGCGCTGGACCGTACAGGTGCTTTAGTGTTTGGGTGTGCCAACATGTTATATATCTCCCTGTGTAAGGGTTTCTCTGTAATATGTATGTGTGTGTGTTGTGTGTGTGTGTGTGTGTACATTTCTTCATGTGCGTGTATATGGATAGTATGATTTATTTCCGAGCCTCCTGTAGTAAAGTGGGAATGGCATTTAATCTAGCACCTCTGAGAGGGAGCAAAGAAAAAAAAAAATCACTCCTAATCCAATATGTCCTGGCCAGGAATGGGGTGTGTGTGTGTGTGTGTGTGTGTGTGTGTGTGTGTGTGTGTGTGTGTGTGTGTGTGTGTGTGTGTGTGTGTGTGTGTGTGTGTGTGTGTGTGTGTGTGAGGCTGTTTTGTGCATATGTGTGCACCCATGTGTTTCCTTCTTACCCCATCTCCGGTGTACCCCCATGTACAAATGCAGTTTAGAAGGGCCCTTGTGCAACATTTGCATGCAAAATGTGACAACAAGAATGTGTGCATGACTGTTGACATGTGACAACACACATGACATCTACAAAAATGTGTCTAACCTGTCTTCTTTGCATGAGCATGTGTGCATTCTTGCATATATGATGTCATTGCATATCATGTTTGACCCTGTTCATGCAGTCATGCTCTGCCATGTGTATTCAGCTGTGAGTGTATTCATTAGGGAAATGTGTTGCTACAGCACAGTGTCGTGGTGCACAGTGTGTGTCACTGTGTGCATTTTTGTGTTTTATGTTCCAGTCGTGCTGAATGTGAACACGCAAGGCAATTGTTTTTTAATCGCATCTCTAATGGGATAAGGCATATATGTGGGCTGCTGAGATGGATTTAATGATTTATTTGGAAACACCTGAAATCAAACCACTCTGCTTCAAACATCTCCCGCATGCACAAACTGACTTTCTTTCTCTCCTTTACAAACACACACAGTTCTGCTACTATGCCTCAAGCAACCTTATCTTCGCGTTAATGGCTATCTGCCATTCTTACAGTTAATCCAGTTTCCCAGTTGGTCCTATTTCTTCCCCTCAAAGTTGATGCCTTTCACAAAGCCCACAATGTCACAGAGACCTAACAAGGAGGTGTCATGTGCATGTTTAATTAAGCCTTGCTCTGAGACTGCTGTGATGCACTTGTCCGCTGTCCATCAATCACTCTGCAATCAGATGAATGACCTGTGGTCTCCGTCAATCCTACAATGTGTGAACATGTTCATGTGGCTTAAGGAGGTCCCAAATTCCCTTACCCCTTCACTCACGCACACTAACGCGCGCACGCACACACACACACACACACACACACACACACACACACACACACACACACACACACACACACAATAACACATATGTTTGCTGGTGTCATAGCTCGGAGTATATTGACTAAGGCTGCCTGGTAAAGGTCAGTGCTGTCCAGATTTGGACAGGTGGGACGGGGGCTGTAATCCACCATCACACACACACACACACACACACACACACACACACACACATCGTTTCTGTGTGATGGTGCGTGTCTGTCGGTCTGTCGGGAAGGGAATACAGCGTTCTGATAAGGTTGTGTAGAGGTCATGCATATGTAAATATGACATGAATATAGATGTGCTGTGGGCCTGGTTACCTTTGGAGGATTGCAGGGCTGCAGGTGCATTGCATGCCAGATAATTGGGTCGGCCTCTGTGCTCATTCACGATTTGCAACGGAACAGTTGATGAACACATCCGTTTTGTCTGTGTTCAATATTCCCAAAAACATTTACATGCATGCAAGTCATTCGTCCATTGAGCTTTTCTTGTCATGCCTGGGGCTGATGTGAACAGAATCGTTATTTTGTATGTATAAAAAAAAAAAACAATCCCCACACCCATCCTGAACCATGAAAGGAGCTTTCTACGTTGGGCAGGACAGATGCATTTATTATCCAGCCTTTTTTAGTCCCCGTCCCCACCGTCAGAAATAATAGCTTGGCCGTCTCTTAGTATGCAATGATAAATGGCTGCTTTGCACATCTCGCATATTGCGGGACTCTGCCACCAGCAATTTGACTGACAAGATGCATACCTTAGTGCTTCCTCACTTTGTTTTGCTCCCACTTTCCCACGTCTCTGCAGCTGCCTTTTTCACTCTCTATGTCCCTGATCCTGGTCACTTTTCCTCTCCCACGCTTCACACATAATTTGTGTCTTCTCTTTTGATGCAGAGCTTTTTTATCATTATTTCCCATTAGGCATAATAGCAGCAGGGGCGATGAACGGATATGCTAGTACAGCTGGAGGAACATCTCGCTGGCGAATGCTTTAATTGTATTGATGTTTCTGTTTTTGTGATGGTTGATCTCGTCGCTGTCCCAGCAGGCGGTGCTGCTGCTGCTGCCGATGACCTTTCCATCACAGTAATGCTCACGTCACCCATCTCCTCTTCTGTTCTCCAACCTTGCATCTTGTCCTGCCATCAGTGACGCAGGCTACAGCCTGAGGCCATGAACTAAACTCACTATTAGATTTTAAAATGCCAGATTCATGTTTATCCTCCACTTTCCTTTCTTGTCATCCACCTCCAATTCCACTCTACTTCTGATCTCCGGCCTCCTTATTATGTCGCACAGCCTCTTTGCTGTGTGAAAATGGCAGCATCTGCATGACAGGGTGCAGATGCTTATAGTAGGTCGAGGTGATGGTGTTGGGGTTGGTTGATGGTGTTGGGCCTCCCGTGGTTACACTCTCAGAGCCCACTGGAGAGAAGAGTACGGTGTGTTCAGATGTGCGATTTTGCCATTGGTGCTTGTCTTTGCCAGAATATTTTGGTGTAAACATTGTGTTATGTACGCTCAATTAGGAATCAAATTAGGGAATGGTAAACAGCGAAGGGACCTTTGTTTTCCAGTTGTTTTATCATTCTACTCCTGCTACCTTCAAATGTGCATAATTACTCATCCCCATTCACAGGCATCTACACTCATTAGCGGGGCCTCAACCCTGAGTCAAGGGGCTGGGTATTTTAGGATACATGGGTATTTTAACACTATTATTACACCTTGCTAGAACAATTCTCAAAGCATTTTTATATTAAATGGGCTGGTAAGGAATTACCAGTTATTGGGATCATGTAGATTAAGATGGGGGTTGTTAGCAGTGCATTACCCTCATATTTTCCTTTTAATCTAAATGTAAATGTGCATATTAAGGTAAAAAAAGAAGTTTCAATTACCCTTACATTCCTTCCAGTTTTATATTAGTGTATTGACCCTTGGTCAGGAAAGCTACGAGATGTTATCTTGCTTATTGTGTGGTTTACTCAGGGACAATACACAGGCTACTGTGGGCCGTAGCCTACGCCAAAACAACAGTCAACACCATTAAAACTTCTGAACATGCACAAACAACAACATCCCACCTCACTCGCTCTGCCAATCACAGGTACGTTCATGTGTACCACCACTCATGTGTTTACAACTTAATAAAAAATAAAAAAACTGTTTACAACTTAATAATAAAAAAAGGGAGTTAGATAATGTTGTATTCCAACTTCCTCTCTAAGATCACACAACTGTTTGAAAGCATTCGTTTTTTTCACAGAAACGGTCATAAAAACACAGGCCTCATAGCAACTCTGTTGACTCTCCGTTTAAAAGTGTTGGGGGATATTTTGGCGACAGATTTAGGTGCCAGCAGGTAGATTATTTCCTAAACACAGCTGCTGTGCTTCTGACTTTTTAGAGTTCACTGCTTTTGGATTGCAAACAACGAGGACAAATTTAATTCAATGATATTTTAGACATGCACATCTGATATGAATGCTTTCTCTTGATTATAGTTCATAGGAAAAAAGCAAGCAGCCAGTAAAAATGATCAATGCATGGGGGAGATCTTGTTAGTTGAGCGGATCTGTCAAAAATACTTGTTACTTTAACTTACTCTTGTAACATTGTTGCATTAAAAAAGTGATTTATATTTGGTCAATATTACAGGCACATTGCTTAGCTGTAAGCATGAACTCCAAAGAAGATTACATACAAATGCAAAAGCTTTTAAAACTTGAAATAATTAGAAATAGTTAATTGCTACTTATTCTGTAGCTACCTAATTATACTCTACACCAGCTCTTTGTTTATATTATTATTAGAACATATTTTTCAATCAAATGAAACAATAAAGAAACCTGATTAAAACAACAACAAAGTCTATCAAAAAGCTGGCGGATGTCTTTGATCACAAATGGCAAAACTACATTCTCATTTACATTTTCTTTTCATTACACTTGCCTGCATGCACAGTCTTTCCTTTTCCCTTGTGAGTCTTCTATAATGACTGAAGTAGATGACTGTGGATGGTCTAAGCTGTATGCAGGGTTCATACGGTCATGGGAAATCTGGAAAAGTCATGTTCATGACGTTCATTTAGGCTGAGTTTGAAATAATTAATATGCTTTTAAAAGAAAGACACTCAAAACATAAGCAGGCATACATACAGGCATCTATATAAATGTTTATTCTTTTAATCAAACTATTGTCTCTCATTCATTTGTGTCATTTAAGGTATACTGTATGCTTTGGAATTCTCATTGTTAGTTTAAATACTACATCTCACTTTGTTATGTTTACACCGAGATTTCTCAAAATGTTTGGTCATGGAAATTTGGTTTAAAGTCATGGAAACGTCATGGAAATCCATTGGTCAAAATGTGTATGAACCCTGTGTATGTGCTGTGCATCGTGCAGTACATTGTATCACTATAAGATACGTCCATAGCTGTAAAATTGTAGCTTGAAGCTATCGCCTAAATCACCAATATTTATTTTCAGTTAAACCTACAACTATAAATGTACAATCTACACGTCCTCATCAGGTTAAGCTCTGCTTGTGACAGAGATATGAGCAGTGAAAAAAATGTTTGAAGGCCATAAATGTAATAGACAGTGTTGAGCAGAGCAACAGCAAAGGAGCAAAAAGAGCAAGAGTGGGCATCTTTGGCTAACTGCTATAGATTAATTGATCTAGCTATGAAGTTAATGAGCTAGATCCTTTTTCAAAGAGACAAGTGCTGAGACAGAGGAAGCTAATGGTCTCTCACAACTTAGAGTGGTAAGAAAGAGAAAGCTATTTATCTTGCAATATATACTTTATTCACCGTATGACAGAATCGCAAGGTAATCGACGAGGCCTGTAACTGCTGATTTTATCACCTCATTTTGATCATCCTTCTTTGCAAGTCATGATCCACAAACAACTCAACACAAGAGATAACAACTGATTTTTTCATGATAAACTCCAGGTACCTGAATAGCTATTTTTGTGAGTTGACAAACACGAAGTTTGTCAACATCCTCGCGCTGTCACATTAATGTGGCTTAATAAGTAATGTAGGGGGCTTTTGTGATTGCAGTTCGCTGAGTGAAGTTATATTGATCAAATCAGCATTGCAATCATATTGCAATCAAACACCGGCAATGAAATGCTCCTTGCTCACACAACTTCTCTTGACTGATTTCACCCCTCATCAAGTAACGCTTCATCTCTGTCTGTCATACCCCCTTGCCTTTTTTTCCTCTGTTAGTTGGCAGCGGGCAATGAGCCTGGCCAGTCCCTTGTTAGGTTCTGATTACAGTGTAGATTGTCGTGCAAGCACATGTCACTGCCCGCTGAGCGGCGATATGTTTCGGAGGGCGGTTTTCTCTACTACCCTTGCCAGCCAAGGAAGGATTTTGGCACATTGGAGTCTCCTGGAATACTAATGCCTCCTTGTTGTCTCTATCTCTTTCCCCTGCTCCTCTCTGACCTCTCCTCTATATGAAAGATGTGCTCGGCACCTTGGCACATAGCTGCATCTTCCTGGGAAATAAAATTGACCTGAGCCGATGTGCCATGCGTGATGCAGAGCGGCTAACTGCCAACGCAACACTCGGTTATGACGAGTCTTTGTGGAGCAGAGAGATTATTTAGCTCTCTTGATCTGTATCGTGCTTACATTGTGCACGTGTACGCAGACATACATATACATGTACGTGCATGCACATGCAAGCGTGCATGCGCTTTCAGTAAGCCAGATTTCCCAGTCGGCTGGTCTGTCATTGGCCGGCTGTTCAAAGGGAAAGTGTGGGCCAAAAAAATACTGGCTGTGAAGTTACCATGGTAACAGCCTGCCCAGGGGCGTGGGCTGTCTGCTAAATTGTGCGCTGGTTTGTTAAGGCTCACACACACACACACACATGCAGACACACACACCTTAATTTAAACGGAACGTCTCTTCCTTCATTCATTGTCTAGCAGACACCTGCTCTGTTCATCAGCATTAACAGTCAGACTTTTAGATTTCACTTCCTTTATGTGAAGCAAACAGATTATTTTGGAGAAATCACACACCGGCCTATTTATTGTCTTTCTCTGGACACTGTCTTTAGTTATTTTACTGCCGCACTGCCCTCTATCGAATCCAGTCAGACATGGTTTTCATTCTACTAACATGGAGGAGTACGCTGCTGAACTGCTGTGATTTGTTTCCTATTATCTTCTCATTTTTCTTTCCCTCATGTGTTCGTTAATGCCTCTCTCTTCCGATACACGACTACACAGCAATATAACACAATGTGGAGTTTCAGAGGAGCCTAATTGGATGATATCTCAGCTTTCTCAGGGGGTTCACTGGGGTTTCTGCAGCGTCAGACGTTGCTGTATTAGCTAGTTGAGAGGGTAGGCATGTCAAGATGATCGGTGTTTGGTGAGGGTAGCAGAAAGTTAAGAAGAGTTGTATGTGTGTGAATTAATGTGTGGGGTTGAGTTTGTGTGTACGTGGGCAGTTGTGGGTATAGGTGCGTTTTTTGTTTGAAAGAGAGGCTCTGACAGGGCCAGAATGGACAGATGATTAATGATCAGGGGGAGTGCTCTGTGGGAGGAACTCTTCAGCACCGCAGCTCTTAACAAAAGCCGACGAGGTATTCTCCAAGCACTCCACTCTTTCAACCATCCCTTTATTCTGGAGAAAACCTCTCTGGCCCTCTTTTATTCCTCCTTACATTCTCTCTTTCTGTGAGATTAGAAGGTGATGACAGGCGGTCGTGGAGACATACACTGACCAGACTTGCCAAGTGATGTAGCCACTGTGGACCCTGATGCCTTCAGGTACAGAAGAAATGACCACACTTGTGAGAAGTTACATACCTTTTAGCCTCAGATCAGATCTCGGGCGGAGATGTTTCTCATGAGAATCGGTTGGCAGTTTATGAGAAATGTGCAAAACATTTCTTGAATCAGTTTATACGAATGAATAAATCATGACCCTAAAAGGCATTATACCCCGACTTTTAATATCCTGCGGGCATTTTCTCTGACATCCCTTTGTTTCGAGCCATGCCTCTGTCTCAACTTATTGTATTATGCTTTTCAATGACCTTGTGGAGAAATGGAACACCTGGGTTGGAAAAGCAACTCATTACGTGAATTCTGGCTGGAAAATGAACAATGGCAGACGAGCGAGACTGAATACGAATAGGCTGGAGCACTGATTGCCTTTTTGTTTTAAGATGTTGGCTGTCTTGACACGTTTTGTGTCCCCTCTGTCAGACCAACGTGTTCATTTCACCACTCGGTTGATATTGTTTAATTTGTCAGATATGCAAATCTATGCAGGCATGCACTTGGCCTGAATGCAGCCTGTGCTTTGAGTGGATGAGAGCTATTTTTCTGAGTGATTGAGCAACGATATATTGAAATAGGGGTCAACTGGGGTCTTGACCCGATCATAAGCCGGTCCGTATGAGTGTTTGTGACAGGGGGGGGGGGGATGAGACTGTGATCCAGCCCATGTGATGGATGAGGGCCAGGGTTAAGGGTGTATTGGGGGCTTAAGAGTTGTCCTTAAGGGTCACTGACGCTAACCCACAACTTGTGGCCTTCTTTGGGTCAAGTACCCTCTCTGCACAATGTTTTAAAGCCTCAGACAAGCAGAGTTATATTTCAAAGCTGACTGTGAATACATATTGTGGAAAAATGTATGGATTTCAAGGGTAATGATAAGGATCAGGATGTTTATTGTCATCGTAAAAAGATACAACGAAATGATGTTTGCGACTCATCAGTCAGTTCAGCAGCAACAAGGTAAAAATACATTACTGATTTAAAACAAGACATTAAATAAATATATAAAAAAATAAAACACAGGCATCAATGACTTTAAAGTGACAAGATTGCTTTGTTAAAGTGTTGTTTTATTGATTATTTTGTATTTCTCTGCAGCATTGTCTGGTGTGAGCTGGGTGGGGTGATGGAGGAAACCACTCTGGGGAAAAAGCTGTTCCTCAGTCTGTTAGTCCGGGTTTTGATAGTCCTGTATCATTTTCCTGATGGCAGGAGAACAAACAGAGTGACCCGGGTGTGTGATGTCTTTGCAGATGTTGCTGGCCTTCTTCTACATGCACAGTGTCCAGGTCAGGGAGGGTAACTCCCACAATCCTCTGTGCTGTTTTAACCACACAGGCCAGGTCCCTTCTGTTCTTTGCTGTGCAGCTGGCTTGCCACACAGTAAAGCACTGACAGAGGATGGTCTCAATCACGCTTCCGTGGAAGTTCAGGGGGCAGGCCAGCTTGTTTTATCTTCCTCAGGAAGAAGAGCCTCTGCTGGACTTTCTACACCAGGTGGGATGTGTTCAGGGACTAAGTGACGTCTTCAGGAATATGGAATCCCAAGAATTTGATGCTGTGTCCACCCTCTCGACCTCCTCCTCACATGCGTGGAGAGGGTGTGGTCTTCCTGAAGTCCACTATGACTTCCTTGGTCTTGGTGGTGTTCAGGATCAGGTTGTTGTCTGAGCACCACTCAGCCAGATGTTGGACCTCCTGTCTGTAGTGCGTCTTGTCGTTGTTGGAGATGAGTCCCATCACAGTGGTGTCAAACTTCACTATTACGTAGGAGGAGTAGGTGGGGTAGCAGTCCTGGGTGAAGAGGGCCGGGGTGAGCACACCTCAGGACGGTGGTTGCCGATGTCAGGTTCCCTATCCTGGTCTGTTTGAGAGGAACTCCAGAATCCATGAACAGAGTAGGATAGAGAGTCCAAGGTTTTTGAGTTCATGCACCAGTTTATTGGGGGATGATGGTGTTTGGCAAAAAGCAATTTTGCAAAAGAAAACGTCTTGACATGAGTCATAACTTTGACATGCTTAACTTTGTCAATATTGGAGTGCTACATACTTTCTCTTAAGTGATAAACATCTCATATTACAGAATGGTACTATTTCCTTTGAATCTCAGATTTATCACAGTACCTTTCTACATTGGCTGCTGCATGCGTTTGATTGCATTTCCCACAATTTCCTGCCAAGACATTTCTGGTGGTTTAAAACCTCACATACGGAAAAGTCAGGGCAGGACTTACTGTACTGTAACTTTGATTGGGTTTGAGTCGAAAAGCCATTTCCAAACCCATCTTGGTCATAATCCTTTGCATTGGTTTCCTGCAATTCCTAACTGTACATTTCCATTTAATCTCACACACACCTGGTGATGCTTGCATGACAAGCCAATATAAGTCTTATTCCTCTGCCTCCATAAATCCCACATCTCCAATTAACTTGGATTTATGGGCTATATACATTCTGCAACTGCACATTCTAAAAGCATGCCCCTTGCATGACACAGTATGATGTATTGACTGCATTGTGCACTATACGCTCAGCAGAAACATTGTGTAGTCTAACCCCCGGCAATGCATATCAGCCATCGTTAATAAAGCCTCTCCTCAGAGACTTGGTCATGTTGCAAATCTTCTCCTGTAGCTCTTGCCCCGGCCAATCAATACATTTGTGTAGAAGGAAGATCTGAGTTTTCTCCATATTAACTTTGAATTTGGAAATATGTGGTGTACAAAGTCAGTCCCCCTGCTTATTTATTCGCTGCATTCAGATTGAGATTGTTGCCGTTATCAGAAATGTAAAGAGAAAGAGTACCTGCTTGGAAAATGACAGTGAAGAGATCATCGTCTCGTGTCTCCCGGTCAGGCTTGCTGTGACATGAGTTCATCACAGTTAGACTTTGATGAGTAGTGAACAGCGACCTGCAGCTGCCATACCTCCGTCAACTCACTCCCCTGAGCTCGAGACAGAAGGAGAGAAAGAGAGAAAGACAAATAACTTTAACAAGGATTCAAACCTGTCAATCAAGACAAGAAAGCAACAAGGGGGGGAAAGGTGGGAGAAGAGTGAGAGCAATTCATTACCGGTGGGACACACCAAAAAAAAAAGATGTGAGGGCCGAGAAGGAGAGGAGGAGAGAAGAATACAGAGAGAATCCTGTAGAGACCACTTGAAAGGGAGGAATGTTTTGTTTTTTGCATGTAGCCAGTTCAGTTGTGGGTTATCCTCCCACTGGGGAGACTAATTGCGTGTTGATCTAGTGTTCTATCCCCTCCTGTCCCCAAAAAACCAACACATTTGATGAGTGATGGGTGTGCCTTTTTCTTCCTGCAGGACAGGAACTTCTGGCCTCCAATCTAAATATTCACAAATCAGGAGAAAAGACTTTGGGCTCAGTTCCAAATTCGATGAAGCATAAAGCTACTCAGCCCAACACTGCTCGCCCTTAGAACGGTACCTCTGAGGGTTTGCTGACATTGTTCACATCACTTTCTCATTCTCTCTCTATATCTTTGCCCATTGCTGTTTCTTCCTCCCTCTTGCGCTGTGAGGCAGATCAGTGAGCAGCTAATTAATGAGTTTAATGCTATGATTCATGCCTATATTGTGTGTCAATTAGAGAAAGAGATTCAGCTCCAAGGTACGAATTATAATCTAGACGGACATTCCTCCTGTGCTGGTTGTGAAGTCTTTATATATATATATATATATATATATATATATATATATATATATATATATATATATATATATATATGTGTGTGTGTGTGTGCGCCACTGCCTGTTTGTTTCAGCTTGGCTGTCACTTATCTCCTCTCCTGTAATGCTGATCTTGCAGAATCTCCAGTTGTCCAAGGAGAGGCATTAAATTAACTCAGGTTCTGTAGAACATATGCTAGTCAAGTGGCGGAAAATGTAGGCGCACCATTTCATTTAATGGGGGTCAGCGGTGGTTACACGAGTTGCTGTGTAAATCAGTTCCGTAAATGTATTCTGGAGCTGATGATATCATTGATGCCGATATGGGAGTCAGGGTGTGTGTTTATTTGAGTGAGTGTGTACACAAGAAACTGTAAGAGAGAGCGAGTGTGTGTGTGTGTGTGTGTGTGTGTGTGTGTGTGTGTGTGTGTGTGTGTGTGTGTGTGTGTGTGTGTGTGCATGCATTCTTCTGCTGACAATTTTGCCTTGAGGCATTTTTGCAGCACTGCTATCTCAGACGGCTGATTCAGCATAGCCCTCCCTGCTTTCCTCCTCACTTTTGCCCATTTATGAGTGTCCAGGCTTCTACTGTCTGTCTGTAAACACACAACCCGAGGGCAGAACCCGAATGCACATATTCTGCTCACGCCCCATTAAACACTCACTGAACTTATTGTGATCCCTTTTCATAAGAGTCAGGCCAATAGATGTGAATCTGTGTGTGTGTGTGCGTGTGCGTGCACGTGCGTGCGTGTTTGTGCACGTGTGTGCGATGGCCCTTTGTATGCGCGTGGCTCTCTGCTCACCCTGATGTATGAATTTTATATGGCAAAGATGATGACACATACGTTCTCTTCCACTCTCCTGCAGAAAATGAATTTTTGATCTGTGTTTTATCGTCTTGTAATCTCTGATATCTTCAGAAGTTATTGCTTAATAAAATGGCTCTGCAGCTGGTTTGTGCTTCTCCATATGGCCAGGGAGAGTTTTAAGAGTCTCAATGTTCTTGTATTAGATGGATCTTCTCACACATGAAATCGAGAGAGGTCACACACTTCCTCTTTGACGCACTGAAATAGTTGCTTACTATTCCCTTCATTGTACTCTCTTATAAACCCTGAATGACCTTATATTCCTCCATACAGCTACAGCATAGCGATATGTTTTCCACAGGACATATACTTGTGCCTTACAGCTGTGAAATGTCTTTTAGCTTCTTCTCCTGATTGATAAGCTGCTTGTGCTTGTTGTGGTGCGGTCATGTATGTGTGTTTGGGTGTGACTGTGTGGACAGTGTTGTGTGACTAGACATGAGGTCAGTCAGTTAGTCTCTGGTGTGTTTGTTCGACTGTCACCAAAGGAGATGGGAGAGCAGGCGTTGTTGGGAGCAGCAGCTTGAGTATGTATGTATGTGTGTGTGTGTGTGTGTGTGTGTGTGTGTGTGTGTGTGTGTGTGTGTGTGTGTGTGTGTGTGTGTGTGTGTGCCTCCTCTTTCTTCTTCCCCAGTTCTCTTTCCTGCTTTGTCTTTATCCCTCTATCCTTCACTAACAGCCCATCAGAGATGGCCGGCTGAATGGTATGAATGGAACACTCGTAAAAACGGGAACCTGCCCTTTTTACGGCGTAATAAAGGGGACTTGGCTCCCGAACCCAGACCCTCATTGCGTTTTTTTTAATGAAGCATAAAATGTTTAAATTAAATCTTAAAAGCCTGTTGATACAAAGGGAAAGGGTTTTTCTCACATCACTACTGTTCCACATTCTCCACTGTTTGATCCAGCAGCGAGGGATCATGGGAGCGACTCCTTGGTCATGGTTCTAAATAAGTATCCCTCTACCGAGCGCTTCATACCTATTGGAATAGAGGACTCATAATCAGATATAATAAAACTATTTGTGGAAAGCAAATTCCGCAGCGATTTTATTTTTATCTGAAACACTTAACCAATGACTCATTATTTTGTTTAACTGATACAAATATTTTGTACACAGCGATGAGAATACCCCACATCCCCTTTCTCAGCCGCAGTCAAGCCTTTACATTCTTTTACTCAGGCAAATTAACGCAGCTGGAGAAACTGTAGGATGCTTGTCCCATTCAATTTATAACCCCTCCCCACCGGAGTGCAGCAGCACCTCAGCTCCGTCCCCCATCAGTAAGCCTGCTAAAATATTAGACATTTATCATGGTTATTATAGTCAGTAAATCCTTCCACACGGTGCAGAAGCTCTTCAGCTTTGTATTCTTTTGGGAGATGAGGGTAAATGGATTCGGTTATTGCCTGGACTGGCCCAGTGATATCAACCACAATAATCTTTGTCCTCCACAGCCTTTAGAATTTAGGGCTCAACCACATTAAGCCAACCTCCACTAATTTACGACTTTCCCTTATGTGTTAGTCTTACAATTTGTACAAGAAAATACTCCTGAGCTACAGTGGATTTCCAGTTGATCACTGACAGGCATGTATGTTCTGTGCAATTACCAAATACCGTCAGTATATTCGAAATAAAAAAATTATGGAAATTAAAACAAAACAAACTTGGCAATCATTGTCATGCCACTATCATTTTGATTAAAAAAACAAACTACTAATGTTTTGCCACAGATGGCCAACTTTCTACTCAGGGCTGCTAGAGTAAGACAGACTGATGTATCGACTTATTGTGTACATGAGGATCATTTTCACGATTGTTGACTCGGTATTAAAGGAATAGGTCGACATTTTGGGTAAAATTTTGCTTGATGACAAAACTGATTCCCGCTCATGCCTTGCCAAATATTAAGCAAAAACAGCCAGCAGCCAGCATTTTAGCTTAGCATTAAGAATGAGAACAGGGGGAAACAGCTAGCCTAATTATGTCCAAAGGGAACCGACCCCACCTCAAGCTCACTAACAAATGTGTTATATCTCATTTGTTTAATTTAAAGTGTGTAATAATGTGTGGTGTTATGGGGGTTGTGTATGGGAATGTCAGTATTAACTTGGACTTTTTTCCCAGTCTGTTTTCATCTCTGCTCACCATTCTATCTGATGTACTGGACCCAGATGCCTGGCTTTATTTATTTGTTCATTTATTTTCTAACACTGTTTTTCTGCCCCCGCAGCATGCCCCCCGGGTACCTTCAAGTCAACCCAGGGTCCAGGTCTGTGTCTACAGTGCCCTCCTAACAGCCGCTCCACAGCTGAGGCCGCGACCATCTGTGTGTGCCGCAACGGTTACTACCGTGGCGATGCCGATCAGCCCGATGAACCCTGCACCAGTGAGTTTATTGTACATTAAACTTCACCTACACACTCCAACACGTCACGCACTTACATTCGTGCCGGGCAAGCACCTGTAATAGGCCTCCATGTATCCATTTTAGCAGACATTTGTATGCATCAATATTGAATAGACTGGTCATGCATATACAAGCCGGTATATTTTCATTACGATAATGAGGGAGATTGATTTTTTTTTCTATCTCACTATGTGTGTCTTTCTCACTGCACATGCAGTAGCACTTACATGAGCATGTATCCAGAGCCCTAGTCTTCTCGGACTGGTCATAATAATCGTTTTAGGGTTTCCATTATTGACCGTGCACTTGAGCTTCCTCTCTGTTTCCTCTCAGTTATCTTACTCTCTCTGTCTTGCTGCTTTTCTTGCTTTCTGTCCGATATCATCCCCTGAAGTCCTAATTACTCAGGCAGATGCTGCGAAGCTTCGACACTGTCCTGCCGCTACCCGCTGGATATCCAATAAGGCCTCTCACAGCATCATATTTATCTTAATATGATGTAAAAGCAATATGCTAAGCTTTCCTGTCGTTCCCTGCTGACACACAGTTACACAGAAGGAGAGCACTGTTAGACCCCAAAAAAGTTTGTTTACCTCTATTCCTTTGCTGCCATTGGGGAGTGTCTTAATGGTCCATTCTCCTCACAACAGCAGACCTGGAAGCTTTATTGGTGTGGTTACGTATTCATTTAGTCCTGATTTATTCACATAGACCTGGCTAATTGGCTTCAGGAATGGGCTCCGGACCACACTTCTTTCTTAATCATTTAGCAGATGGAGCCTTCACAGCCAAAATGTGTATTGAATGCACCTCTTTTGCCATGTTGCTTTCATATAACTATGTACCTAATAGGTGCACCGTGCCTTAAAGCTGCGATGGATCCCAAATATAACATGGCTGTCTGTTTGAATGCTTCCCAAGTGTAGCCATCCACATCTTTAGGCTTTGGATGTTCTCAACGGATGACACCCCACTTTCACCTTGCGTTTTCACTCCCATGGTATACTACACGTCTCTCTGGTGAATTACGGAGCACTCCATCAACTACAGCATCTGCCTCTACCTTGAGGCCTTGAATTTTCCTGAAGCAATCTCCACAACAGCTCCCCAGTGGAGCTTCTTGAACAGATCCCTCTGGTCTGTGTTCAGTTTCTGAATGCAGGTTGCGTTACTTTTATTCTCTTCTTCTGTCGTATCTTCTCTGTCTACTCTTGTTGTTTTTTTCTTCTACTTCAAACTCAGTTTTCCTCTCTCACAACTTCATTCCTCTCAATATAATAACAATAATATTAGGCTATTTTAGTTTAGACATCCTAGGTGCGCAGTAAAAAGAATATGTAATAAGTTTAAAAAAGGAACAATTGCACAATATTCCAATCACAGTTACACAGTGTACTATGAATAAAACATCCATTGCAAAATAAAAAATGCTTTACTTTACTACACATGCAATGTCCTACTGAATTTTTTTTCTCCAACCACCCCTTTTAACGTTACAATCTTAAACCAACCTCAGTTCTTCCTCAATTTGTGTTGACAGAATTTGCAACGGCACATTCAAAGCCTCCTCTGAAGATTGAATCACACAGTAGCAGCTGAGCTCGGTGCTCAGGGTGCCCTAGATCTCAGCAGGGGGGCGCAGTGAGATCATCTGAGTAAGAATCTCTTTAATACTGCTGGTCCTGATAAGAGCACTGCTTGAGTAGCATAAATCAGGCCAATCTGCAGCAGCAGAAGCTGAAGCTTTAGCGCTTCTCGCCGCCATCAGTGGCGCGGGTCCTCGTGCGCTCCAGATCAGTCTGATTAGCTCGCTGATGGATTGTCCGACGCCTGGCTCTGTCAGCAGGGGGCTTCTCGTAGCCCAACCTCCCCTCCACCTACCAGACTTCTTTCATGCGCTGACTGCAGCCATGCCTGAACACCACACAAAGTGTTCTGTCTCGCTGCGTGAAGCCCACTCCTCTCAGCTTGGCTACCCAGTGTCCTGGGCTTTTGGATGGTGGTTTGCTTTGCACCGTTCCCTTCCTCAGGCTCCCCTGGTCTGACATAGCCGTGGGTGTGCACCTGTGAAAAGGAATTAATGTGTATGTGTGAGAACTGTGTGTGGGGGGTCAGCCAGCGCCACCATGCTGGGTTTCTCAATGTGAGTCAGAGAAGGAGAATGACAAGCTGAGTGCTAACTGAGGGGAGTTGGGCGGTGAAACCAGTGCTGATTGGTCCATAGGGGAGAAGGGATGCAGTAATGAAGCATGCTGGTGTGAGACATAGTGGAGAGGGGAAGGAAATGATGGGAAGGAGGAACTAATGACAAAGATAGACAGAAAGAAAAATCCATCGATACAGTGACAAACTGAGATTTGAATCTATTCATTTGAAGGTTAAGTGTGAGGGTTTGGTTGGGCTGGACCCAAGCTCAGACACGTGGAGGCAAGGTTGGTTGAAGGAAAAGGGTTTATTTAACAGAACACTGGGGAGATGGTAGGGAAGAATGCCGGCGAAGCGGTGAGGTGGCGTGAGCGGCGGCGGCTGAGCTGAAGTGCAGGTACGGGAATCCTGGGCACAGGGAACGGGGGTTAGTGAGAAAACAAAACACAATGTGAAGTAAGTCTATAATTCTATTCTACAGAAGCCGAGCGTCGAGGTACCACTGGAAATGGTGTAATAATCTGGCAACTGAAAAGAGGGAAGCCGGGGTGTTTTAACAGGGAGGATCTGATGATTTGATTGAAGACAAGTGCCAGAGATGAGGTGCAGGTATGGAGATGATTGCCAGTTGCCGGAAGTCACGCCCACACACACACAGGAGACAAACAGGGGACACCAGAGACACAAGGAAAAGACATAAAAGGACACAGGTCACGGCCGAGCCGTGACATTAAGTCTGAATGTGGAAGAAATGATGAATTGAAATAGCTGTCTGGGGAAGTTCTACACACAGCCAACAGTAACTCAGGATAAGTCCCAGTAAAGCACAATACAATGTTATAAAAAAAACCCATCTACATTCCTGGTTCGTACCGCATTGGCTGTGAATCTCGAGGATCAAATTCAATACTCTTCAATGTCTGTGGCCCGTCCTCTGAAAACCTCCTTGAGCCCTGTCAAACACTGTCTGCACTTCGCGAAAACAAACAAAACCCATCAAAGTTTCTGACTGAAAGGACAGGGTGATCTGCTTTTCCATTCTCCTCAGCAGTCCATTTAGACTGTTATTCTTCTGTGCTCTCCTATTCCCTGCATATTTTCTCTCCTTGTTCTGTTTTCAAAGAGAAAGAGAAGGGAGCCGTCAAAGTGCATATATATTCTGTTCCTTTCTCCACGTTTTTTTTTCTCCACATGAACTGTGTTGTCAGTTCTGCAGTCAGTTGACGATGCTTCCCACAGCCGTCAGCTTGCCCGTTTCCTCCTTCAGTAAATAGTAACTGCAGCTAAGTCGAGGTAATTGTCTGTCCTACTCCAATCCCTCTACTGGCGAGGAAGACATGATGCTTCAGAGCAGTGTGCACATGCATGCACACATGTTCGAAAAAGTCTCTCTCTCTCTCTCTCTTTGTGTGTCATTGTGGATGCACCCACATCTCCCAAACACACCAACACAAACAGTCTATCTGTGACTCTCTGTGTCTCTCAGCCAGACAGTATTAGTCCTTGTGACATGTTTTATTTCATGTCTCATCAACCCACACAACCCGTCTTTCTTTCTCCCAGCTCCTCCGACTATGATCAGTATCTCCACACAGGGACCTTCTGTTGGACCCTCAAGGCCTGTTTTACATTATGAAAATAAACAGTTTGGAAGAAGAGACGCTCCGGTCTTAGACCGTTCGAAAGGGCAGATGAGTAAACAATGTTCAGAAGTGTTTTATTTTGGGCACTGGAACACTGTGTTAGCAGGCCGTAGAGAAAACTACATATCTGTCTGTGAGTCCACCTTTAGCAGTGGTCACAACTCAGACACTCCCTTTGAGTATTTCATGTATGTGCATGGAAGACATGAGGACTGGCATAGTATCATTTATCATAACTCTGGAGATAATGCACATCAATGACATTGCAGAAATGTACTTGTCAGCTTGAGTAAAAAGAAAACAAGGAATACAAGCCAGCAAAATAATTAAAAATGTTGTAGTTACCGACACAATTGTTATTTTGTAGTTCATTGGGTGAGCAGACTTTTACAATCTCCACAAATTCAGCTAAAACAGCTTAAAACATCTGGCTCCCTTTTTCCTTTGCTACATTTGTACCTTACTGTTCTGTGTTTCCTGGACAACCATATTATCCAGGAAGCACACTAATTGGGTTAGCTAGTATCATCTTGCCCCTGCGATTGCCACAGCTGTTAAATCAAATATCACTTGCATTGATACATGCTCATTGTCCTTGTGCAAATTACCCGACAGCACACACTGGTTGTTGTGAATGCACCATATACACGAAGAGCATCAGAGCTTCTTGGAGACGATGTGTTGCTCCTTTTGCTGAAGGGAAAGCAACATGTATGTATGTGTAAGGCCAACTAACTGGTACAGCTAAATGAAAGCAAGCTGAGAGACTATAAGTAACGTTCTCAACAAATGTAATCGTATGGCGATTTAAAATATATATATATATATTAAAATAGCCAAAGGCTGCAGTAATAGTCTCACACCGTTGTAAGAATGCATTGTTACAGACAGTGCAGGCATGAATGCACAGCAATATATAGTTTTGCATGTGTCACATGCATTTTCCACATAGGCAGATATTCAGTGCGTTTGACGGCATGTGCATGTATGTGATGGATGATACAGAAGATGCAAGTAGTGTGAGTAACATATGAAGTGTCTTTAGTGCAGTCCTGAAGGGAAAAAGTCAATTCCCTTATATTCTTGCAGCACACACCCTTTTTGCTGTATTTTCCCTCTGCGTACAATACATATAGTTGCATCCAGGGACCAAGTTATGTATGACCATGTTGTGTATTTGGAGCACTAACTGTCCTCTTAGACAGACCATAATAATCACACTATGGAGGTCACGCCCTTCCTGTCACTGACCTCTCTGTTGTTGAGGCGCCGAGTCGAGGTCGCAGCAGTAACAGTGCCTTTGCCTCACCCTTGTGTTTTCTGCCGCTTTGTCCCAGCTCCCCGGGGCTATTCCACACAGCTTTGCTGCAACAATGATTAATTGTGTCTGTGTTGACTGAAGTAACTATCTTCCCTAAGCCCACGGTAATGGGAAACTCAAGTGCTGTGTCATAATATGCTTGAAAGTACAGGCTTGTTTTCATATTTTCTCATGAGTAATAAAAAGAAAAGGAAAGGAAGTAGAGTATGTTAGCGAGCTGAATCATTCTTCAAAGGGTTTCTAGAATTTAGTCGTTTTTTTATTTTCACAGTAGTCATGGTTTTAGAAATGGGTCAGTTAAACTCCTCTTTTAATGATAAAGGTCAGGCTTTGTGGAGGATAAATTGGAACCAGATCAGCTCTGCAGGGCAGCTTCACTTAACCTAAGCAGCACTGACGAAGGGCTTTGGCAAGCTTCTGCTTTATCGGCAGTGTCTGGTATCTGAGAAGAAAGAGCTGCCTCTGAGCAGCTGCACGGACACAGTCTCGGCTAAGCAAAATTATACACTGCCGTTAGATCAGATTTGAACTCTTAAGAATTCAATTGCGGGAGGCTGAACAAGCCACTTTTCTACAACCTGATATTAAGCCACCATTCGAGCAAAACAATTATTTTATTATTTCTTGATTTCCTTCTGAATGTCGTCTTTGAGGTTCTGCTCCAGCTGTGGGCTATGAGGGAGTGAATGGGAGCGTGAATCTCCAGAGCCACTTGGATAAGAATACTCCATGCAACACTGCATTTAGCTAAATAACCAATGTTTGATAGACACAAACTTTTTGCTGTGTGATCTCTCGGGGGATGAAAGGAATAAATTAGCATTACAATTGTGCTGAAGATGGAGAAAAAAGGAGGAAAAGTACTTCCCAAAAACACTTTATTACAGGGTTGTAAATTGACTAAATTGACAGTTTTCCTTTATAAGCAAGGCATTATGTTGCCTATAACATCATGACAGCGTACCTTGTGATGTGTCTAATATGAAATAGATCCAGCTGTGAAGGATAAATGATCCTAGCTGAAGTGGCATTTGGATTACATCTTTTCTCTGTGTGTCTTCAGGTGTCCCATCCAGCCCGAGGAACGTGATCTCCATTGTGAACGAAACGTCTGTGATCCTGGAGTGGCATTCTCCCAGGGAAACAGGCGGCCGCGAGGACGTTGTCTACAACATAGTGTGCAAAAAGTGCCGGGCCGACCGGCGCTCCTGCTCCCACTGCGACGACAACGTGGACTTCGTCCCTCGACAGCTGGGTCTGACTGACACCAGGGTGTTCATCAGCAACCTTTGGGCTCACACTCTCTATAGCTTTGAAATACAAGCTGTCAATGGAGTGAGCAACAAGAGCCCATACCCTGCCCAGCATGTCTCCATTGACATCACCACCAACCAGGCTGGTAAGTGGCTGCTAAGGCTACGTCTCATGATGATGGCTTTTGATGAGGATGATGGCTATTTCTTCTTATCCTTTTGAAATGGCACATTTCAAATTTGCCAGGTTATTATTAGAGTCTTAATCCACGCCATAGCTGCCCCGGCTGCTAAGACTTTCCGGCTTGAATGGAAGCTATACATAAATGCTCTGTTTCTCTGCCTTCCTTCCCTGCATCAAAGTAATGGCTTTGCCTTTTGAAAACATGATGGAGGAGTTCAGACTCTGACCTAAGACACAGCGTTACATTTTGCAGGACAAGCGCAATTTACAGTAACATCCCTCTTTCCTTTGTAGTGTATTTACACATCACATCTGATGAGGGAAGTAGCCCCAGATTGCATTTCTCTTTGGGCGTTCCAGAAATTCTTGCTGTTTAACACTGCTAAAGGTAATCATCCTTCAAAAACAAAGCACGAGTCATTTATGAAACCCCTTCAATTGTTTTAAGTTCACATCTGGAGGTTGCAGGCTGATGCTTCACTGACTGACACATCTTTTTCTTGTTTTTCTTTGCTATTTGTTTAATGAGACTTTGTTTTGAGAGCAATGCCGCACAGCAAGTTGGTACTGCTCTCTTCACGGAAGGCTACACGCCAGTTGAAGCCTGTCGGTAAATCTTCCGATTCACACACTGACGCTGCTGTCTGAATTAAAACAAAACAAGATAATTCATCTTGCTTACTTCTGCCCCTTTCATAAGTTTGAGTAACTCTGAGCATTAGGCGTGATCTGCAAAGCCATCATTTCTCGTTGCCCTGTTTTAAGCTTGGCAGGCAACAGACAGACGTGTTGAACTACAAGTTTCACCTTTGGTGTTGTATAACAGCTATCCAGCTTCCAGTCTGTTCACTGTTCAATACTTTAATGTCAGACTCAACTGTAAGAGGTCGACCCAGGATAGAGGCTGTTGTTTTCCGGCTGAAATCCTCCTGCTCTCTCTCTCTCTCTCTTTGTCCCCTCTCTCCTTGTCTGTCTCCCTGTATGTTTGTGTTTTTCTGCATGTGCGTCCTCTGACTTTGCCTGTGATGGATCTGAGCCTACCCAATGAAAATGACTTTCATACTCTTTTCTTTCTCTCCCTTTCTCCCTGTCTGTCTCTCTCTCTCTCTATGTTTGTGTGTGCTCATCCTCTAACTGTGCCCGAGGGAACCTGAGCCCAGCCGATGGAAATGACAGGTCGAGGATATTGTCTTTGCCGGTCCTTTTTGCGACCACGTTGTTCATGCTCTTGTAGATCTCGCACACAGGAGCACCTTTCAAGGGACAAGTGTTGACCAGTGTTGACCAAGTGAAACATGTAGATGAGGTTTTTCTGTGTTTCTGTGGATGTGGCGCACCGTGAAAGTCACAGCGTAAGCTTGTGGGACCTAGTAACAGACAGGAAGTGGAGTTACTGAGTGGTGAAACATAGGGATGCACAATATGAGCCGATCCAATACCAAGTTTGATTTAAACTTTCACTTTGTAAATAATAATGTGACAAATAAATACATAGATATAAATGTACTTAATTTGTATTTATTAATAAAATAATAGATGGTACACAAGAAACTTAGTGAAAAAGAAATTCCAATTCAAATAACCTAAACCTTTTTAATGCAGCAACACATTTGTCAAAACTCAAACAAGAATTAATATTCCAGTGTTTGTTGTTATTGTATATACACATATAATTTAAATGAATAGATCAGACCCTTTGTCCCCACTGATATTCAGTCCAGTTGTTTGAGTCAGTATTGTTGTTTGAGTCAGTACCGGGATCATTATCAGTGCATCCCGAGTGAAAGACAAGAGATTTTTGATTGAGTTCCTACTGGCAAGATTCCCATCAGGAAAGAGTTACACTTTTGCGAACTTGGGGCCCTGGAACCTTTTGTTGGCCATGCATTATGATTATCTGTGTTATATTATCAACTCAGTCTGACCTAATGACAAAATACCTAATGTCAAAAGAATTCAGAATTATTGATGCGCATTTCTTCGTTAATTGTGGAATGAACTTATTTCACATTTAGCTCAAAGACCAGTCAAATGGGAAGCGTGTTGTCCATGTCCCTTTTGAGTACAACCCAGTTGGTGGAGAGGGCATACCGTATTTGATTATAATGACTCTCAGAAGAATGTAATGACCAACTGAACTTGTCTTTGTCTGAGTATGAGTCGGGGGGAGGGAAGACGGGGCGAGATGGAGAAAGGGACCTTTTTTTCTTCTTCTTCCTTTGACCAGACTGCGACAGTGAGGGAGAGGAAAATGAGGCAGTAAATAGGTCTGATTATCAGGGTGGCCTAATGGTGCTGACTGTCCCCATTTGACAGGCTAATAGCACGCTTGACAGATAGATGTAGAAGAAGCAATGCCCAGGCCTATTGTTGAAGTTTGCTGCAGTAATGAGGTGTCTGCCAGTAATCTGCCGGGCCTATGTCCAGCCCTTATGTGGCCCTTTGTAGCCAGATAATTGCACTGTTCCTAGTTTCGACAGGGGTTTTTATTGGCAGGCCACTGAAGAAGCAGCAGTATACAGAAGGGATCTGTGTTGATATTAATGCACTTCAAAGATGAGACACTCTTTAAAAGACAGTCTTCGTGCACCCTGAACAATATGTTCAGGGTGCACGAAGACTGCATTAAGTTATGCAGCATTTTGTCTTTTTTTAATTATTATTATATTTATTTGGTGTTTTTGTGCTCTGCACCCTTGCATGATGCAAGGTTGGGAGAGGTGGCGTAACACAATGCAAGTTCCATGTATAATGGGAGAGGTGTATTTTGAGCCTAGAGGACCATAGACATTCCCAAGGCAATAACAGTCATCATACATACAATGGGGTCATCGCACCAATCTTACCCAATATATTGTAATTGTTGCAAATGGGTAATAATGTAAGAGAAAAATAACTGTAGTACTCTGCTGGAATCCAGGGTGTCGGTGCCCATACTGTATATTGAGGCCCACTGTTTCTTCATTTCCTTATTAAATCAGCGAAATGCCAACATTATAACCACAACACAGATGAAAATAACTTAATTTCTTCAGCATCAGAATGAGAACTTAAGCTCTTAGCTGTATACTGTACTGTTTGGACTAAACAGACGTACATTGCACAGCCCTGATTTCACATGATGTCTACTGGCAGTAGAATATATTTAGCTTTAGTTGACGTGACATAGTCATATTTGCACAGGTGCACTCATAATCAGGATATGAAAATGTATTGGAGTTAATTTTTGCCTAAAGAATGTGGCAAGGTTAAAGGTAAAAGGTTCACTGCTCACAGTCTCCTCTAAAGTGCATCTTGGCACAGCCTGTCAAGGTGAGCCTCTTGTGTCATGTGTTGATGTGCTGTTAAAAAGGTTTGAGATGAGTAAAATGATTGCTTGGCAAATAATAATTAATCAACATACCCTTTTGTTTATCTTCCATTTCACCCATCCTCTTTGCAAACAACATGCATGGATGTGCCTCTCCTTAATATGGAAGTAAATTGCTAGTGCATTTGTATGCACTCATTTTCTGCGCAACACGGCGAAGCGGTTACGGTTGTCACTGTGAACGTGTCCCAAAAATAAGTACCTGTAATATCAATCACATGCACGTACATCTCTGTTTAAAGGAAAACTTCACTAATGTTCAACCTAATGTCAATTCCCAGCCCATATAGTGACTGGCTTATCCAGAGCAAACAGCATTTTGCCAATAGCACACCAAAACCTAGCTGCAGTCTCAGGTCGCGCAAAAGCCAGAAAAGATGTGTCAAAGCCTGACATTTAAGTTTCTGTAGTGTCAAAGTCTCACAGTTCTGTGTGGTTAAAATAATGACAAGAGGCTTTCATACAAAAATATGCCTTTCTTGTTCAAAATCATATCATAAGGCTCAAAAGCACATCATCAGGCATTGGCTTGTTGGGACAAATAGAGCTTTCCCATGAGATATAGTCTGTTGATGAAGGTAATGGTATATTATTACCCTTCTAGTACTATAAGAATGTCAACCTATGAGAGAACAGATAGGTGAAGTGGTCCTTTGAATCAGATTACCCAGGAAAGATGAGGTTTGTGCTTGTCTCAATGGAGTCTTTGCCTTTTCAACTTGAAATGGCTTTAGTATGGACTGTTGTGAGATTAAGGAAAACCAAGAGACCACCTGGCAAACAGTAAGGCAGCAGTTGTTAGAGGGGTTATGGTGTAAATTGGCCATGAGAAGACAAAGGTGAGAGGAGGAAAAGTGGACCAGGAGGAGGAGAGGAGGGAATAATGGAGCAGAGCAGGAAGTTGAAGGGATTTAGTGTGAATCACCGAAGAGGCCATTTAACTGCCCTCAATCCCAGTGTGTATCTGGGAGGAAGGACTGATCAATAGTGTGATTTAGGAGTTCATTCACTGCTTGTGCTCTCCAGGAGATGCACGCACACACACACACATACAGACACAGACATACAACGACTATATACGGTGCCCCCTTCGACGATCATTCACACCAGGCCTGAATTTAGTCATCTTTATCTAGCTATTGAAAAATAGCCATGTATCTCTCTCTCTTTGTGAAATAGTGTGGTTCAATTTGAAGGGAAAGACACACTCTGAATTCAGTGAATTTATTAAATTGTTAAATTCCCACAATGATAAATATGTAGTAGTCAGGTTGTGGCCGATAAAAAGTATGAGTGGTGAAAACTACAGACATGCCCACCATGTTTTCTTATGTAATCCATCCTGGACACTTAACTTACTGATTCAGATGGTGAGTGGATTTTTCATCTATTACACATTTTACAGGCAGTTTGAAGAACAATTTATGAGCAAAAAAAGTCCATACATCTTGTGCTATCTTTTTCAACTGATGCTCAACAGTCTTTCTGGCACAGCCTTCTTGACCTAGATTATGGGCCAACAGTCACTCAGGCCACAGAATGTCTACAAACAATCCTTCTCCACTTAGCTGCTCTGTTTGGAGAGCTATTCCCACAGAAATGCAAACACCTCTTTCCTCTGCCTTTTTTTGGCAAGTACGACCGGGTGGGTTGCATTCAAGATACTAAGATGTTATGCGCTAGACTGAAATCCAAACAACCGGATGAATTAAAGAGATCTGCGCTCTGTAGGGTTCTAAAATCAGATGAGATGTTAGGCAAACATGTCTGTAGAGGGTATTCCAGACACTTCTCATTATGTCTTTTCATTGTATAGCCTACAAAGTCTTTCAATTTCTTTCTTGAGGGTTGCCTTTTTCTTTGTTTTTTTTCTTCCTTTGTACTGTTGCTTCCATGTATCAGAGCTAGGGTGTCCATCATCTTAGACAGTTCTTCAGGCTCTCTCAGAGTGCTGTTTTCATTTCATTTCAATGCCTGTTCTCATAAATGTTGAATCCCGGCCCTGGACCCAAAAAGAGAGGTATTAAATGCAGGCAAAACTAAAAGTGTGGGCTTGAATGCTACTGAGCATGCTCATCAATTCTTATGTCTTAACATTGTGTATTAAGTGACTCTAGGAAGTGTGTGTGCGTGTTTGTGGCAATGTGAAAGTAAGCGTATGCAGTGTACAAGTCCTTTTTTTTCTCTTAAAATAGAGCTCCATTCAGAATTCTCAACGTTTAATGTGATTTTAAAAATAATTCCAACCATGGTTCCTTGACAGAAATCCATGGTGCTGAACTGATCCCTCTTTATGATGTTTGAGAGAGGCCCATTACCATGTAGTCATGGCTGGGTTGGCCGTCTGAGCCCCTGCTAATAGGGAGGGTAGTAGTTAAACCTATGCCTTTGACAGAGGCACAGCACATGACTATAGGCTGCTCTCCTCATCTGAGACTCTGAGCCCCTATTAGGAGGCTGTGTGGTTCAACACTGTGCCAGCATCTTAAAGCACAAACCGCAAGTGCACTACAGAGAAAGAATGACTTGGCTTGAACTCGTGGTTGTGAGCGTGGCCATATGCATGTGGGCTTTTTTCTATATACAGAGTCAAAGAATTTGGTACAAGATCAGCTGACCAATCAGTTCACTGAGAGTCACTGAGGCAGAGCAGAGCAACTCTAGCTGGAAATTTAGACTGGAAAGCTGTGCTGCGTGAGGAACGCAGACAGTCGTCTTCCCAGGAATCTCACAACGAGAGAGAAGACGCAGTGGAAGGAGAGAGACAAAGAGTTTGAGATGTTAAACTATTCTTTTGAGGTGGAACTAGAATTTGTGGACATTTATCTGGCAGGGAGTTTCCAGCAAAGACACTACTATTGAGTTGCATTTGGGGAAACATAAGAGTTGTGGGAGCTTTACCCATACAAAAGATTAAAAGTAAGGCTATTGCTGTATAACTTTAGAACGTTATGTATATGTGTCCCCAATGAGTCTCCCAACTTTATGGAAGTGCACTAATAAAACACTGGAGTGCACTTTTAAGATGTTGAACAGCATGTTTGATATGCCGACTGACCCCTCTCCATATGAATTATGGGGACTGCACACTGATGTAACAATAATGAAAACTGAAGCTCGGGTCTGTGCCAGACATGTAAAATGATGCGCCAACTCATCTGTATTCCAAAGTAGATTAATCGTACAAAGGTAAAGAAGATTTTATTCTTTCATCTCTTCCTTTCTCTCTCTGTCCCTCCTTTCCTTTCTCAGTCAGACACGGGGAGGCTTTGACTTTGATTAATGGTGAGCCAAGCTCTGCATTAAAAGCCAGGGGCAGCGAGAGGGGCCAGATAAAAGTGGAGCACAGGAGCAAGGGATGGGAGGGATGGAGGGAGGAGAGAGGAGTGCAGGACACAGTCACCAATCAATGTCAGCATCATCGTCCCAGGGTGACAGTGGGGGACGCAATGGAGGGGACAGCGGTGCTTCATTGGGCTGAACCTAACCCTCATACAGCCACAGCACATTGTTTCTGACAGGCTCTTCCCACATAGGCTACTAGGACACACAGAGATACGCACTGAACATGTGCTCACGCTCTTTATTTTTCTCTCCGGCTTTTCCTCTCAAACACGGTCCCTGTGTGTCCAGTGGGACACGGCAGTAAGAAAAGTTTTGTATATATATATATATATATATATATATATATATATATATATATATATATATATATATATATATATATATATATATATATATATAGGCAGTGTTGTGAGAATTTGTTTTGGAAAGGTAGAATTTTAAGATCAGAAATCAATTCAGAATTTACTTTAGCCTTAATTTAGCCTACTATTTCCAACTAAGTTGCCATTGTGTGAAACTTAATTAAATGTGACATTGTGGTTGCATTAGCTCGGGTTACCTTTTGCCTCAGCTGACAGTGACATATTCCAGTCTTTGGCATTTTCAGTTGGCATTGTTTCAATTCATGCATTCGTTTGTAGCCCTCACAGTTAACATGTAGATTAAATACTGCATGGTAATTATGAAAAACTAAACTCATAAAAACAAACTCATTGCATGAGTTGTGGGGGCTGCTCTGACACAGGAAGATGATGTCTCAATCTTTAATCCCACCCACAACACTCTGATTGATTCGGTTGTTTCTCCAAATGGGGTTGAAAGCCCTTAATAAACACAACACCAGACCTTTTTGAATTGCCGGAAAAACAATGTGGGTTGTGAGTCATAGGTCTGCACCCGGTCCATATACACTAGCACAGGTTTAATCACTAGACGCTTAGCACTTGGAAAAATACAAAAACATTATCTCTGGTAAAAAATGGATGTTTTTCTGTCTTTGCGCCTGAATGCATGAATTGAGTTGGGACCAGGACCTCTCCTTCTCAGCCCTTTTTTTTTTTACACTGCAGGAATTTCTGTGTGGAGTGCCCCTCCCCTGGGCCTGTCAGGAACAGTGTGTGCCTGTGGCCGGTAATTGATAATGCGGCCCAGGCAGCCCTAGCCCTGGTCAGTGGAGCGTGAACCAGCCTGAGAGGCAGAGAGGCTGAAGTGCACCGAGGTGAAGCTTAGCCCTCACACTCTCTGTCTCGGGTGAGAGAGAAAGAGGGAGGGTGGGGAGTGAGGTGAGAGTTAGGCATGTAACATAATCCATTTGCAGTGACAAGATAAACAGAGCTTATTCATTTGTTTACAGTTACATTTTAGGTAATTATCTGACACTCACATTGTCAAATGCTTACCCAAATCACAAATGTAGAATAAGCCATATTTTCTACAAAACACAATTTACAACAACAACCCCACTGATGAAAATGTCAGGGTTTTTTTCTCCTTTACAGAACTCCTTCGACCATCGAGTGGTTATTGTAAGGGGAAGTACAACGAGAAGAAAATAAATAGAATAATTTAGTTGAGAGAGGGTGCTATTTGCAGCCTTTTGAAGAGAGGAGTTATTCAGAAAGATGGTGAGTGAAGACCAGGTGGAGCGATGACTAGGCTTCAGCAGCGAGCAGGCCGAGAGCCAAGAGGCTGATGGGCACAACATGTAGAGCATGGGCTTGTGTACAGACATGGGGGTGGAGATTCGTTTCCAGCACTGTATACAACACCAGGGCTTTGAACTTAATATTAGCAGCCGCAGAATCAGTTTTCAATCAAACGTACTTGTACGTTCACAAGCTGTTTTGATGAGTAAGTTTGGTTGGATTCATATTTGAACTTTGAAACTAAATTAGCACCTTAGAAAGGTTTGTGATCATACAGTAACTTTTGGGGGATATTCACATGACATTAAATAGATTAATTTGTTCATAAAAGCTAAGTAATTCATATTTTTGTTATAATTTTGTGACATTTATTCATGCCATGTCTGTTAGATTGATTTATTCATACTTGAAGACCCTGAAACCAGCAAGCCTATAATCAAATTTAAATCATAAAAAAAAACATCCTAGTCATCCACTCAAAAACGATTCTGCTTAATTAGGACAGTGCGTGTGATTTGATCAGTTCATATTGTGTGGGCAACATGATTAAACAGCTGCGCAACTGTCATCAAATTGTGATTCAATCGTTGCTCTTCCCTGATTGGTGCATGGAAGTAAAAGACATCACGTGTTTCCAACCGAGCCCCACCCACCACCGCTAAGAAGAAGAGGAACACACAATATAGAAATCTGCAATAACTGTTCTGACTTTGGCAGAACAGTACATGAACATATTCTGTTCATGTAGGACCACACCATTTAAAGTAAGAAGATGATAAAAAAAAAATCTTTGCAGGGCCTTAAATCTACTGAAAAATCCTCTACTCCACAGGAAGTGGTGCATTTTAACAAAATTCAAACAACAGTGGTTTGTTTAGAACAAACAGAGGAAGACAAAACATGACAATTAGCATGACATGAATGAAAAAGACAAAATAGACAAATCCTCTTACTTGTTTATCAGGGATCCAAATGAGCCCTGGGAAGTGTATGATGATATGAACTGTGCAGATTTTAGAAACTCACTCACCTGCTACTGCCCAAGACAGCACTCTCTGTGACATTTAGCAACTAGCCCCTAGATCACACATATTAACATAACAAATAGATGCAGAAAAAGTGAGTATCGGCGCCAGGGAAATTTACTTTTTCTTCACAGAGGAGAAAGTCTGAACTACCCTGATGCAACTGTCTGCAGTGATACGATAGCAGATTTGTTAAATGTCAAAAATGTGGAAATCTGCCAAGGTATCACAGCAAAAAGACAGGGGGGTGGACTCTGCAATGGCATATGACACCTGTTCTGATGGTAAATTAGGCTCTTATTACAGACCTGTAGTGCAGATAATAGATCCAAGGTAAAAAATTATTTCAGCATCATCAGATGCTGCCCTGGGTCAGAGGATCTTGTTACATCGGAGTAATAGATACCCAATGTTTCAACAGGGTGTGGTACTTCAATCAGGAGAGACAGTGAGTGATTAGTAGTTCATGTTTATTATGCCAGATGATGCATTCATGGGTTACACAGAATTCATTTGACGCTTGAACTGGAGATTGAGATTGCGCTGTGTTTGCCCTGAGCAGCATCAATCTGTAGATCCCCCCGAGGAGTCCAGACACTGGTGGTGGTGGATGAAGGTTCTGCTGGAGTTGCTGGAGATGCAGATGGGGTGCTGACTGAATCTGAGAAGGCGGATGGTGCTGGGGAGGCGGGTCATTTCTGACTGAGACCTTTACAGTGCCGACAGACAGTAGAACCAGTTCTGCTCAGGCTTCTGTCTGAATACAATTGAAATATGTGAAGTCATACACAGAAACCAGCACACACACAATACATGTTGTGTCATTTTTACATTCCTGAATATGTCTGACCAAATGGGTCCTGAATGAGAGCAATTTAATTTGACCTTCTACATGCTGTTCTGATTAATACATGTCTGTTGCAATGGGCATTACACTCTTGAGAATGCATGTATTCTAGGTAATAATCATAATAATCATGGAATAACTGTAACACAAAAGCCCAGTTAAGCAATTTCTCTGACGGCATGAATTACTTTAAACATGCACTTACAGAACACTAGGGAATGACTGAGACGTGATTGAGACAATATGTTTTAGAAATATGTCATGACTTCTTTGTCTTTCCTGCCAGAATCAAATTTGACAAAAAACAATGGTAATTATTACTAAACATTATTACATCGTGTTGTACAGCCATATGTAGCCCTTTGGAATTTATTTCCTGCATCCAATGCATCCTGAGGATACCACACCTAGTGCTCATATAATCTGCCCGATTCAGTGCAAAAGCGGACTAAATCCTCCATGATTGGTGGCTGGTCTCGAGCCAGATTCATGGTGACTGACCATTCTGGCGCAAAGGTAGCCGGAGCCCTGCTAACTAGAGCTGACACTCAGCCCAAGTCCACACCCTCAAATCTTTCCCAAATCTGGCAACCTTATTTTGGCCAAAGCCAGCACATATTTGGTCCTGCAGTGCCAGAATATGGCTGAGTGAAGCTCTAATCGGCCCGACTCAGCTGGCTACCTGGGTACTGATGAGAGTGGCAGTTGTTTAAACTTGGATTTTGTGCTAACTACTGATAGCTGATGATGGTTTGTTCTGGGAACACACACTGGATGATATGTATTGCAATTGTTATGCACTATTTGTAGAATGTGCACCGGCATTCTTGGATGTCTTAGTGTGGATTATGTACCAGCTATAATTAGCTGTCATAAACGTTGTTATGTGAATATTAGACAGATAATGAAGTGGCTGTCCCATAGCTGGCTTGATATACTAATTTATAAATCTAAAGTAAAGAATTAGTAGGGCTCAACTTGTGGTTGAGTGTTTTTCTTTACTAACAGTTCGGGTTGAGATATCTGAAATAATCAATGGTTTTCTAGAAATATATTGATTTTGTGTTATTCTCTCTGTGCCCTACAGCACCCTCCATAGTTCCCATCATGCACCAGATCAGCTCCACTATGAATAGCTTCACACTGTCTTGGCCACAACCAGAACAGCCCAATGGCATCATCCTGGACTATGAACTGCGCTACTATGAAAAGGTAATGTGTGTGTGTGTGTGTGTGTGTGTGTGTGTGTGTGTGTGTGTGTGTGTGTGTGTGTGTGTGTGTGTGTGTGTCTGTGTGCGTGCGTGCGTGCGTGCGTGCGTGCGTGCGTGCGTGCGTGTGCATGCATGCATGAATTTACATGTTTATATCTGATAGCATCTCCATTATACTGTAAGTCTATATGTATATGTTTAAAGTGCCAGCACTGGTGTTGTCTCCTACTCTGCACATGCATAGCAAACTGCATGTAAAGCACCCCAAGAGTCCCCTGGGTTGATAATATGTTCTTTCATTGTGTTCACTCCGTCTCTTCCACTGTTCTTTGGTTTCTGCTGCTGATGAAGTAAATAGGTTGACCTCTGCTCCAGGCCCACTCTGCACAGTGCAGCAACTTGTCCCGCTGTGAAAATGCATTGCATCTGGGGGGGAGTCACATCGACCCGTCTGCTCACACACAATACGTCTGCTTTATTAAGTCACTAGCCCTACCCCACAGCGCCACTGCTGCTCCAGTATTGACCTGTAGGCTTTTCCCAAGGCCTTGGACATAATCGGAGACTCTAGCTTTTTGTTTGGGCCCTTGTTTGTCCTCCTAAAGCTGATCGATAGTTATAGCAAGGTTGGTCATGCACATTTCTTTCCCCCCAGTCTTTGTCATCGTAAGCTAAGACTTTTGTCGGTGCACCTTCACCCATGTTCTGCTCTCCAAGTAAAAGACAAAAATCAATAGAGTTTTATAAATGTTTTTCTTTTTCTGTTGAGTTATTTATTTTCACAGAAACCTATTTTGACTAAGGTTCGTGGATCAATATTCACAGCTCCACCTTAGAATACTGTTTTTCACATTTAGCATTTTCGATCAGGGAGAACAACAATCATGTTTTTTTTAAATTATGTTTGCAGTTGGAAACTCAGTTATCCAATAATTGCTGCACTGCTTGCTGTTTCCCCCTCTGGCATTGCACAGGTCATGAAATTGAATCCGATTGCCATAGCCTTGAGAAACCTTATCTGCCAGACAGCTTAGTGTCGTGTAAATAACACTCATACAGCCTTCCATTAGCTCATGAATATCAATGAAAACAAATCCTGTTGATGTTTATGTAGCATGTCTTTGCACAAAAAGATGAGCACGGCGTAATCACAAATTACTGAATTAACAAGGACAAGATCACTAATTGCACTGGGAGGATTCAGGTGACGGAGAGGTTGCGCTTTACGCTGTCTACCTCTGTTTCAATGTACCTTCATATCCTCCTGTACGCGTGTCTAGGAAATGTACCACCATATGAGTGAGCGTAAGACACATGAGATGAGTCAGAGTGATTGCTTTGTTACACCAGGCCGTGGAGATGAGATTGCCACGTTGGCGGTCCTCCCTTGACACTTGTCACATTTTGGATGTGACAAGGCTTTTTATAGACACTAAACATACTTTTCCTCAGCCAGCCACTGCTGTCCAAAGTGCCACTGCTGATGTGTTTTTGTGCCTGATTAAGCAGAAACTCTCAGAAGAAGAAAAAAACAGATGGTGGCAAATCTAATGCCATGTGTGTAATTTCCATACCAGTTTAAATGTATTACACACATGCATGATGAAAAGTCAGTATAAATGCTCCGTATCACACATGTTGGCTCGGGTTACTGTACATGCATGTTGCATATGGAGGAGCCAGGAATGAAATTGCTTCCCTTCGAGGTCAGTCCTGCCAGCTCCCCATTGATTCTCTGAATGCTTGAGAGGTCCAGAAAATCTGGAAGTTGCATGCAGCCGTAAAGGGAGGAAGTCTTTTAGTCATAAAAGGGGATGTGTCTCACCTCTTTTTTTATGCATCTCACTGGTGTTTGCATTAATCTGAGAGTAGTCACACTGTGTTGGCTCTGGAGTTGATTGTCTCAGCGTGCCTGGCACAGTCAGCCAGTCCAAATACACGCTCTAACAGGAAGCACCCTACATCCATTTACAAGAGTGATTTCTCCAGCAGCATGCCATTGTCACTCTCTGTATTGAGTAATACCTCAGGGTAATCATAAAATAACATTCAACATTTTATCTTTTTACAACATTTGCTTAATGTTGTAGTTTTACCCATCAAACAGATAATAGATTTTGCAGAACTTATATTGCATTTTTTTTACAACAAATGTTTTTCTTAAGACTAGTTTTGTGGCTTGTTTGTCTTGATTTGACAGAACTGGATGCCATGTCCAAGATCACAATTTTTCATTCCAACAAATGTTGTTCATCAGGCAAATTCAAGGCGTACACATGAATGTGGTTTTCTTATTTGGACCAGTGTTGATCACATGACCTGCAATTTCAACTGTGGCCACGACCCTAAAAAAGCTCTTTTCCTCGACAAAACTTCATGGTTGTGTCTATTAGCCTGGATTGAGACTGAAAACAGCATCTTTTTTCAAGAGGGTGCAAGTTGTTTAAGGTACCACTGAGATAAAGAAATGCAATCCAAGAAGAGTAGTTTGAGTAACAGTTGAATGTGTTTAAAGGCTCACTGGGTTATCACAGGTGTAGAAACATCTGTTTGCAGCTTGTGATGACCCCCCCCCCTCCCCCCAACACACACACACACACACACACACACACACACACACACACACACACACACACACACACACACACACACACACTTCCACACTCCATGACATGACTAAAAGGGAGGGTAATGATTGAAAAATAATGCATTTTGACAGTTTCACCTGAAAGCTGTCGTGAGTGCTGAAGGCTGTTCTCTCAATAGGCTTCATTTTCTTTTTCAACCCACCATCTCATTGCAGAGTAAGTGGTCCTGGGACTCTGTAAATTGGGAAGCAAGACGAAATTAAAGGTTTTCAGAGAAAAAGTAGATTCCCATGCTCTCGGTCTCTCCATTTTTCTCAAACCTTTTTTCCCTTCGGTGGCTAGAAAATTTGGGGAGGGTGGAAATAACTCAGCATAGCGGAGGTCAGGCCTTCCATTAAGGCTGGAGCAGAGCAGCCACTGGCTCTGGGTACTGATGGCTCTGTGTGTATTGGTGTCGGAGAGAGGGTGTGTGCATGTGTGTGAGCTTTTGTCAGTGTTTGTGTGTGAGTGTCAGTAGTAGTTCAGGTGCATCCATTCTGGATGACAGCAGTACTGTCATGCTGCAATGGGAGAAATTCAACAATCAAATACAAGTTTGCAGCATATCACCGCGATCTGCAGCATACTGACCAGAGTACTGACCCCTTGTACTTTACATACAATTAGCCAGAAGAGAAGCCTGGAGTATTTATTATTCTTTCCTTCTCTCCCTGCTAGCCTTCAGAGTCGACCACTGCACTTTTGTATACACACACAGATGTTGTAAAGACGAGTTTAGATTTTTTTAATGGAACCTGTGAAAAGCAGAACTGGTGCAGCACTCACTCCCTTAGTCCCCACCAAGGGTATTCACATTTCCTCCCTCTGACTCTCTTCTTCTCTGTCTCTTTGTTTTGTCTCCCACCCCACTCACCCAGGCGTCTTTGTTGGTCTCCAGGTGAACGAAATGCATTCAAAGAGTCATCTCAAAAGGAGGTGGCTGCAAAGAAAAACTAACTGAAAGCACGGAGGCAATTACATTCGACTTCAAATGATACTGCATATAAGACGATCTCATCGCTCTCATAGCATGCTCACCAGTATTTAGCATATAGCTTTGCAGAATTAGAATGAGAGGAAAATATTTTAAATGTTATTGCCGTATGGTGATATAGTTTGCATTATTTTAGTTTGTTTATTTCCCAAAACGATTAAGAGGCTTAAATGGTCTTTTAATATCAGATTTTATCAACATTGTATTTCCATTCAAACTTGCTAGCATTTTCTTTTTTAGATTAGAATTCTTGAGGCAATGTTAATTATTTGCATTTGGTAATAAAACCCATCTAGTCTGTGAGATTTAAATTGTTAGCCCATCTCTCCCCCTTTCTTTTCTTTTTGCCTTTTAACCGTAGGCAATACTTTTTAATTTGAACATTAATGGGGGATGTCACTTATTTCTTTCATTTCCAATTTACAGACATAATATTCGCATGTTCTCCCTCAAACACTCCCCTTTCCCTTTGTGTGAGTGTGTGCGCGTGGGTGTGTCTGTGTATTTGCATTTGTGCATGTGTGTCAGCCTGTGCAGAGGACACAAGGTATATCCACAATGATAGGCGGGCATGCTGTCCACACACACACACACACACACACACACACACACACACACACACACACACACACACACACACACACACACACACACACACACACACGGGAAAGGGGGGAGGGGAGTGTTTGAGGGAGAACATGCTAATATTATCAATAAATTATTATGAGTAAAATTGGAATATATCATATTCAGTCAGAATTGTTTTTATAGCCCAAAAGAAAACCGGCAGTTACAAAAAATGTATTGGAAGATTTAACAAGAACTTGGACTTTCAGCAATATGTTTGTAATAGATCAGTGTGTTAGCCCAGTTTCTGTCGTCAATGTGGTTCCAAGGAGGTAGATATAGTTTGTGTATGTTATTGCACCTCTTGCCAATCAGCAATATATGCTAGGAAGAGCATTATGGCAAAGTTTGTCTCTGTGATTTTACTGAATGCTGCAGAAACCAAACTCCCCGCGTCGCTTCCTGTCTGTCACCCCTGGCAATGCTTTTGATTGGCTGCTCTACCATCTGCCTTCCCACCTGCAACTCTATCTTTATTTAGCAAGTTAGGGTGTGGCCCTTATAATCCCCATTTGACTGGCAGCAGGAGAGGACCTCTCGTGGCTGGAAGTCCCTCCTGGCACAGCCTTTTATTGGCTATCCCCTAACCTGCTGGAGTGCCAAATGCCACCTCATTTTTAGGTGGCAGATGTAGGTGTGTGTGTGTGTGTGTGTGTGTGTGTGTGTGTATGTGTGTGTGTGTCTCATACTCCCTATTTGACTGGAAGCATGAAAGGGCCATTCCTAGCTGGTGCTCCCTCAAGGGATTCTCCCCCATTGGCGGATTGCCATCTGTCTGCTCACCTCCTTTCCATTCAAACTCAACAGATGGGGGTGTGGTCCTGAGAAATGCAGGAAGACTGATAGCAGCCATAGGCAATTCATGACCCCAAGTGGTCCACTCATCCAGATGAATAGGTGACGATGGCTCCAGTCTCTCATGGGGTTTCATGTCTTCTGCAGCTCTTTCAAACGAACAAGCTGCCTCTTTAAATTCAAGTTTCATAATTGTATAGTATGTGTGTGCTGCACATTGGAGACATTGGTAGTTTGTGTGATCTAATGGACAAAAGGTCTGTGAGATGATTAAACTCTCTAACCCAGTTACATCCAGCGTTCCATTTGTAAACATCGCTTTCCTCTCAGAGATAGAACGAGAGCCTGTTGGTGCGATGCTCTTCCATTCCAAGCCCAAACATTTGTCTTCATCAAGCCCAGAGTGTCCAATAAGAGCTAATGTGATAGCACAAATCATTATGTGGGGTTTCTCCATCTGCTCAATGATGGAGCAACCGGAATGATTCAATTACACCAATCAGATTGGATAATGATTTTGATGTGGGTTGCTTCTGCCTGGCATTTCTTATCGCTTCCTGCCATCATCTTCGTCCTCCTACTCCCCCCTCCCTCTTTGCTTCCCCGTTGCATATCTATCTTTTCCACTACACACTGTCAACTCAGATTGGCTATTCATAGTTTCTGAGATCAGTCATACATGTATTATAAGATGTAGTCCAGCATGCAATAGTGTGTTTACCAAGCTTTAAAAAAAACAGCCTGCCTCGATTTACACTGTTTTACTGACACAGGGAATGTTGGCCCCTCACTTTCAGCTGACCCCATCCCTCTCTACAGTATGTCTGCATCTAGCTATCAACAGCCTGCAGTGGTGTGCAGTCTTATTTTATGGCTGTCATATTCACTCTGGGTTATGGGAAGGTGACAGGCCTAAGTAATTACTGATCCTCCATATCAGATACCTCCAGCAAGCCCCAAACTACACCGCAGCAGACTGCCTGACAGGCTCTCTTGAGCCAGGAGAGCGAAAGACTGAGATACAGTATCTGAGATCAGGTTCCATGGTCATTTACATATTGGTTGGCCAAATGTATGCACACATACATACATGCATGTGGAAATACAACTTATAGGTACTCAAATGCAAAACAGAGCATCCGAAAAAGGGCACATATCTTGATAGAATATTAAAACAAACAGCAGTTGCAATGAGCATCTTTATAGCATTTCCTTTTCATGGAAAAACAAAATGTTTTCTAAAGGTGGAACTGGCCTGCCTTCATATATTTAAAAGGCAGCTTACTTCATTCAACAAAACAACAGCATGTAATGTTCAAACTTCTTGCTGTAATCAAACTGCACGTCTGACGAGACACATATGTAATGCTATTCTATTACTATTCAGAAGTAGCTGTTGCTTTTTGTAATTTGCAAGAAATGACTACCTTTACCTCCCACATGTTGTAGGTGTGTTACTGTATGAATGGACTTACAGTGTGCTTGCGTGGATGTTGGGCTTGTGTGCATTTTAATGTGTGAATACTTGCTGCAGTGTTGTGTATTTGAAGTTCAAACTAACCAAAGCCTTATTAAAAACTGAAACAAGAGAGCTCATTATTCGGCCTCCATCCTCTGTCCATATTGTTTACCAAAAGTTGACTACATCTCCTATTTATCTGTTTTAGAATATCTACAATATACAGCCACATTTGGTCCACTTCTTCCATACTATTTCCTGAATATACTCCACAGATCTGGTTTTACAAGTGTTTTTTTAATTAACTGTGTGGATAAACACCTTCCTGCTGACATCTTTTCTGTAAGTCATCTCTAACCTGTTCCCCGTGTGTTCGTTGCTCCTTTTAGGACCATGCAGAGATTAACTCCACCATCCTGCGAAGCCAAACTAACACTGCACGCGTGGAGGGCCTCAGGCCGGGTACAGTCTATGTGGTACAGGTGCGGGCAAGGACTGTGGCTGGCTTTGGCAAATACAGCAGCAAGATGTGCTTCCAAACCCTCACAGATGGTAAGAATTGTCGAGCCAGGAGAAACAGCTCTCTCTGTCTCTCTGTCACACACACACACACACACACACACACACACACACACACACTCTAACTCTTTCTTCCACTCTTGTCACTCTTTGTATTTGTTGTTGCATTATTATTAGTAGGTGAGATGGAGGGGAACTGTGATGTTGGATTGCACTTCTATGTCCACGGCGAAATTTATTTCAGGTTTGAATGTGTGTGTGGGTTCTTTGAATATGTAGAACTCTGAGTGTCTTTTGTTTGTGCTTCTAACTGTGCTTGATCCAAAATGCTTCGCTAATTGGTTTTTCACCCAGCCCTTCTGTTGCTGTAGAGCCATCCCAGAATGCATAGCTGTGATTAGTCGTTGATGAGATTAATTTTTTGCCATGGGGGGGCTGGATTGTTGGTGAGGGAAGGGGATGAAGAGGAGCTGCAACACCTGCTACACTGGCAAGGTTGTGGAACTAAGTTTATTACTGTAAGTGCAAGGAGGTGTGTGCGCAGGGTTGGTGGTAGTGGTGTTGTATTTCACTTCTTCATGTCGTGCTTTTTCATAGAGCTGCCAGCCAGTAATATCTGTGCTAAAATTAACAAAGAATGATACAGTGGGGACGGATTTAACATTCCCCTGGATAACATTCAGAAGAAATGCATCCTTCACTGTACCTTGCTGGACTACTTGACTACGATGCACACATGGCCATAGCTCAAAATATCCAAAACAGGAAATACATTTTCCCATTGTGTTGCATTAATGGAGATGTTCACGATGAATAAGAGGGTGATGATCTTGAGGGAGGGGAAGATGGGAAGACTATTAATGATGATGAAGGTGATCAGTGTGGCTATTCACCAGCACAGAGCAGATGTAGTGGCACAGTCCCTTTGCATCACCCTCACCCACAAACAATCTTTCTCTCAAACACATACACACGAAGGTGCACACGCGCCGCACCCGTTCGCACAAACACTGTTTACAGTCATCCGTTGGCTCGCTGCCATAGCACGACATTCGTCAAGGCAATTAGCAGCAGATGCTAGAGAACTGCTGACAATCACACACACGGATCCACCTCCTGCCCCTCTGCTGGTTTCCCTCATCCCCTGTCAAGGCAAGGCAAGTTTATTTGTGTGGCACATTTCAACAACAAGGCGATTCAAAATGCTTCACATAAAACCATTAAAAGCATCAAAACATAACACAGAGAAAACAGGATTTAAAAACAGTTAAGAAAACATTAAAACAGTCAAAAAGCTAAATAGAAATATAATAATCGTTTAAGAAATAAAATGCAGTAGTGAGATGCAGTCCATAGCCGCTTCACCATACCATGAAGACGCCACCACAACCACTGCTCTCCCCCCACGTCGTTTCTCGAAACATACAATTCCTTTAGTCTATCCTTCGGCACGTTTTCATATGCTTTCAAACAACATTTTTTTGCCACTCATACTCACAAGCAGGGAAGACTTGATTCACAGTTGTGATGAAAAATAAATGATTGGTCCATCAGTAGGGTTACTGATGTCACACTTCTCCAGTTCTATAATAGTCTGAGGCGCTGCTAACTAACTGATTGTAATAGGAGCCTATTTTCCAACCGATAGGCACATAGATAGATTGTATATATAGCTTTCTGGCTGCCAGGGAAAATCACCAATCACCATTCTCATATGATACGGGTGAAGGCGAGATTTATCGAGACTAATGTCTATCAAAAGAGAACAGAAAGACTGCCTGAAAACTCGAGAAGCCGGAACATCATACACACTGTTTGCTTGAAAAGTACTTAAATAAATGTGCAAGTTAAAAGAGTGAGCAATTCCTGTCACATTGAGTTTCCTTATATATCCCAGCTCTCACACTGCTCCGAAAATGCATTAGTTCTCCCTTTATCACTTTAATCCAATAGACCCATTCTACACGGGGGATTGGATTTAGAAGCTGCTGATTTGCCTGCAGCATGCTAAATCCCGCATTGCTTTAACTACAGTGTTTGCTGGTGCCAAAGTCGCCGGAAGACAGGCACACAAAAAGATAACTGAAGATTCTGCTGTGTAGAGTTTTTAGGCAGGCATTTAAGCTGTCCTCTGAACTACCACCAGCCTGTGTCGGCTATGAACATAAAGCATGCCTGGGCTACATGTGTAAATGACAGTAGACGACTTCCTTTTCAACATCTGAGAAACAACATTCCAATGTGCACTCTCGTCTGCTCGTCTCTGACAGGTATTGCAGCAGAGGAGGCTAAGAGCCTTCAGTTTTATGCTTCTCTGTCACTCTGTGTCTCTCTCCTGGTTTATCAAACACAACCTGTCAGTCAGTCTTTCTAAAGCTCACCGGATTTCAGTCAGCACGGGCTCAGCAGAGAGATCTATATGTTTTCTCTATCCATCCGTACATCCAGTCTAACCATTCAGCTGCCTCTTCTTCTCTCTACCTCTTCTTTTACCTCCCAAACACACACACTTGCATACACACATCCAAATAAACACAGTCATGCTTCTGAACCTCTGCCTAAGCCCTACTCCATGTCTGTCTGTCTGCCTTTCTCTTTGTGTCACACAGATGACTTCAAGTCTGAGCTGAGGGAGCAGCTTCCTCTGATTGCGGGGTCAGCGGCAGCAGGAGTGGTCTTCATTGTTTCCCTTGTTGCTATCTCCATCGTGTGCAGCAGGTAACCACATTTCCCCATTTTGTCTCTTGCAGTGCATGCATAAACTGCTGCAAAGTAATTGACTTCATTGCTACATTTGTCCCTGACAAATACATTTATAAAAATGCAATTTCACTTTTTTTTCCTGTAATGACAGTGTGTAGCTTCCTGGTGACCTGAAGCAAATATAGCAGGTGGACATAGAAATATGGACAGCTGGCAAAACTGCATGGTTTACCATCACATTCATTTTTTATTAGGATCTAACCATAAACCACTATTTAGCATACAATACATTCTCTCAAATTAAAAGTCAGTGATATCAAAATAAATAAAATGTATCTTAAATGTATCTTAAAAATACTGGCATTCTCTGATACTTAAACTAATCCAGTGCGCTATGTTTTTGAGACATAGTGTACTAGCAATATAGGCACATCTCCAGGTCAAACTCAGTATGTGAGCTGCTTCCATAAACTCATAGAGCATTTCATAACAGCAATCAATTTGACAGGAAAGAAAAGTTGACATATTTTAAATGGAATATTCCTTTTCACAGAAAATCGAACAGCTCCTACTTTGCCCTGTTAAGTTACTTAAGTCAAGCGAATTTAATTTTGCAGCAGTTTGTCACATTGTCATATTCCTATCTTGCTCAGCTTTAAATATATGAAAGTCGAATTTTCTGCAGTGCTGTGTGCAACTTTGAGCAAGTAAAGTGTTCATCAAATGAGCCTGGCTCTTTTGATGCCAAGGCAGAAGAGACAGATGAAAAGCCGAGAGATCCTATCAAGGTCTAATTAAAAATCAGCTCATTTTCATAAACTTCATTTGCCATTTCTAACCCTCTGCAACTGATTCAATTTCAGCCACGTCATTTTCAGGCCATACAGCGAAACATGAAGAGTAATAAGGCCTCGTTTACACTTCCTTTCATCCTCTCTCTCTCTCTCTCTCTCTCTCTCTCTCTCTCTCTCTCTCTCTCTCTCTCTCCATATGCATTGCTCCCTCAGGAAAAGGGCATACACCAAGGAGGCGGTGTACAGTGACAAGTTGCAACATTACAGCACAGGAAGAGGTGAGTCCATCATAACACTTAAAGCAAGTGGTTTTAGGTGATCTCAAATAATCTTGGGTGCTATCAGGTAATTAGTAGGATTGTCTCTTACTATATTTATTTTAATGCAGATGTAGTTAAAAGCTTTCAAAACTATTTTTTTAGGATTGTGCTACATTGGTATATATATATATATATATATATATATATATATATATATATATATATATATTGTGATTGTCTTCATACATTTCATTGACATTTGCTACACCTCCATTTCCCCCTTTGTCCAGTCCTCTGCTTCTGTCATATCATGTATTGTATAGGTCATGTAGTTAAAGCATGTATTCTGATATAATACATGAAGGAAAAGGAAGTATGGTAAAAGATAAATTGCTTACAATAGCAGGCATCTGTGGATTTAAAGACATGTCCCTTCCTTTACACAACGACACTGATTGACAGTCATCTCTCAGGGCTCTACAATAGCTGTGATTGAGTCATGTTTCAAGCCCCCCCCCCCCCCCCCCGCCCCCCTCCCCCAGGCACCGACTGATGAGGGGAAGGAGCCTGGAGGGACACACATATAACCTTTCACACGCACACTCATACACATACACACAAAAGGGTGTGTGTGAGATTTGTACCTCAAATGAAAGCCCTATGTACTGCCGACCTAGCAGTCTGAAAGGGGGCTCACTCGAGGGGATAGAGTTTTGTTGAGTCTGACACAGCAAAGCGTTTCAGCACAGTTACTTTGTGTCAAAGCTATAGCAGTGGCATCCGGGGGGCTCATTAAACCTGGGCAGAGGAGTCGGTTTTGTCACAGGCTATCTTCCGGGTAACCAAATGCAATTAACATGAGTGGTGAAAATAAACAAAAGATCAGAGACGCTTGCAGCCCTAATCATAAAAAGAAGCGTGGAGAGGAACCAAAATGCTGATAAGGGATCCTATTCATAGGTTTATTCTTTCAACCTTCACACCGCCAACACTCATGAAGTAATCCCCCACCCCATGATGCATTATTGTCTTCTATTCTCTCAAGATTTGACTGGCAGTTTTGTAATTACAGTATTCAACACAACAATTAAACAGCGCAGCTCAGCCAATTGTTTATGGTGATTCTCTGAAGAATGTGTTGCCGGCTTTCACCCAGCTGCCTACTGTTCCAGATGTGGCCACACACACCTTAGATTATATCTCCTCATTGCTAGCCCACCTAATGTGACAGGCGTCAAGTGGGATGGTGCTCATACTGTAAATTCAGCAGTGCACACATTCTGTGGGGTCATGGATGTGAAAATGAGACCACTAACATTACACCAGATGGGACGTCATGACAAGCAGATTGGAACACAAGCATTGGCGCACACATCATTCCCACACGTGAAGCAAGGGCTGCTTGTGTGGGTTTTAGGATGTCTGTTTGTGTTTTATTAGCACACAGTATCATCAGCGTTCATCCCAACTTATTATACTCACCTCATTGCATCAGAGCACATACATTTGTTACTCTTTCTATAAACAACCCATCAGCACCAGCTAATTAACAGATAGATATTTTTCTTTGCGCATGTTTACTGAATGCCCTAATGCTTCTCTGCATATGACTACCAACAAACACATCCTTAAATCAGAAATGTTCGAACCCGGTTTGTCGCTTTGTAGCTTCAGCTGTTGTTTGTACTTCAGCATCTTGTGCTAACACTGACTCCGAATGTGATTTGGAAGCCCATTTAACAAATCTAGTTGTTTGATGCCAAATGTGTTGGTACTTTAGTCGCTCCACTTTTCTTGCAGCATCATACTGCATTTATACATATGGATTCAGTGAGTAGGCTAAGGCATTAACAGAATTGGTGAGCATCATACTGTGATATTTGTCATTGCCCTTCAGTATTTCAGGTCAAACCACATTCCTGATCTATACAAATGGGATTGTTAATCCCATACCATTTTTAGATCCCCTCTGTGATTTCCATGCTAATAATCTGCAGTGTGTGTCTGACAAATTATTTACTGACATCAAACAATAGATAATTATTATTATTATTTTTTTTTAATAAACTCAACTCATTATACTCAAAAAGCCACAACATAGATTAGTGTGCATCTCGCACCAAAATGGAGTATAACTGTTTAAATGATAGGTGTACAGTGTCCTGCACTTGTGCATGTTAGTTTTCCAAAGTGGATAATCACATTAAACATATAATTACTATGCTGAAATTGCTAAATTACAAATATTGTCAGGGAGAAGGAGTGAGATAATATTATGTATATTTGGTATAAGATGATTTAACGAAAAAAGATGAGCATTATTGAAGCTACTGTTTCACTTACTGACTGTTTGTCTTTAAGCAATAAGAACATTCTGTGTCGTAGGACCAGTAATTTGATTGTACCCATTGCCAGTAATAGAATAATGTTAGCATAACTGCCTTAAGGTTGATTTGTGGATACATTAGGGCCACTAAGTCAACGAGCAGGGCAGACTAATAATAGGGTAAATGCTGGACATTGGTGAAAATAACATGGTTAAGTGCAGTGCAGTGAACTGTAATTTATAATTAAGGTCAACTAAATACCCTTAACCGTTGTGTCACAGCCTCTTGATTTTGTTTGGATTTATAACCCAAATTCATTAAATTTATCCGTTTGTCCATTTGTCTCATTTATGTTATATGCAGCCATGTAATTGAAAAAGGTATAACATTATGGCATGTGTTATGTATTTATATATGCCCATGAGTCATTGTAGCAGTCATGCATTTGCTCCCGACAGCATACATTTGCTTCATAGACTCAAATGAAGGAACTATGAAACATTAAAGCAGGAACCTATTTTTTATCTGATGGCCATAAAAATATGAGTCCAGTTAGCCAGGACTGCACCAGAGGGAGGGAGAGAGATAAACTGTTTGCATTTTAAATTATATATGAACGTGGGCTCTGGACTGTGAATTAGAAAGTAATGGGTGTAGTATGTGGATGTGTGTGCATGACATTTTGAGCGCACGTGTTCTCATTTCTTTTCTTTTCTTTGTATGGCTCCCTGCTGAGATTTTGAGTTCCACCCAGTGGTGCTGTGTGAGCAGCTTGGCGACACTTGTAGATAGATTGACTTCATGGAATGCAAAGCTGTAAACCCTCTGATGGATTAAGTTGAATCCAATCTGTATGGAATCTCTAATGAGCAATTACATTCACACAGACAGGGTTCAAGGCAATTAGTGCGCTAACTAGAATCAGCTTCTAGTCAAGAGCGAGGTGAGGCACCTTGATCCCTCCAAGACCAGACCTTATCCTCCTCCTGTCTCCTGAGACCCCTCCCACTCTATGTGTCTTATGCAAATAAGCAGGCACAAATTGACTTGATGTAGATGGGTTTATTCCAATCATGGCTGCCAGGGTTTTCACTAAACAGCTTTGAGAAAGGGGACTGCCCGTGGGTGTCACCGGAGAAATGATGGTTTGACGTCCGCTTGCTCGCCGAAATTCCGTCTTGTGGCAGTGTGTATTGAATTTGTATACAAGTGTTTTTGGCCACCCGGCCTGTCAACACTGACAATCTCTCCTGCAGACAGCTCCAGTCTGTGAACTGCGTCACCTATTGCAAAACAGCATAAAGAGCTAGTTGATAGCGCAGTGGTTTTATCTCTTTATAAGCTCCCACAGGGAAAGGCTGTGAGGGAATTGGTTCTACTACTATCAAAGAGCAGAGCCTGCTAGTCGCAGGGATAAAAGGGTGAAATCATCTGTCTACATTTACATTTTCTATATACCCTCATCCCTTCATCTTCCTGTCTCTTTTCCGGTGTATTTTGCCATTTCAAGTACTGAATCATCAAACCACCATTTTGTTGTGTTTTCTACTCATAACGGAGGTCTGTCTCTAAGGAGGACAATAGGGCAAATGGAGTTACCATCATTTACAACTGTTAAGAGCCTGTAGTGATTGCAAGTAATGCTGTGTCACACTGTGATTTAGGTTACAATTTAAAAGGCAATTGCATTCATCAATTGTTAACACTAGACATTAGCCTAAGAAAAAGAGAACAATGTCTTCTTCTGGAAAGCTCATTGAGCACTTTGGTTGTTCTAGAACTCTCTTTGCGAGCCGACATGTCTAACTGCCCCTCCCCACTGGGCTGCCCGACCCACTTCTCAGGCTCCCCGGGGATGAAGATCTACATCGATCCCTTTACCTATGAAGACCCTAACGAAGCTGTGCGAGAATTCGCAAAAGAGATTGACGTCTCCACTGTCAAGATTGAGGAAGTCATCGGTGCAGGTATGGAGAATGGAATGGGTGCTATCGAACAGTCTGTGTGGGTGATTGTACACACACTTATGTGTGCGCAAGGTGAATGTGGATTCCTATATTTTCATGTGTTCCTGCAATTCATGTGACATGTGAATGTCTGTGTGCTTGTTTAGCCTGCATCTGTTCAAGGTCGTAAAGCACAGCCCTTTGAGCTGCCACGTTAGATGGGAACATGTCAAGGGCCCATGTCAAGAGCACTCGCAGCATATAGGCCAGCTACCTTGGGACGTGATGGCATTAGAAATAACTCAAGCCTGGCAGCCTATTCCCTGTGCTTCCCTGTGTTTTTGGAGCATATTAGTGTTAGTCTCTCATATGTTCTGGCTTGCCCCTTTCATTAACCTTACATGTAAAATAGGTGGAGATTTGTTCTGTCATTTTCTTATTCTTTGTTAAAATGAATGAGCTGCTTATTGGGGGCTGATTGCTCTGAAGTAAATTCTTGACATCTGAAAACTAAAACAACGTCGGCTTGATATGTTCATGTGTCTCCAACATGTCTTTTTCCTACTGAAACAGCAGGAAGGGCATGTTGATACCATATATTTTGGTTAATTTAGAGGGGGGAAAAACCCTGGTAATGAGACTGGGCCTGGAATAGATCCTATTGAACGGCCTACTCGGCAAGCTAGGTGTGAGGAAGTGACAGAGACAGGATAGGGGTAAGGATGCAAGGGGACTAACTAATTAAAGATTTCCGTTTTTGTTGATTTCACTGTGTGGTGTCTCTGCAGGACACTAAGGTGGTTATAATTAATCAAACAGATTCCAGATATTTACCAGATAGTGCTTGCCTGTTATTCTGTGATTGGGAAATATGAAGACACTTGGCTGGCTTTTAGAATAAATACATAGTGGGAGTCAGAGGACCCCCACTGTTAGGAGTCTCATGAAGGAGCAACACTAGAGGAGTATTGGACAACAGTCAGCATGCTGGATATAGACTAAATGAAGATCTATAATATCTGCCAAGAGACTTGAGATGTAAATAAGCTTGCTAAATGAATAGATTTAGATCTCATCAACTCCACTAATCTTTTGTGTGATCACTTTTTCATCAGACAAAAGTAGATCAGTTCTCTTTTTTGACAGAGCAACCACTGTGCATTTCCCCTCTAGGTGAATTTGGAGAGGTGTACAAGGGCCGTCTGAAGCTGCCTGGTAAGCGGGAGATCTATGTAGCTATCAAGACCCTGAAGGCGGGCTACGTGGACAAACAGAGGCGCGACTTCCTGTCTGAGGCGTCAATCATGGGCCAGTTCGATCACCCAAACATTATCCGTCTGGAGGGTGTGGTCACAAAGAGCCGTCCAGTCATGATCGTCACAGAGTTTATGGAGAATGGTGCCCTTGACTCATTCCTCAGGGTGAGTCATTTTTGGAATCCAAATGTACTGTGTCATACAAAGTTGCAAACATTTATATGGGATGATCAAAAGCTGATAAGAAACCTTGCGTTAAGGAAATAAGAAAATAATTTGAAATGAATTGTTAAAGAGCCCCTTAAGAGGAGTCCATGCTAAGAATCCTTTCTAATACAAATTAGAATGAGCCTGCTAAACCTATGTTGTGCCAACAGAGAATATGTTTCATGACAATGAACATGGTTTCAATCATTCTTAATTTGAAAATGTCCATTACTTAGCTCTATCAACCCTTAATTTCTCAATTAATGCTTGAAGCTTTTAATGGACTCTTCACTCTTTCTTTTATAGTCAAGATTGAGCAGACGTTCAGCTTGATCAATATTCAACTCGCTTTTTTCCTCCTTCAATCTCATGGATTGGTGTTCTATTCCACTTTGATCTAGGGTGGGTTTAAAGGGGCTCTTTGAAGTTGGCTTTGCTAACCGCCACATCCGACTTGTGTTTCCATCGATCTCCCTCACCCTCTTATTTGTTACTGTGTTTCGGGGTTCAAAGCTTGCTCTTCAGAGCATTCACACAGGGGTAGGGGCGCCATGCATGGGTGCTGAAGAGACGGATGCCTGCATGCTAGTCTACGTTTCCTCTGGATACTAGGAGGATTTGAAAGGCAAAAAGATGATTGTCTCAGGATGACAATTTTGTAATAGCAATAGCAAATTGTAGAAAAACAAATTATTAAAAACAAGGGGCAGAAAAAAAAATAACATTAAATAGATTAAGAACATTATTACTTGCTTTGAAAAAACTGTTGCTCCAACGTCAAATAGATAGGATTAGCCTACTGGTTTCTTATCTACATGCCAGTTCTAACAACACATATGTGTCCATTGCCACTGTATGAGCACCCTCTGGCTTTGGTAATAATGGTATAGTAAAAAAATCTTTATAATTCTGGTGGCGAGTCCGACTGGGCAGCCTTTCTGAAGACAACAAGGCGGCATGTTGTCCGTCTAAAACATTATAAAACAAACATATAATTTATGGAATTTTCATTCAACATAGTATCTGTGATTCAGTGAAGAATCAACATAATTAGTTCATTATCATTAAAAAGCACTAGTATTGCCATTTGCTGACATCTCTCTGTCCTCCAGCTATTCTCATTTATGTTAATTGTGACAAAGTTAATATATAAATAACTTTGAATTGTTTTGTCTCTGTCCTCTAGCAAAATGATGGTCAGTTCACGGTGATCCAGTTAGTGGGAATGATGCGTGGGATCTCAGCTGGGATGAAATATCTCTCAGAAATGAACTACGTCCACCGTGACCTGGCTGCACGGAACATTCTGGTCAACAGCAACCTGGTGTGTAAAGTGTCTGACTTTGGCCTGTCACGCTACCTACAGGACGACACATCTGATCCCAGCTACACCAGCTCTCTAGTGAGTACTTGCAGTGTTCAACTATATTTCAAGGGGCCATGAGTTACATTTTATTTTTTACTAATCTAGTTTGTATCTGCATGTAATGTGTCTTTCAACTGTCCACTCAATTTGTTTTTGACATTTACAGCAATCGAAACATTCTGAAAAACCATCACTTTTCAGTCTAATAATCATTGTTGCTTCTCTGACGCTGTCTTGTTCTTTTTGAAGGTCTCTGCAACCTTTCACCTTTTCAGTGCCTTTCATTTTATATTAGCTGTCTGTCTTCCTCATCATCCTTCCTCCTATTTCCTACACTCTGCAAGTCACGGACCAGAGGTCTGTCACATCTTCATTAGTGTGGAGACAAGCTTCCTCTGGGAAGGCTCCTCTCTCGTTGACATGCCCAGAGTGCGGAGAAACCAAAGGGCATTGCGGCCTCTCAAATTGACAGCTACCACCCCCTCTCTCTCCCTCCTTTCTCGCTCTCCCTCCTCATTCATTATTACTCGGGCATCATGGGAGGCTTTGGCTCCTCATTAACTCCTCCACGCTACAGATCTGTAATTATTAGCAGCCATCGTTAGTTCATCTTCTGCCTCTCCTCTTCCTAATTCAAAACACACTCTTACACCCTCACAAACACACGCCGCAGGTCATTAGGACTCCCGGCATGCCCGAGTTTGAGCTTGTGTTTTTTTTGTCTGTGTGTGTTTGTGTGTGTGTGAGCATATGATTATGATGTGTATCTGTGTGTGCAGGCCCATGAACATGAGTCTAGTATCATCTTATTGGCTCTGCTTTGCTTTGCTCTGCTGGTGAATAAAGTAGCTTTGTTTTACTGTCAATATATCATGTGTGTTAGTACATAGCAAGGTCTTGTGCAAGCAAAACTGGTCAATAAAGGATAAAGAGCATGGTTCTATATGATTATACCTAATGGTATATATCATTTTTAAATTCCACTTACATTGTACGTTAAATAAACATACTGTATAGGTATGCTTACAAAATCCATAAGAATCTGCCGTACACTGTTATGTTGCAGGAGGTCACTGAACCATGTCCTGTATTTTACCTGTCCTCCCCTTAGTTTGGGTCAGCAGCCTCCAGTGGCTCTACATAACCTATTCTACCAGTCTTGCCCGGGAGTAGAAATTTAATTTTTATTTCATAAAACCACCTTGGGGCATCTCTCTGAAAATGTATTATTGTATACACTGTGAATTTACAGCATTGTAGTTGCACTGTATATATTCTAAATATATATGAGTATATTGTGCTATAAAAAGATCCTATTCGAAAAATTTGTTTCAGTGTTATTTCAACACATGCAAAACTTGAGATCAAAAGTATACAGTAAATAGCCTGTGAGTCAGTGCTACACAGGTACAACAATAATGTATCTTCATCTAAATAGGTGAACAAACAAACACACAAAGTACTTTACTTCTATTTTATTTTGTCGTAATATGGCTAAGCTTGAGCCGGTTATGATAGTGTAACCCTATAAGCGCCTATAAGTCCTCTACTCTGGACTCTATGGGTAATACTCTCCTCCAATCACAAGCAGGCTTTCACCCACTGAAATGTTGCAGGCAGTTCACACTATAGGACGGAAGCACCTATTACTGTTTTTGGCCTCTTCATCCCCTCCAAGAACTGCTTCAAGAGAAGGTGGCCAACGATCAGTGGCACACACTCTAACAGTGACATGAGACAGACCTCTATACACCAAACACTGCAAAAAGAAAGAATAGACCCAATTGCTTTGGACGGGGGATCTCGTCTCCTTTCCTTGCACCAACATTGGAACCTGACCACGTTGCCTTGTGACAGGTAGATCCCGTTTTTGCTGCCTTGACGACGTGTATAGTTAGTCCAGCCCTCCTCAGCTTTCCCCTCTCAGGTACCAAGCTTGGAGAAGAAGGCCAAGGTTGGACAGCAGGCCTTTTGCAACCTGCGCCCTGAGACAGAGCCTCCTAGAACTGGTCCAGTGCTGGGCTGCCATCATCTGAGTCATTTCTGTATAACATGGCGACGAGCAGCGACTTGAGGGTACCAGACCGCCTCACTCTCTCCAACAGGAGAGTGAGGAGGTGGAGCCGCATAATGCAGCTTTGTCAGCCATGACACTTGTGCAAATGCGTCCACTAGGTTGGTTCATCATGTTCTGCCAGGGAGAACCATAGCGGGTGGTGGGTGTTGTGTCGGATGGGTAACATATCCACTTGCAAAGCATCACATTCAAGCATCAGAAGAGATCCCATCGCTGCTGGCATTGAATCTTGGGCAACGAGGTGCTTATCCCGTCGACTCCATTGGTAGAGATGAGCAGTCAGTGGTGAATTTGTAGTCGTGATTGGAGGGTTATAGTCGTGATTGTTACTTCAGGTTATATGCAAAAACACATATGCACAACAAAACAACCGGTGGGTGGTAGCTCAGTGGTGAACAAGAAGTATAGAGGCCAGAGGAGACTTCACATTGGTGTGGCTAGGAGCTAATCGCTCCCTAGGAAAAGCTTGCTTCGTATGCTTGACCCCTCTGAGTAAACCTTGCTGAATGGGTCGTATTTAGCAACAAAGAGGAGTAGCACCCTGTTGTCTGCGCTGCTGAGTTTGCTAATAAAACAGGGTGTAAAAGGTAGGTATTGGATCATAGACTGCATTTTGCATTTCAATGTTGTTTAATGCAAACAAAGTCTCCTTTAGGGCATCTGGAGAGTCAATAAAGCAGGTGATGTTTGAAGTCTGAACCTAGTGAACTATTATGATGGTAAACACCATTTTTTTACCAATAGAGATTTTAAAACAAGCACATCAAAGCTTTGGCTGTGCCTCACTTTCATACTGAATACTGCCTCATTATCATAAGCATCCAGATGAAATCTTCAGTGCTACTTTTGTTTCTTCTAAATCGAAAGAGCAGTTTCATTCATATCACAGAACCAGAGTCCGTTAGTATGCCTGTTAAAGTCTTGAATAGAACTAAACAGTGATCATCTAATATGACAACAGTTCATAAAGACCTAGCTGATGTTGCCGAGACTTTCATTTCACCTGTCCTCCTAATCCTACATCCACTGTATTCAGGGGAACATGCAAACAAGTGTGGGCGGGCACAGGGTCCTCCACAGAGTCCACACTGTAATTAAGCTATGCATGGTGCCCTTCACTCCTTGACTTCTTCTGTTATGACCTGGCGCTAACCAATCAGTGAGCAAGGCTGGCGTGGCAGACAAGGCCGGGGAATCTGGAAAATTAAATTGCGCTGACATGCAGTGATTTACATCCCCATCGACCTCCTCCTCCAGAAAATTAATCACCTCTTTCCCTCTACTGCTTTTCTAATTTTTCTCTGCAATTCAAAGAACACCAATTACAGTGCCTGTGGTGTGATGCTGGATGTTTGGTTAGGGGGACATGCTGGTAATTGTGTTAACCCTGGATGTGGGCTCACTCTGGAGCATTTAGTTGGAGGTTTTCAGAGAGGAGGGGGGCTCTCCTCACTCTCTATTGGCTGCGAACCAAAGTCGTGATTAATTAGGCTAACAGGACAACGCTAGGACTGGAATGGTATTGCTCGGGTGATATATGCTAATTAATTGAAAGACTTTCAAGTTTCATTGCAGCGGTGAGTTGTTTGTACTGCATGATTACATATGGTTGTGTCGTTTAAGAAGTTGCCCAGAGGCACATGATCACAAGACCAGGTGAGATGTGAGTGACCCTGCTTCCCTGACAATGAAGAGGATTGATATCCAGCGAACCAAGGAGACTTTCACATTACTCTCTTTATTCAACAATCCATCTGTCTAAGGAGCCATCCATCCATGCATCCATTTCTTTCCTTTTTCTCCAGCTGTCCACATCTTTCCCATTTCAAGGCTTTTCCCGCAACACAAAGGCACATCAGAACGGCATACTTAGTGCAGATGTGACGAATGATGCTGTTTGTGGTGGTGATGCGTCATTGTTTTTTTTGGTGTTTTGCAGTCATGGCTGACTGAAAGTCAAAGAACTGGGCATTGCTACTGGGGTTTGATGTTAGTTTGTGGCTAAGATTGGAGAGCAAGGGATCAATAGGACATGTGTTTGTGTGGATATATTTCCAAAATTGTGCATGTGAGAGTAGTCTATCACAGCTTAGCCACAGGACCATAGTGAGGAAGGCAGGTATGGGTCAACTGACAATTTAAAACGTCTGTCACTGCCTTGCATGTCACGCGATGTGTACTGTGCATTGTGCCTGAATGAGCATGTATGTGGTTTAAGGTGTAGGTCTGTGCTGTGTGTTCCTTGGTATCCACGTATGTCCCTGAGGTACCTTTGTTTCTTTGTGCGTGTGCGTGTGTGCGTGCGTGTGTGCGTGTGTGTGTTGTTTGTATCATTGAGGCTGAGAGGGGTTGAAAGGTGAGGTCACACAGAGCCAGCAGCAACGCTCAGCCGTCAAATCCCTGTGACCTGAGTGACATTCTATGAGCTCCGCTCCAGTGCTCACACTTTGTGGAGTGCGCTGTTGATTCTGTCATTTGTCTGTTATCTATTTGCATCCTTTACACCCCTCTCTTTGGCTCCAGGCCCATCCACTGTTTTGCCTTGTCTACTCAACTTGTAGTGAAATATGTATGCACTGCAAGTTAAAGGGACAGAGTCTTTGAGTAAACAGGAAAGGAAATGGGAACATAGAAAACAAGGGGACTTTTTCTGACATATCAAATGTCTTCGCAATTGTTGTGTGTCACCTGATGTCCACAGCTTGTGGCACTGCTGCCCATATCCATACATCATAACATACAGCAAGGACACATCATTTGCAGGCGAACAGCAAGTTCATTGACACAAATGTTGAGCTAGAGATAAAAAAGATTGGAAAAAGAATTGGAAAAATCTGTGTTAAAAGGCGTTTGAAAAGGTCAACAGCAGTTTCCACCAAGCCGCTTATAGTGCTTACACTATAAAATGACTATATGACTAATGACTATAAAAAACTGTCAATACATATCTCACATTTTCTGTGTGGCTCACACTGCGCCACATGGCAATTCCACACTACGTATGTGCCTCACTCTTGGTAATATTAAAACATCGAGAGCTTTTTTTCTTTATTCCTTGATATAGGTAAAGGACTGATTATATTTGATGATGCACAGAAGTTGGACATTCTCCCTCTGTATTTCCACAAGCCTAGGTTTACTGTAGTCTATTTTTGATGTGCAAATAAAACCTGTGTACACAAATTTGTTGTTCCTGTTTGTAGCTGGAACAACACATACGTGTGTACACAGGTTGTATTTTCTCAAACTCTCCCTGGCTATAATTTGCAGTGGTAGCACGATATAGTAGCAGTTGTGTTGGAAAACAATTCATATATCTCCAAATGTATGAGTTGGCAATTGGTTTGTTCTGGATGTCACTCACATAGAGCGTCAGAAAAATGTCAAATGTATTTGTTGGCATTTCCCATGTACCCTGCTGTTTCCAACTCCTTTATTTAAGCTTGAGGAAGGAGTTGACTAGTGCATTCACATGCCAGGTACTTATTGTCATCTGTCAGTTACAATGGGAGAACACATATAGAGTTTCACGCTCTCCTGTGTAGATGCTCCACTTCTCCACCTCACATAAGTATGAGTCACCACTGCAGTGACAATCCCGATGTGGCTTCCCACTCGAGTGTCCTGCCAAGCTAAAGTCGCTGCTGCTGGAAATAGAACCACCGTCATGCTCATACATAATTGCAGCGAAACACTAAGCATGCTACCTTACCCTGGTTTGTTGTTATCTCTCGATTTTTATTTTTTTTATTTGAAGCTAATTAAGTTGTTTTCAGGCTAATTTTATTCAGATTGCAGAGTTTAATTTGCTCAGTCTTGGGTTAAATATAGCAGCAGACAATTTCCAGGAATGGAAAAGAATATGAACGTGGAGGAGGTGTACAGGTTCTAAAAAACAGAAGGAAAGTAACGTGATCCATACCTGGTCCCTACATCAAAGCGGGAGCAACCATCCAATGCACTCCACCTTGATTTATACCTTCTGTCGTGTTTGCCAGAGTCAGTATAAGTTGGGCATTGATTCGCCATCTGCGGTTGTTGGACTGCATTTGCATCTGAGCAGGATTCACAATGAAGTGGTTTGTGTACAACTAAATCAGTGTAAGAGATACCTTCTTTGTTGGTGAGCCTGTCTCCTTATAAATAATATATGGAAGACTGCAGTGTTAAAAAACTGAGATGTAATCTGTTGTTTAACCAAAGCAGTAATTTCCTAAGAAGAAGCTTTTTTAATATCTTCAAAATAAAAGTGTTGACCTGACTATTTAAATGTTTCATATTCTTCCAAACTCAGAGGTTAGCGCCACACGTGTTCCCTCAACAATAATCCAATTGGATGTTTGCATCTAACTCAAAACCCATTAAAGAAAAACATTGCCTTTGAGACCAGGGAACCGGAAGTGCAAAAATGCTAACTCATTTACGGGTTTTCAGGACTAAATCCTGCAACACTCTATCAAGTAATGACACAAATAGAACTGCTGTGTTCTGCACTACAATTTGTTTACAAAGCAAAAACAATATTGGCATTTATTGGCATAAAAATATGGTTTACATAATCACTTTTATATATTACATGTTTTTCCTTTTTTATGGTGAAATATGGGCATATGGGCAGTCAGCATTCATTGCAGCACCTGTTATACAGTATGACAAGAGCAGTTTTACCAATAATCAATCTCAAATCTTTATCCAGCTACCAGACATTTTGTCATTAGCAGCTAGCTAGCTAACTAAACTCTGGAATCCAGTTGTTAAAGGTGACAATGAAGAGTATTGAAACACAAAGAAAGTCCTGAACATTTTGTTAATGCCATTTACTTTTGATTTACATTGATTATTAGATTATTGGGTTATAGTTGGACTGGTACAGTTAATTACATTATTAGATTATTTCTCAGTTAAAGCACATTATTTCAATAATAGGCTAAACCTATTTATCTTTTGGTGTATTGTGATGTCACGTATACTGTAACCTGACTGGATTTCAGATCCTTTCAATAATTACTTTTGTAATGGGATCAGGATGCTATAGAAAGAAGGTTTCTTGCATTATGAAGTATTTAATCTTTTTTTTTCAGAGGTAGAGCAATTATGGGGTGTATAGTAATTTTTCATTCCCTTCTCTTATCTTCCCACGCAGTATTGAGACATTTTCAGAATTTGTTAATCAAATTCAAAGACAAACTATTCCCAGCCTAATGTGAGACTGTCTAGGATTTTTGGGACACAAAATAAAACTGTGACAAATGCTTTCCTTGAGTTTTTTATGACTCCATTGTATATATTGTATACATCGTGAAGGACATGTGTCTTTCTCTCCACCATACATTCCCATGGGTGTCTGAGAAACTAACATCTCTGTCACCAACCAACCTCAGCCCCTTTCTGTTCTATTTCCCTCCCCATCTCTCTATATCACTCTTCCTTTCCTGGCCTCTCTTCATCCCACTTTCTTTCTCTTTCTATTTGGGCAGGCATCCAGGGAAGATCGTTGCTCTCAGGATTTCATTAAAAGGATGTTGATGGAGCACTCTCCCCAGCCTAAGTAAATGTGCTCAAGTCCATTTGAGTGTGCATTGTTTGGAAATGGATAACTGAAGTTGGAGGAGTAAAGAAAAGGAGAAGAGAAGAGGAACAATGGAGAAAATAAGACAGGGAGAAGGATGTCTGCATATTTGTCTTCAAGATTAAGGAGAAAGTTTACTTGGAATCTCTAAATAGTTTTTGTGAAGTGAAAATGCTGAGTAAAAACAAGACCAAACACTGAACTCTTCTTTTTTCATTTACAGTACCTTTATCTGGGATATTGTTGCATGTTAGCGTTGACTAGTCATTGTACTCTGACAGGTATATTTGCTTCAGCTTCTACTTCATTCTGCAGCAGCATGTCAGTGACAGGCTACATGAAAATATCTGGCACGTTGGTAGATGGAGAGCTCAAGCCACTGCAAAGACATGACAGGTGTTTCATATCCTTGCTTTATGTATCAATGTCTATACACACACACGTTATTGGACCAAGAGACCATTACAGACACCAGTAAGTACACACTACCTCGGCCATCATCATATTACCTCGGCACCACATGTTTATCCTTCATCTGTCAGTCCTGGCTGTCACAGGAACACGCTCGTCTCAACATGATACCTCTTGACCTGACAGTTCCGGCACATCTCTGCTGCAGTTGCACTCCAGACATGTCGCTGGCTGTCACAGCTGGTCACCGCCTGACACAGGTGGTCATAACCAGGTGGAGCCAGTACTGTAAATCTCATTCTGGTGACATTAGGTCGACAGCACACTTCTGCTTCTGCTCGAGGTGTTCTAGATAGGAATTAGGTGTGCAAGCATGGTTGGATGTGTTGTCCACATGACACATGTGGAAATGTAGATAAAGAACAAAACTGTCTAATAGCACACAGTGTGGAAAATGGGCAAGAGTTTGTTTTTTTGACAGTATTTTGTAAGGTTTCTCTGTGGCACATTTATTTCAGGTTTTCACCCCCTCATGGCCATTCACTTTTTCTTCACAGCGCCAACATTTATCAACCAGAAAATAGACCCATCCAGCATCTCTGGAGAATCAAGCACTCTATGTCACCCACTTTATTTATTATCATAGGAGTTTTTGCAAAGTGTCACTTGATATCATTACAAATTACTCCTCTCAAGGCCTAGAAGTTCTGCAGCAGCAGTGACTGGGCTACTGTCTGGCTTATCGATACAAATTCTGAGTTATCTATCCGAGATAATGGCAGTGTGTGAGAATTCAGTTTCAGGGGCGATATTACACTTCAAGGCTAACAGAAAACAGCTTGTTCCTTCTTCAATAGCCAGCACAGTATACCATATCCAAAGAGCGCTCCCCATGCTTCGAGGCACCACAAAGCACTCCTGCTTTTGTGTTAACTTTAGGTCTGTTTTAATTCCCATCATCACTTCTACTACCCCTCCCCCGCACCCCCCCCCCCCCCCCCCCCCCCCCCCCTCCAACTCATTCCCTATGGTATTAGCGCTCTTTTTACTGGAAAAAAAACTACAATGCTTTTTATCATGTTTTTGCCTTCTTCCCTATATGCATGAGCTGTTCAGCACTTCATGTTATTAAAGCAGGATTTTGGCGGAGCTATCACTGGCCCACAGCAGTAATTACGAAGGGTTTGCATAGCTGCCTCTAACTCACCCGCCTTGGAAATGTTATTACTAAAGTCTGTCTCATTGGAGGCGCACAAGGACCTTCTTGTGAAGCCTGTGTCTTTGCTCAGGCCATTCCAGCGACACTCGGCTCATATCCCAACAGGCTCCTGGGGCATGAGACCAGATGTACAGAGCAAGGCAGGGAGCTAGCGAGTAATGATAGAGGGGCCAGACTAGAGAGCTTTTTGCTTATAGCGGCAATTTTTTTCATGTTATTCTGTTTATTTCTTTGTTTTTCATCTTATGTATGTTCTTCCGAATAAAATAATTGACTTGAAGCATTGCCCCTGACAGAGTGACAGATGAAGAGGGAGGAGATTGGCCCTTTTACGTTTTCTCAGGGATGATATTGGTCTTGTATCTGTGGAGCTCCATTTTGCCCTCAGACAAAAGAAAGGGCAAGAGAAGGTGTCTTGGGGTCTTAGTAGAGATGAATTGATTCCGATATGAACTAGTCTGAGGTATGAGAAAAGCGCTAAAGTCGCTGGGGCTTAGACTATTGATCTCTTCCTCTCCGTATTTCTTTCTTGTCTCTCATTTTCTCTGTCGGTCACACACAGACAACCACACACTGCACCATCGCCAAATTCCTTCAATGCTTCATGTATTCTTCTCCTCTGGCTCGTGTAATCATTGAGCGTGGAGTGTTGCCTCTTTGTCTTGCGGTGGGTCCTGATAGCAGTCTTCCTTCAGGGTCAGATGTTAAATCTCTTTTCAGCGTCAGCAACCTCTCAAAGGTCAAACTCAAAAGAGGTGCTTGTTAATGAGCTCAGCCTCTCCACCTCTGCAGTGCCGTGCAGCACTTACCTGTAACACCTATATGTGTGTGTACAGTACACATGCGGGAATACACGCAAGTAAACCTGTTCATGGTTATTCTTGTCCAGCGTTTCAAACAACCGCCTGCAGTAGAGAAACACAGCAGAACACCGGTTTTCTGTCTTTCATTCTCCTCACTAATCTCTCATTTCCCTCTCTGTCTCTTTCTTAACATTCCTCCATCCTCTCTCTCTGAGTATTTTCTTACTCTGTGATGAGAGCGAACAGAGAACAGGGTGGTCTGTGTAGGTTGCTTTTTGGGTTTGTCTCCAACAGCGGCTTATCTGCACATTCTCAGGTTCAGCTAATTGGCATTATTAAACTGGCTCAACTTCGATAAAAGGGGAAGTGTTGTTGGGGGGGGGGTTGAGAGTGGGTGTGCACGTCCCTGTGCATATTTTCCCAACTGGGTGTATATATATATATATATATATATATGTGTGTGTGTGGAATATTAAACAAGCAGCTGTCAATTTCAGTCAACAGGGCACGTGGCATGCCTGAGGCCCAGGTAGCCCAATTACAGGCAGACACGCTCCATGTACGAGCCGAAGCCTGGGCCTATCTTCCTTTATTCAAACACTGCTCCGGGAGAGGAGACGCTAAATGTGAGATTGGTCGATGTGTGAAGGGCGGACACTGTTGGGAGCCGCTGCTGAGACAGAAGCAGAATCGTGTGTATGGTTTGGCTGCTGGAGTATTGATACTGGCTGAGGCAAGCATCGTGGTGTTGAGGGTGATGGCAGACTTTAAGGTCTTACAACGAAAAAGAATGTTGGCAATAAAAAAAACAGTTTCTTAAATTTTCACCTTCTCTCCTTTCCCCAGGGTGGGAAGATCCCAGTGAGGTGGACAGCGCCTGAGGCCATCGCTTACAGAAAGTTCACCTCAGCCAGTGACGTTTGGAGCTACGGCATCGTCATGTGGGAAGTGATGTCATTTGGAGAGAGGCCTTACTGGGACATGTCCAACCAGGATGTAAGTGTTTATTGGTAGACCAATAAATTTGTTTCATTATTTTTTGATGTGATGTTTTTCATTTTAAAAAGGATGTTGGGCCAGAAGATAGTGAGCGTTAACTGGGCTTTCAATTATGAAGAGAAAAGATGTTTTATTTGTTATGATAAATAATATGTTGATTTGTTAGTTACACCCACTAGTACAGCATGGCGTCCCCACTGAAGATGCACCTCTTACCAGCAAGTGGTGGCTTTAAACAAAATTAAAGTGTCTATTTCATGGGATCTTAAAGAAAGATCATAAAAATAAACATTTAAGTAAGTGTAAAAAATCTGAAAAAACTGCCTCATTAAAAGGATGGCCATTTCCGTACAGATGCGGTTAAACGATGTGTCTTTTCACTGCATAGATACACAATCAAGGCAAGCTCATAAGAGAGGAAGCTGTAATAAATCACACATTTTTATCAGATCCCATCTCATAGCATCATCACTGAAGATGTCCTTGACTCTGACTTTGAAAGCAGACGTATTATGGACACAGTCACACACTATCCTCCTTCCTTCCTGGCCAGCTTTTGAGAGCAATGAATGATTGCTGAGAGCTCTGCTTTGTTCCCCATGTCCGTTTGGACAAGGTCCACATACAGACTCCAATAAACACACAGGCACCAACACCCACAAGCATTGGATATAGTCCCATACTACAAAGTATCTCTCGCTAAGCTCCCTTAGGGAGACAATCAGCCAACCATCAGGCCTCTATGGACCCTGCTCCACAAGGACCGTCCAACCCAGCAGATGTTGCCTCAGTGGGCCAGCAGCAAACACTGCCTGGTGGGACTAATGCAGAGAAGAGGACTGGCACGGCTCAGCATGTCCGGCTGCTCAGTACACACACACGCGCACACACACGCGCACACACTCGCACACACACTCGCACACACACTCGCACACACACTTGCACACAACGACTTCTCCATATGCACCATTTGTCAAGATTGTGCTGAGTTGCACTCAACTCCGGGGTGGACTTGGCAACCTACGGAGCAGCCTCTAATTTTTAATGATAGTATCTTTTAGAATTCATTTCACACCAGACTCTTATCTTGCAACTATGCATTTTTAAGAAAAGATTAAATCTACAGACAGTTTGGATACATGGATACGGGTGAGAGCTAGGTCCATCAATGTGCAATGCTGCATTCTGGGGAGTCTTATGTGTTTGTAGTGTCTAAGAAGTGGTTTTATTTTACTTTGGCATAATAGTTATTTTGACTTAATTGTTTGTAAATGTATTACACACCATACATTATAATGAATAAAGAAGTGAATTGAGTTTGAAAGTTGGTCATTGAATTAAAGGTACAAGTTCTGATCAAACTTTGTTCAACTCGTAGAAAATACTTCACTACAACTCTGACTACCCTGAAACTCTTAATTGTAGCTATTCTTTAACAAGGCCAGGCAGCCTTTAAGAAACATGTGTCAAGTGGCTGCACTTTACAGTGTTAATTATATACAATCTGTCCATTCCCAAGTGACTTCTTTATACAGCGACACTGCCTCTGCTCTCCTTTCCGTCTTTTTCCTTGCTCTGTCCTCCAGGAGTGGCATATGATTGTCTGGAGTCAAAAAGCAGGCCACATCGGCGTGAATGCTAACCGTTTCTTGAGTGGCCAGAGGGAGTGTGTCCATATGGGACAGGGGTGGGCTGTTGTTGAGGCAGGGATGAGTGTGTCAGGATTATAAAGTGGATATGCTAAATATCATGAGTCACTGCAAACTCAAATTGGTATTTTGTTTTTGATGAAGAATATTACTGACAACCAGCCAGCTGGTAGAAAAAAAAACTGTGACTGACGGCAATAAGTTGTAATTACTGTATGGAGTTTGGTATATAAAATATAATCATCAGTTATCTTAATCTCTGAATAAATAACAACCAACAACAAATTTATCCTTCCCACCCTTACTCCACCAGGTGATTAACGCCATTGAACAGGACTACCGTCTGCCGCCACCTATGGACTGCCCCAGTGCTCTGCACCAGCTGATGCTGGACTGTTGGCAGAAGGACCGTAATGTACGACCCCGCTTCGCCGACATTGTCAGCACCCTGGACAAGATGATCCGAAATCCCACCAGCCTCAAAGCTGTAGCCAACATCCCTGCAGTGTGAGTAAAAACACATGATACGGGCATTCACCCTAAAGTGGACATTCAGTATACACAAATATGCTTTTCATCTGTTTATATATATACAGTATCTACACATGCCGTGTGCACAAACAATCCAGCACGCACATGCTTTCTTTTTCATCCCCTCATAAAATATACATTCATGTATTACTGTTGATTGCATCAAACCTGAACTTTTCCTCCTACCCATCCACACCCCCATATTGACTTTAATAAGTTATATTTTTCCACATGTTGGTCAGGAAAATGCAATAAGAAATCAAATATTCAGAATGTTTATTCGTTATTTTGTATAGGGACCATTTGCCTCGATTTGCTTTGAATCTCAATGGGATATGATATTGCCATTGTTTTGGGCAATTTCTTCCACCCGTAATCAAAGATCCTCTCAAGCTCATCCAGATTGGTTGTGGACTTTCTGGGAACTGCGAACTTTAGGTTCCTCCACAGATTTTCCATTACATTCCACTCCAAACAGTGAGGGTCATTCAGGGACTTGTCCTGAAGCCACTTGTTTTGCTGTGTGCTTTGTGCAGCTGCCATGTTAAAACATGAACGTTTGGCTCCGTGTGAGCTTGAGTTTGTGCAATGGAGCCTGTTTTTCATCAAGGTCCCTCCTGTATTTTAGCTCAGTTTACTGTTTCTTTATTTGTGATCCGTTTCCTTATAACCAATAGCATGCTTGTTGTAGGGTTAGTATTTGCGCTTTTGGTAGTTTAACTTTCATTCAGGTCAAAGAGTGGAGCTTTTTCTCTCGATAGATAGACAGATAGGTGGATGGATGGATAGATAGATACACTCACACTTTCTACTCCTCCTTTTTGCATCCTCTCACACACGCCTACGCAAAAGCCATAACCACAGTTCCTCTCCTTCTCTTCAAATCCTCCTTGCTTAATATTGCATCAAAGCCCTGCACTATACTTACCTCCTCTTACCTCCCATTTCCCTTCTCGCTTCTGCAGGCCTTCTCAGCCACTGTTGGACAGATCCATACCTGACTTTAACACCTTCAGCTCAGTAGAGGACTGGCTCGCTGCCATCAAGATGAGCCAGTACAGAGACAACTTCCTAAACTCAGGTTTTACCTCCCTGCAGCTGGTGGCTCAAATGACCTCAGAGTGAGTTCACCTGCTCATGTGCAAAGCGAGAGCTCTAAATCTATAGGGTACTTGATGGGCACACTCGTATGAAATTACTCAACATCAAGTGTGTGTATTTTTACCATGAATGCACCCAGTGACTCAAGTCTTTCAAGGATTGCATCGAAAAATATTTTCTATGAACAACTTTCCAAAATGCATAAGGATGTAAATCCTTTAAATACCCATTTTCAGGAGACATATTTATTTATTTGCTGCTGTTTCTGTGCTCTTGAGTTTCAAAGCCTGGGTCATGACATCATTTCTCATAGCACTTGTGGTACCAATAGACATGCTTATTGCACTTCATTTATTTTAATTAACAATGTTGCTTGGTCTACAAATTTATGTGAAAATGTATAATCATTCTAACATTTTTTATTAAGAATGTATGCTTGGGGCTTGGTGCCATTTATGCAGTCTCTTTGCAATGCAAAGCAACATGCATTAGTAAGTCTTCTCTCAAGTGATAGAATTAATTTTGTAAATTTGTGTTTTCTGTTCATCGCCACTAGCATTTCACCCTGAAATAGGCCTTTTATACACAGTGATGTTATGACTGTAAATGCACCAGAAAACAAAAGCCTTTTTTTCCGCGAGTATAATGCCTTCATACTGAAATAATCCATTTCATCTTCAATATGATGGAAAGTATTTCATCTATTGCTTGCAAAATGTTCTTTTTAATGTTCTCTCTTTCTCTCTAGGGACTTGCTGAGAATAGGAGTGACCCTGGCAGGCCACCAAAAGAAGATCCTCAGTAATATCCAGTCCATGAGGGTGCAGATGAGCCAGTCCCCCACAACGATGGCATGACTACAGGGGGCGCTGTGCCATGGAGCAGGCAGCATTCGTAGGACCAACAACAATGGCAGCCCTCGAATGACCCCTTATCCATCGGAACGCGCCAGAATCGAGACTATTGTCTTAATCTAATCCACTACCATGACAACAGGAGACCAGGGTCTACACTACCACACGATTAACAGTTATCACATTTCATGCAATCCACACCAGGATTTCAGGGTCCAGACTTGATACTGTTTCTCCATTTATCCACAATAAAGGAAGAAGACAGATATCCGTTGATGTGGTTATGGACTGCCATTCATGTCATTTTAAACCAAAATAACTTCAACAATCCAACATTGACACAGGGTCTCCCTCACAATTTCAGACTGTATGGTCAAATGAGTGACATTGTACTTCTTTATTATCTGGACTTGAAGATGTTAAAATTGTAAACCGAAGTGTGAGACATTTAGAAACATCATGTGACCTGTGATTTTACCGTCGTCAATGTGTGCAATGAAGATGCCTTGACCTGGCCAGAAATAAGTCCCAGAAGAAAAAGCAATTGCCGATAGGAATAATTTGAGGGAGAAGAACACAGGGATGTACAGTGGAGCACCATCTTCAACTTTCACATCATATTTTGCTCGTTTGAAGAATTTGAAAAATGTATTGTAAATGGACTGGTCAAAATTTTGAGCCAGTTATATTTTGTCTTTTACCATCTGTTTGTTTGTTTGTTTGTTTTTAATCACTATAGCAAGATGCCGCCCACTCATATTTTAACTTTAACACTACCTGTGGTAACCTGGGTGGAAGGCCTTCCTAAAGGACTTCTCATCTAGCCCCACCCAGATTCAGAGAATATAAATATGTTTATCTCTTGCTGAATATGATTATATATTTCATAATAAACCTTCATATTGAAGGTGATATGAATGAATATGTATGTACAGAACTCTCTGCTTGCATTTTTGGCAAAGACATGTTTGTTGACTAGATTGTGATAGACACATGCAATGTGTAGATTCCCCCACGGTGCCCTGCTTCCCTTCAGGCGACCGGACAACAGACACTGGGTTGTACGACTGCCTGCTTCAGGGGCACAAGGACAATCCGAACTGGATCTTAAGCTGAGGAAAACATTAAAGGAATTGTAGGCAAATAATTGGTATTGTAGATCTATATGACAATTGCTGTAGGAGTTAAAATAATTGACAAAATATCCGTTTATTGGAGATCATGTTTAATGTGGCTGTACACATTCTGTCTCTTGCTGGTGAGCACTTACTTGTACAGATATGTTTTATGTTTTTATTTCTTATTCTTCCGTTGTTGTGTGTGTCGCAAGTGCTCAGCAACATCCAGAGGGGAAGGGAAGTCCACGCCTCAGCCGGCCCACATCCATGGTAAATATACGCTGACTAAACATACAATTACTCTGTATCTATATGTATTTTATTTCGGGCAAATACAGTTAGTCTTTCTCATGGGTTCTGCAAGTGTCTTGGGCGAGGCAAAACTCGCTGCAAGTTTGAAATGCATGGTAAAGTAGCTAATCAAATAGCTGGAAATCAAAGGGAATCAGCTTCACTTCTCTACACAGTGAAAAAGAGCATCTGGGCAGAGGTTTGCCAACAGACACCTGATGCCATTCCTATGAACACACAGGCTTAAACAGCCCACACGGGCACGCTGCTCACATTGTAGCAAAGCCTTCCACAGACTGCTGTAGCTAAGCTGCTGAGCACATCTATGCACTCTCACTATATGCTGCTGCCATATGGGTAGACAGGTTGAGGGCAAACCCTTTGTGGGAGTTTCATGCGTATATGAATCTGTCCATAAGTCTTAGCTGTAGGAATTGGTGTTTTGGAAACACACTCTTTGGTAGTACTTTATTGCAAGATGTCTACAATGTTCCTAAGGGATGCTGTGGATAGACTGTCTGTGAAATTACACCTGCTGTATCTGGAATGTATTTTGATGATATGTCTAGATAGTACACAAGGATGATGTATCTTCTAGTCTGGGGATGGTCTGTAAAGACTGTAGTGTGAACGGTCTGTGCAATGCGATAGTGTCCGAGCAGCTTGGTGATGAGTAGTGGTGGTTTTGCTTAGTTGCTATTTTTTCTTTGGAAAGCTTTGAGAAACGGTTCTTAAATTTTAGAAATCATGTTTTGTCAAGTGCTGAAATAGTAATAACAATGGCCTTTAAAATTGAAAGCAAACTGAGCTGAATGTCCCTGTGGTTATGTTCCCTTGACATGCGGACATGGTAACAAAGTATCTTATTCACAGACAACTATCATGAGCTTTTGTCTCAATTCTCTGCAAAATGTGCACCTGCTTCTATCCCTGTTGGTCCTATTTGAAGAGGCATGAATAAATACCAATCTAACCACCTTTCATTCAAAATTATAAATTGATGGCGGACCAATTAGCAGATTATTATGTATACTTCCCCACCTTAAGTCATCTTCCTCCTCTCTCTGCCCTGCCCTCTCTCCCTGGTCTCTGTCGCTAGCTGGCACATCTCCAGCTCGTTTATCCTTGGTGTAACCAAGCTGTCCAGGGCCACCACGGCCTGAGGAATGGTTGACTCTATGCTCCAGTGACCTGCCTGGGCCGGTTAGGGAGGCTGGAGGGAGCGTCAAAAAATTAATGCACACAAACTAAGAAACCCTCAATTGTGCTTTGCCCACATCTGGTTTCCAGCCTGATGCTTCATGAAGAGAAAGTGGGCATAGACTTGACAAAGTCTGGGCCGATGCGATAGAAAGAGGGGGATGAGTCAGTTTACAGGTGACAGGACAGAAGTGGCATGAAGACGGGATGAAAGTCAGAAAGTTAGCTGATTGAAGACAATTGGCCGTTTTTTTGTATTGCAATTTGTGGCAGCATCTTTGTAATTGTATAATGTTCATTTCTTTGGTTTAGTTTGGTAATGATTGTATGCTGGAACATACAATCAAGCAACTGGTTTGCTTCATTGGCAAAATCAATTACTTTCTTCTTTTCCAATTATTTTATTATAATAATAATCACATACTTCTTGAGATTGGCATAAATCCCTTTTGCAGAAGGCAATAATTCAATTTGAATGCATTAGTCCTCTATTCAGCTCAGTCTCATGTATTTGCTTTTCAACCCAAGAGCCTGTGAATGAGATGATAGAATGCATTCATTATGCAACAGTGTAATTCTCCATTTGCTCTGTTTGTCTTTCTAAATATCTGACTGTAATGACACTCCAGTGTGATGAATGGAGAGGCGGGTCGCCATCCCTCTCTGAAAGCCATTTCATATGGAAGCCATTCATCACATACTGATACAAAACACAATAACAGAGCTTGTAAAATGTTTCATGGTGCTGTTACTGTCAGAGAAGTGACCAACGATCCTTTTAGTAGCTGATTTCATGCCTATCATTTATAGGTCCGAACTGTAGAAGCCGTGTTGACCTGACATGACACCCTACAAAGCTACCCTATTAAACTACTCCATTCTCTTTTTTCTCTGTGTTTCAGACCGTGGACTCGATATACACACATGTTAAAACACAAACACGCAACACTTTCACATGCACACACAGACACACACCATGTGAATACTTGACGTTGCTGTGGGAGGAAGACTGTGGGCAAGAAGAGCAGGTGAAATGGGACCTTTCAAGGAAACCAGTCATAACATCCCACTATGGTACACAATGGATGATGGAGATGGATATGAGCTTGCACATGTCATACTTTGTTTATTTGTGTGTGAGAGAGTGAATGTATGTGTGTGAACATAGCAGGCACATTTGTGTGTACAGGTACACTGTTTAAGAGCGTGACATTTTTTTTATTTGGTTTTGTTTTGTTTCTGTATAGCTACCACTTGTAAATTGTGACAAGTACGTGTCAAGAGTTTGTAAGCTGTAACTTTCTGAAAAAATATTGTACTAAAATGCACTCAATAAACGCCTTGGAAAACAAGTCAATCACTTTAAGATCTGTGACTCGATGGGCTATAATTCAGATTGCATTAATGGTGGTTCAAGAAAGTGGAGAGGAAGGGTTATTATCCAGTAGCACTTCTGTCAGTGCTGTGCGTGAGCGTGACGTGTAATGCTTGGTTTCATATTGGAAATAAACTGCATTTTGTTGCCGCCGGTCTGGCTGGCAGCTTGTGTTAAAAGCAATCAGCCACTAATAAATGTGCCATCACTTGGATGACACGCAAACCCCCAAAAATGACTCTCAACGAAAAGTGCCAATATTTTGACAAACTGGTAGAAATTCTCCTCCCTTCTAAGCCATTAGCAAACACACACTTGCGCACACATGCGTACAAATTCACAAACAGTAACAGCAGTCTAGCGAATTCCAGTTGCCAGAGGATGACACTTTTAGAGCACTCCGCCCACTGGAAAGTGTGTTGCACAGTAATGATATGCTTAATGAGGTGGGCCAAAAGATGTGGGGATGTAGCCATTTCTCAGCATTCCCCCATAACTTTTTATTGACTCTAATTGAGTGATAATATCCAGCTTCATATTAGCGGAGACTACTGTGCCAAACCAAGAGGGAGCCAACACGATTCATGAAGATGTCGTTTTTATCAGAGGAAAAGCAATGATGTCACTGAAGAAGTGGTGAAATCGCCTGCAGTTTTCCTACACATCTTTTGATATGGTGTTCATAAAAATGTGGAGATCTTTGCGGTAAAGAGTAACTTAACACTATATTGAAAAGGAGGATTTTACCGAAAGCACAGACCGTTTCAAGTCTGTTTTCATCTTTCTCTGAATGTGGTTATGTTTGCCTGTAACCAGAGATGCAGTACTGAAAAACTCGACACTGAGAGCTCTGTCATAAACTGACTTTTAACAGTTTTTAGACATTGATTGTTTTAACTTGTATCTTTTAATACGTCTAGATTTAAATTGTTCAGAGAAACAAGCAGAGCAACTCAACAAACAGTTAGTGAAGCACTGATTTTTAAATCAGGAACTGTTTTAATTCAGTATTTCAGCGGTTTTAGTCATTTACTTTATTTGTTTGTAAGAATTGTTAACGTCATGGCTGTGTGTGAGTGCCATCCGGTGCTTTTTAAAGTTGAAAACAACATATCTTGTTTGAACTTAAACACAAAATATAACTTGTCCTGGAGTTCTCGGCTGTCGCTACTGCCCAGGCCCAACTTGTCCTGACCGCGTCAGGTCTAGTACCGCTCCCCAGACTGTTCCAAACAACACCACTATCCCTTGGTCCTGCTCCGTTGAGGCTGAGGATCCCTGGATTCTAATTGGCACTCGCTGGACCCAAAGCCAACTCAACTCTCTGTACTAAGTCTGCTGAAGGATGGGCTGTCGTTGGCAGGGGAGACGCTGTGGCAGCAGGTCCTGCCATGCTTTTAAACCTCAGGAGATCAGGCTAGAAAATAGATTCAACATCTTTGATCTGCAGGAATTTCCCCCATTGGCTTGTCGGCCCCCTGCAACCAAGCAACTGCGGCTGGGCATTGGTGCCTCGGAATGGTGGCTCTTCTGTGTTGCTTCTGCACCTGACGACGGACTGCTCTCGGACCGTCCATCAAGGGGGGAGTGTGGCTCCACAGCCCGCTCTTACGCTGAGACCCAGGCTGGTACAGCCCACTCCCGTGGGCCAAGGTACTCGACATGACAGACAACATTCCTGTCCTAATGAAATCCCATCCAGAGGTAGACACCATTATCATTCATGTCGGCATAAAGGACATTCCCAAGGAGCAGTCAGACATTTTTGTTCTCATAATTGTTTCAGCAGGCTGCTCAGCTTGAACCCCTGGCTGCCCTGTACCTGTGCTGCCCATTTTGTTGTTGTTGTTGTTGTTGTTAATGTCTTCTGGGCATGAGGAAACTTTTTTTAACTTGTATGGCCTCCACCCGAACAAAGCTGGAGCTCGGATGCTAGCTGCCAATCTATGATTTGAAATCCTTTTGCTCAGGTGCTGATTGTAGGAAACCATCCAGTCCAGTTTGTGACCGTAAATGACCGGTCCATCAGAGACCAATGTTCCCCGGACCCTAGTTCCTATCTGCTCAGCCAACACATCTAACACTGGCCAATGTTCTATCTGGCCAGACCAGACATTTTCAACATCCTTGTGAACATCACTTATAGATGCCCTCGGACATTTGCAAACAAACAATCTGGTGTAGATCCCAGGAACATGATGACGGTTAACGTTCTAAAGCTGACTAAAGCGTTACTCAATATGATCATTTTGATTAGCTGAAAATCTTGCCAACACAAACGGATCCTGATATTCTGGTATTTTCTGAGGGATTCTGAGGTAACCTTGAATGATTACAGCCTTTTAAGAATGGAAATTAATTCAAGGAGGGGGTGTAGCCATTTATACTTCTGCTGTACTAAATGCATTCACAGTAGAACATTTTTGATTTGGTCTCTTGCTCTGTGCAAATAATGTGGTTGTGGTTATTGTTGTTGGAGTATAGAAACCTCCTACGGCTTCTTCCTCAGAAAAGTGCAGAATATATCAAGCCCTTGCTTGGTTCTCGGCAGACATTTCCTCTTTACTTGCTTTAAGTAACAAAATGCACATCTGCGATAAGAAATGCTACATCTAATTAATATTAGATGTATTGTTTGATCTCTTTATGACACCCACAGCTGATGAGTGTCCTTAAGAGATGTATTTATTTTTTAATATACATTTTGCATCAGCTGGTAACCTGCTTGAAGAACATACAGGTACTGACAAGTTCTCGTTACATGTTACAGCGGTTTTCATCTGCGGCAGCTAATGCATTATTAGATATAGATATAAACAATTAGTTTGGTGAGGATTAACTTGATTCAAATTGTTAAAGCCTGCTGCTCCTCTATGTAACACCCTTACACAAAAGCGGTGGAACAGCCAATAACCCTTTATTTCTAAATTATTATACCGAGCGAAAATACTAGAATCTCTTATAGATAAAAAGCTTTCCTCTCAGCAAATTCTATTCGAAGCCAACACCAATCGTGTTTTGGAGAAAAGCACAGCACTGTCTCACCACTCTGGTTTTAAATTATCACAGCTTTTGTGATTAACAAATAGTGTGCAGCTCTTTTCATTGATCAACAGCATTCAATACAGTCATGCATTGCTTTTAAAAATACTTTATAGCATTTGATTTAATGACATTGCATAAGGTTTTTGGAAATGTTAAATATGAATTTGTGCAAATTGCAAATTGTGTCCGACAAGGTTTTGTTCACTCTTTATACGGATGGTATTGTGTCTTGTGTAACTGGGTGTAATATAAAACCCTATGTTGATGATTCTATTTTATACTGTTACGATGTTGTTAAATCCTTTCAGCGCTGCCTTGCAGATTTTCAAGTTGTTCTCAATAAACTTAAATTAGTTCTTAATGCATATACAATGAAATTCATGCTTTTCACCAGAGCCAAAATATTGATTACGAAAATATCATCCTCTCAAAGAATTTATGGAAGGTAACTTTTTAAATACCATGTGACTAAATGGGGGATCATGTTAACATCATAGTTGTTCCTATGGCTTAAAACATACCTATGGGATGACGGGAGGAAGGTTCACGATAAGTGCAAGACGTCATGAGGGCTTCTGTGTATTTGATATATATAAGGGAGACTCTCCGACCGTTCGGAGAGCCGACTAGGATATGCAATTAGTAAAGTAACACGTTGTATCTCTAGCTCTGCTCCTTTTTTGCAAAGAATAAATGTCCTGATTAATGATTTTACAACCGGTGTCAAGTAACAATTTTTCTAACAAACACGTTTTCCCTTTTCATTGCGGAAGGGCTCTTATTAAGGCAACTCTATAACTCTTGGATTAAAGTGACATTTTCTTACAAGCATGTCTCAGACGCGACTCTGAAGCCCCTGGATGCTGTTTATCACTCTGCAGTAAGATGTATTACTGGAGATGATTATAATATCCATCATTGTGAGCTGTATGCTAAGGTTGGGTGACCCTCTTTCTCTCTCTCTTTAAGGCGTGATAGACAATGTTTTTTTGTTTTTTAAAGGCCCTCACTGTTGTTTTTTTACAATGCTGCATTGTTAAATGCTGCGTTGTTAAATGTGGACCCTTATCAAACAGCCTTTGATGATGTCAACAGTGATGTCACAGTGTCCTGGAGTGCACCTGTACATCACTTCAGCAAGCTGAGAAGTTAAACCACTGGAGATCAGCAAAAGCATGATTTTCAGAGGCTGTTAATTTAATCTTTACGTTACCATGTCAGCTCTGTGTTTGCTCCCTGCTGTATCTCTGGGAAAAGAGTGGGGCATTCTTTAATCACATGATCGGATCGGATCACATGATTACTCCCTTTCTGAAGTGTCATTAAATAAGCCCCCGGGTGCTTTACATCAGCCCACTTCTCTTAATGTATAGATGTTTCAATGCAGCTCCGATTTCATGCAGGTCTTTGTATGTATGTGAAGCGTTAGGTGAAAAGTCCTTTTTTACACAACTTTAGTCCTTTTTCGTATTGGGCGTCCCAGGAGTAATGATAGCAGTGTAACATTGTCAACTGCTAATATTTAGAGAAGTGGCTTAAAAACGTTCAGAGTTGGCAAGAAACGCATGCAAGTTTGAAACAAACCCCCAGATTAGCCATATTATCTGAATGCACCCAGTGTATCCAGCCCTGTCTATGCTGTGCTCCTAGAGTTAAGGTATTACTCTAGTGAGTAAATTAGTTCACCTTTAATGGATATGTTCTTTGAAAGGAAATGATTAACCTTCTCACATACGACCACCCACAGAAGGAGCAATATTGCTCAGGAGACAGTTCAAGGTCATGCGGATGCTTTAATTGCACTTGCAGAGCTCCACTAATAGTTCAACAGATGTAATGACCATTGATATGCTGATGTTCTTTATGGTATCTGTTCACTACGCCTTTCGCTTAATTGGACCTGTTTGCATCAAATCAATTAAATAGATAGTGGAATAAATGAGCCCTTGTCTCAGTGATTACCATATTACATGATGAGATGGACCGATTGAGGCTGACAGAAGCCATAGCGATGAAGACAGAGATGAGTGTGGAGAGCGTTTTCTTAAAAGTATGCTTCATCCGTAACAGGGTGTTTATCGCTGACGAGGGACTCAGCTGACTTTATTTCACATTAAAGTCACAGGAAGTTTGAAATAGTAACTTCTCAGGAGTCTGCCTTAATCAATATTCCCTGAGCAATCACCTGTGAGAAAGGGATTGGTGCACAGCAGGGAACTCTTGCAGAAAGAAGGGCAGAGAGTTGGGGGCGAAAGCAATGTGAAATTGTGGGAGAAGAAAACTCTGAGTGAATACCGAGTGAAGGATACCGGAGGAACATAGTGAACTTACAACCATGGGGAAAAGATGACGGCACAGAGAGAATGTCCCAGCAGGGTGTGTGCATCTTCTCAAAAACATTAATTTAGACAAAAAGAGAACACAACATAACTAGAGTGTAGATCCGCATTGACTGGTTGTTTGCCTTGTGACATTGTCCGAGCCCTAAATCTAATCTCAGCTCTTGCTGGCTGCAGGGCCTCAGTAAGCTGTGCGCATATTTACAGTGATCCTGGGGGTTTAAGAAAAGACCACAGGACAAACTGCTTGAGTAGACGTAAATCCAAATATGGTTCACAAGATCTGTGAGGGACACTGTTGTTTTCTGATAAGCATTATTTTATAAGTAACGGAATATATAGTATATAGACAATATAGAATATAGACTTTTGGACATACTATACTATGTTTTTTTTTTTTTTTACCTTTTTTGATCATACCATTCTATTAATATCAGTTACTTTGTTTGACGTACTATATTAGGACTTTAAAAATACTATATACCATCTCTTTTTACATTACATTTTATTTAGCTGACGCTTTTATCCAAAGTGACTTACAATAAGTGCATTCAACCATGAGCACAAACTCAGAACAACAAGAAAGTACAATTTCTTCAATAAAGTGAAACTACAAAGTGATATCAGTGCCATTTAAGTGCTACTACGGTGCTAAGGTATAGTCGTTGCTGTTCTGATGTCAATGGGTGAGCCCCTTCCACCAGTGAGGAGCCAGGACAGCAAATAGTCGTGACTTTTTTGAGTGTTTAGCTCGCTGTGACGGAGCTACAAGCCGATTGGCCGAGCGGAGTGAACGAGCTAGGGTGTGAGGTTTTACGATGTCCTGGATGTCGATTGGACCCGATCTGTTCGCAGCACGGTACGCAAGTGCCACTGCTTTTGCGTTTTTCACTTCCAAATAGATGTTTTTGACTTACTGTTCTAACTTTGTTGGATGACATTTTATGATTTTCGGTGACATACATTTTCATAACTTAATTCGACAAACTATACTATAATTTTTTTTATGACATAAACCTTTTTATAATTATTTTTAAAATACTGTAGTATGTTGTCTTTTCATAACTTCTTCAGCAAACTATGACTTCTTTAGACACAATAAACGTTGACTTTTGATGACTTTATTCAACATAATATACTATGGCTTTTTTATGACATTATTCAACAAACTGGCTTTTTGAAGAATGAAGACATATTATACCATGACTTTTTATTATGATTATTTTCGTCATGATATACTATGACTATGTTGGTAATATACTTCGACTTAATGTGACTTTTTAGGACATACTCTACTATGGCTATTTTTTAAGTCCTATGTTTTGCATTTATGTATGTTTTTTCAACAAAGCTTGCAATGGTTTACGAATTCCTCTGACATACTACACTCTGACTTTTTCTACATACTATACAATTACTTTTTTTCCCCCACAATCTTAACTAAGACTACTTTTCGGTGATTTATTAAATACCACACTAGACTGTGACTTTTTACGACATACTATACTACTGTCAAGGTTTGCAGATTCAAAGAGCAGCGGGAAGGACCCAAAAGCAGACTCAGAGGCAGGCAGATGCAATAAAGACACTTTAATAAAGAAAACAAGCGTACAGAATGAGACTCCAGATGGCTTGCAGTTAACAAGCTCCAAGCAGTAATGAAGGAAAGAAAGGTGAACCAACAGAAGAAAGACATGACTATAATAAACCAATCAAAAATCAGGACACAAGTGGGCAGATATAAGGGCAGAACAAAACATGATTGGTGGTAGAAACAAATTGCAAAGGCTGACAAGACTAATACAACACAGGTATGCAGGAAAAAGTAGGGACATCCACAGATTACAGTAGACAAGAGTCAGGAAACTTCAAAATAAAGCAGGAAACATACACAAAAAAAGTCACATCAAACAATTCATCTTCAAATGAGTCTGCTGGGTCCAGGCCTGGTCGGTTTGTTCACAGGTTGCAGATACAAAGAGCAGGGGAAGGACCCAAAAGCAGACTCAGGGGCAGGCAGATGCAATAAAGACAAGTAGCATTGAATGCCTACTTTCAATTATTTTCAATTTACTAACCTATTAATTTTTTGACGTTCAATACTAACATTTTTGGAATCTTATAATAAAATGGTTTTCATGAAGTTGTTTTAAAATAAGACTTTTTATGACTTTATTATGATTTTTTTCACTCTCAATAATATAAGATTTTATATGTATTTTTATTCAGACTTTTTTGGACATACTATACTATGGCCTTTTGCGACATACCATCCTGTGCCTTATTTCGACAAACTATACTATTTATGTATTTTTTTCAACATACCTTGATATACTATACTGACTTTCTTAACATTTTAATGATATACTATGGTTTTACTTTTTCTTAATGTCATATCAACTGCATTCTAAACTATGACTTTTTGGATAGAAAAGTTTCACAGTTGTGAATTACCATGGCATATTTCAACAAACCATACTATGACTTAAATTACTTTTTTCAACTTTATTCAGCATCAAATGGCGAAGGCCCAGCCAGGTGTCTTATTGAAAAACACACCTTTTAAATTAATCCATCGCATTATGAAACTGCATTCATCAAAAAAGGCTTCAATAGAAATAATGACTGATCTTGACTGTTCATAGTGGTATCAAATGATAGTAGACTATCCAAGATAGACTACCTGGGTCATTAGAAAATCTCTAAAATATATTTTTGCCGCCTCTAAATTATATTTTTCCAGCGGCATTATGTCTGAATGTGTGTGTGCAGACGGTGGCGATGTGTAGCCATTTACTTTGGACTTCCTTCGAGCCTCGCCTGAAGTGCTGTACAGAGGCCGCGGAGGCTCCTGGCTATGAAAGGATGTTGGCCTGGCAATCCACCAAGACACCCATTCAAATGTGCTGTCCTTCTCATCAGACATCATACCTATTGTGACGCATTGTGTATTGTGTTTATATGTTTCTATGAATACAAACATGAATCTACCTTTTGGACTGAACTCCTTGCAGCTGTCTCCTGGTTGGCTGTACTGAAAGTGTCTTGTACTACATCCTAGGCTGGAAAGTAATTTAATGAGTATGTCATTAATTAAAAAAATAAAAATCCTTGCTAATTCACCATAAAATATCCACAGTAAAAACTGTAAAAGTTACTGCCATATCATGATATCATTGCCCACAATGTGCATATTCATGCTTGCAGCTAGAGCTAGAGCTAGATCAGAATAAGACATGACTTGCCTGTTGTGAGTCGAGCTCAGTCTGCGAAAACTAAACGTCATTAGATAAGAGAACGTATATATTTACATTTAAACAGCAGAATGCAAGAAACCTCCTTTTCCTCTTCCTCTCATTCTAACTGGGGCCACAATACAGAATTGTACGATGACATGTTACTTCATAGTGTAGACTTTTTAAATGTCTTTTTTACCAAATAATATACTGTACCTGTCACAACCGTCACTAGACGGTAGTGCTTTTTGTTGTCTTGTCACTTCCTGTTTTACTTTGAAATCATCCTCCTGTGTCATGTCTGCTGTCTTTACTTCCTCATGTGTGATTACCTCTCCCTGCCCTGATGTGTTTCACCTGTGTCTCGTTAACTCCCCTCCCAGTGTGTATATATACTCTGTGCTTCACTTGTCTCGTTGCCAGTTCATTTTTCTTCACCTGTGAGTCAACTTACCAGCGGTTTTCCTGCCTGATATCCTGTTCTGATTCCGACGTCCCTTCGTTTCCGAGTAAGCCCGATCCCTGCCTGTACCTCTGCCGAGTTTGACTGCCTTCCTGTGAATGACCCTGGACTGTTTACGTTGGCGATTCTACTCTCCCCTGAGTGAGACAGCTGCTTTCACCACAGCGGGTCAGAGCCTTGCCGACCGGCCTCAGTCCCTCCCCAGTTACATCGGGAGAACCTTCGGCGGTCCTTCTCCAGAGACTCTATCCTGTTGCAATATTACCTTTATCAATAAAGGAATTCTTGTGAACTTTACTCTCTGCCTCGGGTCGTGCATTTGGGTTCTTTCATTAGTGCTCCGGCGTGACAGTACCTTTTTTGACATTTTAATACACGATTATTTTTTGGGGACTTTTTATGACATACTATGACATTATTTGACATTTCAATGACAAACTATTACTTTGTATGACATGTTAGACCATACTTTGCTCTATATTTCTATGATACACTAAACAACTTGTTAAGGACTTTATGGAGACTTTATAATATGGGTAGATCAAATCAAGCATTCTGATTGGTTGAGAGTGAGTCACAGGGTGTACTCTATTTAAGCAATAAGGTACGAGAGGCAGTACTGTGTCGTGCAATAATGTACTGTTCAAGGGAGTTGTTAGGCCCGACGCGCAGCGGAAGGCCGTCAAACCCTTGAACTGTACATTATTGTAGACACAGTACTGCCTCGAGTACCTTATTGCTTTCATAATACGGGTACCTGCGACTTTATAAATAGTAAGCTCCCTTTCAGCACAAATTTTATTTTAAGTGTGCACTGATATGGAACGCTCTAAATGTAAACAGGCTGTACAGTACTTTATGGCTGAATAAACTACACCTCGTGACTCACTCGCAACCAATCAGAATGCTTCATTTGATCTACCCGTATTATAATCAGCCATAAAGTACTGTACTGCCTGTTTATATATCCTATATCAGTGCGCACTTAAAATAACAGGTAGATTTAAATTGCGCGACCGTTAGTTGTCATTTCAAGCTTGACAGTTACCAAACATGTTTCGTGTAAACTTTGATATTGTAACGTCCACAGTAACGACTCGCAGACGTAGGTTTCCTTAACTTGCAGGCAGTGTTGGGGGTAACGAGTTACAAAGTAACGGATTACAGTAATGATATTACTATTATAGGTAACGAAGTAAAGTATTTTTCAGCAGTAACTAGTAACTTGTAACTAGTTACTTTTTCTGAGTAACTACCCCAACACTGCTTGCAGGTTTATTGCTTGAGTGTTCACAGTATTGCAACGTGGCTCTTCGCTAACAGTAGCTCAAACGGAACAGCTAACAAGCTCACTTAGCGTCCCCCCACACTAGCATAACGAATGACAACACACACGTCACTTCCTCCCTAACCAGGGAGGAATGAAAAGGGTTTGATCACAAAATCGTGTTAATTTCCAGTGAGAGATAATTACGTCGGTAATTTCCCGACGCGAGGCAAGTTCTCTAAACATCATGGAGGAGAAAAATGAGGGGGAGAAAAGACAGACAGAAGCAGCGAGAGCACTTTTTACATCGGTGGCTGAGTGTCATCCTCCACCCTGCTTTCAACCGGCCTGGTCAGTAAGCAGTCAGTTTTATAGTCCCGTATGTGTATGGCAGCAACCACCATACACATACGGGACTATTTTCTCTGTCGCTGAAATACAATACACAACGTTTGGTGGCTACAGCTATTTTGTGCTGAAAGGGAGCTTAATATTACTATTTATAAAGTCGCAGGTACCCGTATTATAAAAGCAATAAGGTACTCAAGGCAGTACTGTGTCTACACTAATGTACAGTTATTGCATGACACAGTACTGCCTCTTACCTTATTGCTAAATTATAGAACCTATGACATTTAGTGCCATTTTTTGGACATACTATACTTTTCCTTTTTTATGACATCTTAATGGCATACTATACTATACTATACAGACTATACTTTTTTTATATAATTTTATAATAATACTATATTTATTTTATAGACATTATAATGACATATCATATGATGTCTTTGCATGACGTTTTTTTATGACTGACTATACTTTCACTATGTATTACTTTGTATGACATACAATTACCTTTTTTTGTGAAGTACTATACATATTTAATTTCTCAATGATTTTACACTGACACTAGACTATGACATTTTTTATATTTTAGTGACTTACTATTCTATACCTTTTTATGACATACTATACTTTTTTATAAACATAATTGTAACATACTGTACTCTGGTTTTTCTCCCACTATAATGACATTTTAAACTACGTAACAATGCATTACAAAAATGCCATGCATTGATTACTTCCAGACTAGACTTGTGCAACTACTTATCAGACTGCTCTAATAATTATTGTAAGATTCTCCAGTTCATCCAGAATGCTGTATCACATGTACTGATACAAACTAAGAAAAATATTACTTCTGTATTTGCTTTTCTGCACTGGCTTACTGTAAAATTCTACAATATTATTGATGATCCGTCTCCTCACCTAAAATTTCCCTAATGGTCAGGCACCATCATATCTAAAAGAGCTCATAGTATCCCATTACCCCACTGGAGCACTGCACTCCCACAATGCAGGGTTACTTGTGGTTCCTAGAATCTCCCAAAGTTAAATTAGAGCCAGAGCCTTCAGTAATCAAGCTCCTCTCCTGGTGAACCATGCAGCTTCCAGTTTCAGTCCAGGGGACAGACACCCTTACCCACTTTAAGAGTAGATTCATGTCTTTCCTCTTTAGTGAGACAGATTTACGACGATGAAATAAAAACAGTAAATGAGTAGAAGACTATGCATCTGCTTTTATAAATATGTTATGGCACATGTGCGGCCCTCCAACTAAGGCAGCAATGTGTGGTCTGGCTGAACAGTCATTGATCTTCAGTTCTTTTTTTTTTTTTTCGCTTCAGAAGCTACATTATTTCTTTGAGGAACAACATATAATCCTGATCAATTCATTTCTCATTAATGATACAAGTTATTGACGGACCTCAGTAAATACGATAAATGTGGAAATACTGCTTTGCTTAATCAAGACGTCAGTTGCAAGATTCAAAGTTCATCTCTCTTAATGGTCGAGGACATTTCTCCTTTTGTGTATAGGAAGAGAAATCCAGCACCTGGGTCAAATGAGATTTTATGTCTCGGAGGAGTTCATCAAATTTAATTATGATACATATAATTACCAAAAGCAATCTTCTGTGTGGTAGGAATAATCATTTCAGAGAGTAGTTGGCACCTGCAGGGGTAAGGCGTAATTTAGAAACAGTTTAGAGTGACAGGAGGAAGAGAGTGAGGGAGAAAAGCACAGAAACGGGTGATTGTTGTGTGCTCCACTGGGAGTAGAGTCTCCTCTATCTTACTGTAAGAGCTTAGAAAATTACAGAAAATGTAAACCCCACAACAAATGTTAGTGTCATTCTACTGTTTTGTATCCCATATGATTACAGAAGGAGAATTTGAAAAGTACTTGATTTGGGTAATTAAGAAAAACATGGCTATCTTTTATTCTACATAAGCTTGGGAGTATATAAACAAAATCCCTGTCAAATCCAGATGTTTTCCAATGAGCTGCATTTATCACAACAACATGTGAGACTCACAGTCTGCAGTTGTGCAGCAGTTACGTAATGAACAATGGGAGCTGGAGGAAGAGGTGAGTTATGATGGCTCAGGGATCACAGCTTTAATTGGTTCTTTCAGAAAGGTGAGAATGGGTAGGGGTTATGAGGAGGGACATTACCCCCCTCCACACGCACAGACAGCCTCACAAGTGCCCCACCCATTACAGAAACCCCCCGCAGAGTCTAATCCCACACAGAGCCCCTCTCAGCTCTGCACGCCTTCGATTGCTGCAAAAATCAATGAAATATTTTCCCACCAAAATGAAGACGAACAATGGATGAGATCCGCACGTCAAGGTCTTCCTAATTAGAGAGTTCACATAAAAGGGCTCCTTTGCTTCATGGCTTGCAGAATAGAAGGGGAGAGGGTGGAAGAGGAGAAAGAATGGCAAGTGAGCGATGAAGGTCATATACTTCCCACTCTTTGCTCCCATCTCTCTAATATCTACTTCATAACTCATAACCTTGACTGCCAAAGCACATCTGAAAGGCTGACTTTCCGCCATGTGTCTAGCCATAGCTGTGCACACAGCGTGACAATGCCAGAAGCTACAAGCTTTTGCTCTCATTGTCTCCTTCCTTGATGTGTAAAGAGACATGTCATTGTGTCTTATCACATCTAACCCGTTAGATATGGAAGTGGAAATCCTGCCATATTGTTGTATCATTGAAAGGCCCTCTGATGTCTTTGCTCTGGGTAAGATGGTAAACTGGTGTTCTTGTGAGAAGATTCTACAATGCCCTTAACTTGACTGCCCTCACAGGGTGACGCAAAAGAGCAAATACTGACCTATCTCTAATGAGGGGGATACAGATATGTAAATCTTCCCCCAAGTTTGTCTTTAGCCCTTTGTGTTAAGGAGACAGAAACACCGTGCCTCTACTTCTGCTATACCTATATTTTCATGACTCCAGATGATGAGTTAAAACTTTCCTCAGCTGCATGACACATAAATCGGTATAACATATAAACGTAAGGTATTCATTTTTCCCCACACTTACAGCTAATTCTCAAAGTATGTTCTTCTGGCCGAGCGCGACAGATTAGTATGTGAAGCAGAATGATGTAGATCAGGGAAACATTGGTTAATGGCAGTCATTACTGCTCTTAACCAGCACCTGCCATCTTAACAGATGCTCATAGCATTGAGAGGTACGTTCCATAGATGCACTTCAGCTGATATAATGGTATTCATACTTAGTGAAGAGGGATCCACTGCGCAGTCATATTTGATGTGATGCTGTTCACTGGCTATTGCAGAGCTCCATAGGGAATTTACAATATTCAGCTTGTATGACTTGACAGTGTGGGCAAACTGACCAGAGAATGTATAATGTATAATATATAAAGACCCCAGTTCTGCGTGACTGACCCATGTCAGCTAAACACATACTGTAACCAAAGATTTTACCAGTAGCAACAGGCTTACCATGGTGATCTAGACTTTAAGGGGCTGAGGCTGCCATGTCCTGGCATACATTTGGCTGGGCACCTTAACTGCATTTCATTCATTTTGTTTGAGATGAACAACGTATTGAAAAGTCCCTTCACAACTAGAATCTGACGACTGCTGTGATTTATAATGCATGGCTGCAGACCCTGAGAAGCGGTCTCTGACCTCTCAGGGTCAATAGAGTGCACTGTATAGCAGCATTCATGGATGCACGTGTGTCCTTTTTTGAGTGTTTCCATGAGTCTGTGTTAGAGTGTATGCGTGTGCGTATAAGTATGTGTGTCCAGATGGTGGCTCCTCTTATGGGAGCATGTGTGTTGGTGAGCTGTAACTCAAGAGGCTGGATGGAGGACAGACTAAGTGGCTCTCAGGGGAGGATCGATCGTTTGTTAAAGACAGAGGAGAGGGACACAACAGCCTCGGCGCACGCTAACAGCCAAAGCAGTCACACAGTCTTGGTTAGTGTAATTGCTATGGACAGGCAGCCATCTGAACGTCCTCTCTCAGTCATTCTCAATCCAACATGCTCACAGAGGTCTTCCTCTTTTCTGCAGACACTTTTGCCAAGAAAACTGGATAGATTCTAGTGACAGAAAAGTAGAACCTATTGGGTAAAATATTTTGCCATAAAGTCTGTGCTCTCATCACACAATTTACCCACCAATCCTGTTAGATGACTGTAACAATTAACCAGAGAGCCCATGAAAATGGTATGTTGTTTCAAATTAACCCATTCGTTTCTTTAGCCATAAACACAGGTTTATATTCATCACAACCCTGACGTGTATTCAGTAATTCTGTCATCCAGAGTCAAAGTTTTAATTGTCCTCAAATCAGATGCCTGTGGTACCAGCACTTTCACAAGTCAAAGTTCGAAAAGTCTGGAGGAACAAGGGTAGGAGGGGCGGTGCTCAAAACTTCAATACAATTATAAAATGCTGTCTACCTAGAAGACGATCCCTCCTCACACCAGCACCCACCCCTTCCCCATCGTACCTTCCTATTCCCCCTACACCCACATGTGAGGCGTTATCCAAAGTGATAAAAGGAGAAGAAGAATGCCAAATGATATCTAGGTCCCTCCGGACATCTCCATTCCATTCCCAACCCTGCCTCCCTTCCGACTGTCCTTCCTACTAACCATCTCCATCTCCACCACCACCACTATCCTCATAAGGCTGGGAAATGCAGCTGCTGTCAGCTGCCGAGGGCCTCCAGGCTGATCTCTCATTTTCTGGAATGTGCAATGCCATAATGAGCAGTGCCCCCTCCTCCATCTACTATTTTCTTCCTCCATCTTGTTTCAAAAGGGCCTCACTCTCCCCCTTTTAGTATAGCATAGGTAAACAAAACACATGCTGATGAATGCGAAATAAAGAAGGTAATGAAAATGGTTACTTTTATTTAAATAAAACAGTCCCAAATAATGATGCACTTTTTCCAACAAACCAATTCTAATAAATAAAAATGCAGCAAAAGCATATAAAAGCTTTTATATATAACTAGCTTTTGTAAGAGTGAAATTCTGTTATTATTGATTAATTCCTCTTTTGTTCTCTACATTTTCAGATAATGAACTAAATGATGGCGTCCTCAGGGAGGTAAGGTCTGTGCACCACAGGTTGCATGCAGCTGTGCTTGGCCCATGTGTTTATGTTGACCTTTTGAACTTGAGTCGTTACTTACACCTGTCAGTCACTGGAGGCCTCGTCTCTGGAGCGGATTTGTGACAGCTGAAGGGTGAATGAGACATGCCTAGCACCCTAAATCCAACACTACGTAGTCCCTTGTGGTCACAATAATCATAACTCAAGAGCTGACCTCTGACATGTCACTTATTACACTGGGGAGATGTGGGCCTACGTAATGTTGGATCGTATATCCAGCAAGAAACATTGCTTCAGTGTTTTCATGTTGATCGCAGTCATACTCTCTGGTCTGGACGTATATATTGTAGAGTATGTCCATTCTTTAAGGGAACTCAAAGCATTCCTCGCCCACTCTCAAAATGGAATTAGCTCGCTTTACACATTGACTAGTGTAGTGTTTCTCATTTTGACCTGGAAGACAGGATTTGGTTAGATTTCGGCATAGTCCACAAGCCAGGAGCACAAGGGGTTTAATATCACATGAAATGGGAACCGAGAGGCATGCAGCCTGGTCCCAGACTCATAAATTATAAGAGGCTGCATTGTTTAGCGGGGTAGAGTCCTGCCCTCAGATGCAGCCAGAATGGGAAGCTTTAATCTCATGAATTTGTGGAGCTCTATATCACTGGGAAAATTTGCCAAACACGACGCGGTGGGTTTCGACTCACTTGACAGTTTTCTCTAGCTTGAACTCAACCGTATCTTTGTTTTGTTCTGCAACATTGGCAACCATTAGCAGTATTTTTTTGTTCTTCTATGTTTGTTTATCTATGCATGAAGCAGCATGTATTCTCTATGCATTACATTCTGTTATCCTATTAGCATATTTGTTCATTCCACCCTCAACTCATCGCATGGCCCAATCTGTTGTCTATCTATGGGTAGTGATATTTGCTAAAATGAGCCCCTGAAGCAGGCACACAGTGTTGATAATAATGACAGAAATCTAGTTTTTCTTTTGATGCATGAACGCCTTTTAGATTTAATAGCCATATGCTGGAGTTGTTGTTGTGGCTGCTGCTGTTATTGTTGTTGATTGTTTTTTATCTCGCTGAGTGTTGGACATCAAACAGAATATCCCAGGCTACTCCAGACTGGCAAGGCAGTGTAGTATGGCAGTAGTAACACACACATGTTGTGAACCCGAAGAGAACATGCTTTACAAATGGGTAACATGGGTAACTTTTGTATTCATGCGTATTAGGGGTGTCAAGATTCTCAAAATCCACAATTTGATTTGACTTTTGATTTTAAGGTTATGAGTGAATTATTATTTTCAGCATTGACTGCTTATGCCATTTTTAGACCATGGATACTTGTTTTTTAACAGACATTGGTTTCATGGCCTGAAAACTGTATAGTATAAATAGTGCACCACACTATATGGTCACATTTAAAGAATGAATTATTATTTACAATAACTTAATTTCCCAGTCAATTGAGAACAAACTGTTAAACAACCAAAAGAAGACGCAATGGATGGCAGGAGGGTACACTACAAAATCTTGAGTTTCCCAGAGTTTACGAGGAACACCTGAATGCACCATGAAGTCACTGTTGATGCTGACATGCATTACCGTGAAAATCAATGTAGACACACAAAGGGCACCCAGAATGTGTATACACATTTCTGTCTGTACATTTGTATGATGCCTGTCCTAATGATGTGTATGTGCTGCTGAACCTCCTATCAGCCATTAGATAAGCTGGAGCCTTTGAGAAAGCTACCATGGCAACCAATGGAAAAGCTCAGATAGGAGATTTCCCTCTCAGTCAGGCCAATTACGTAACGTGGCAGACATAAGGTTGTATTGGGGAAATGTGTATGCCATTGCCGTTGTATGTGACCTTTATATGAAGCCAGTGTTTTTCTTTTCCTTCCTTTTTTAATTACCATAAGTCACTGATTTTGTATATGCAGGTGAGGGTGGACACATTGCAAAGTTGTCTTAAATTCATCAGTATGCTTGTAAGCTGAACATTTTGTTTTGGCCTTAGGCGTGTTCAGAAACTTGCTGTTATAGCCTTCAACAACAAAAATATAAACTACTTTAGTCGCTGCTGTGCTCAGGTTTGTCTGCCTGGTCTTGACTACCCTGTCTTCTAAAAGGTAGGGCCTTGAAGTTATACTCTGTGGTATTAAACCTTTGCATTCATTTCCAGTTGTACAAATTGTCTTTAACTTGGATTGCTACATGCTACATGTACAGATGTTTCTCAGTCAATGTGGATGCTGGTCTATTTACGCCTTGAGTTTGCTGATAAAGTACAATTCCAACAGATCCTAAATTCACCTGGGCCAATGTGACTGCCTTTGTTCTTGTATTTGTTCAAACCTAAAAATTGATTCATGTACACTTGTACCCTACGACACATGTTCTACTTAATCATAATCTTCTGTCTTCAACAGGCTTACATTATGTTTGCTATGTAAAGATATAGAGGAGCAATGCTCTACCTGAGCAGAGAATGAAGCCATTCTGCCTCTGTGTGAGTTGTTATCCGAGTTCTCCTTGCTTTACTGGTATAGCCGGGCTGATGTGCTTTTAGTGCATGTTGGTACGTGTGTGCCCCAACAGGTAGCTATGGACACTGTACTGCACTGCTCTCATACGTCTGTTACAGCTGATAATGTTGTAGACCAACAGTGTCGTCGCAGAAGCAAAAGACAAAAAATATATTGTAAGTTAAGTATAGTCAGTAAGTCGTCTCTCATTGTCCTATTTGAGGTTTAGAGTCCAAGGGCTCTATCGTACACCCTGTGCAAAGCAGCACACAGTGTACCGTTGCTTAGCACAGGGCACCAACATTCAGATAATAGGCATGTCGAAATGAGTTAGGAGTCCTTACTTTAAATCCAAGCCGGTTGTTTATTTCGTTAACTTGTAGAAACTATATGAACCTGAATACAACCGAGTATACCAGGCTAACATTTTAACTAGACGGGAGGTGCGCGCACTGAACCCGAACCCCACTGCGCATGTGCACTTCCCCGAGTACGGTGTCCCGTAGCGTGCATACAGAGCGCGAACATAATCATTCACTAGAATGATCTACAAGGCAGGTTCACAATGGAAATTTTTTCTTGCTGTTTTGTGCTTATTGCAGACAAAGACTACACTAACTTGTGCCATACACTTTTGATCATGGGCGATCGACTTAAATAAGGCCCGATATCTTTAATCAGACTAAAATAGTCCAAAAATCCTTTTGATTTCATCAGGGGAGTCAGTTCCATCATAGTGAGTTTCCTCCAGGTGCATGGATGAAGTCATGTTGCCCTGTGACTGTTCAAAAGAAGACAGACAAGTAGATTTACCAATTTATGTCTTTTGGCCATGCAGTTTTTGTACTGTACATTGAAAGGAGCGAACAACAGAGCATCCTCTGAGCAACGAAATGGAATAAATTCATAATCCACCCACATCTTCCTATCATAGTGTTAATGAAAAAGAAAGCATGAAAACCAATAAAAATATTTCTCTCAGTTCTAAATTAAATGTGAACAATTTCATACATGTATGACATTTTTCACATTTAGTTAGAAATCTATAGTCAAAATCTAGTGTTATAAACGTATCTTTTTCAAACTCCCTTCTCACAGAGTATAGCATATTTATTGACCTAACAATGCCAATTTGAGATTAAGATGCTGTGTATAACCTTTATGAACCTGAGGAAAAGATGAACTGAACATATTTAATGAGAACTCCACCACTTTATTTCCCCTCTTCTCACCCTTACCTTCACGAGCATAGAATATTATTGAGGAAAAATAGTGAATGACCAGTTAGCACATTTTTTTTTACTAAATGACAGAAGACAAATAGTTAAATTCAATCAATTTAATGGGAAAAAAACAAATTATGTTAACAGGTAGTCTCCCAGACTATAGATTGTGATAATCCAGGTGACAGGGAATAAATAAACTAGTTAATGAAACTGTCACTTAATAGCAGATGTATCAAATTACCTTGTCAGATCTGTACTGATTCAATGAAAAATATGATCCCAGCCGCACCGGGCCTTAACATTCAAAGATAGAGTTGTCAATTAACTTAATCCATAATATGGGGAAAACATATTAATTAAATCACTTAGGGATAGATTTAGGTGTCTGATCAGACTTAAAATGAATGGATATAAAGTTTGCAACTTTGAAATTGGAGAGGAAGTATGAATTATTGTGTTACTCTGTGGGCCATTTCAGTCCAGAACATCATGTTCCACTGGAATGATTTCCCTGGAACCAATCAGTGGTGCTGTGCATAATCATGCAGATGGGGCCAGGCTGACTGGATTTCCAAGAACAAAATAAGACTCTAACAGCCTCGAAGGAGAGGAGAGGTAAGGAGAGAAGAGGATAGAGGAGACCACTGGGTGGAAGAAGAGGAGAAGGCGAGACAAGAATGAAGGAAACAAAAAAGGGAAATTAATAGAAAATGTGAAAATAGATAGATGAAGGGGGTCAAAACAAGGAATGAGAGCAGGACTGAACAGTAAAGAAGATGGCAGGCCAAGATAGTGATTGATATATATGTTTTTTAGAAGAGAGAAGAGGAGACTTATTATAGTGACCTGTTTAAAATGGGAAGAGAGAATAGTGGAGTAAGGATGAAAGTATAATAGACCCGAGACCTGAAAGCAAAGAAACAGAAGAACAAAACAGAGCAAACAAACAGAATAGGAGAAGAAAATAAATGTAGGGTGCATGCAGGGGAGCACATAGGAACAAAAGATAATAGCAGAGCAACGCTAAATAGATCTCTCGCATCTGTACCCTGGATAGGGAGATATGTATGTCTGCACAGCCCTGCCAGACAGATAGGACAGCACAAGATGAATGAGATGGGCAAATGTGCTATAACCACCATAGACATACTGATGATAACAGCAGGTGTGTTATCAGCTGTGTGTGTATGTGTGTGTCTTCTTCGAGTTTGTCTTTATCTGTGCGTGCATGCGTCTGTCTGCAAATGCTGATACACTGTGTGGAAGCTGTAAGTGTGTTGAGTTTTTTGGATGGCACTGCTCAACAGAACCAACCCTGTTCTCACTTTGCGGTGCTGTGGTTGGGCAGAATGGGGCTCTTGTATCTCCCATTCAAAATCTCATATTTTTATTAAGAATGGAATACTAAAAAGTCAAAGAAAAATAAGTCAAAATGACTCGCCTGTCGTTCTGTGATGGCTGTGTTTACACGTCCATATTCTAATGTGTTGTGTGTATCAACGGTTTAACATGCAGAAACAGTCACTGTTTAATGTCATAGCTACAAATGCATTTCCGATTGAGACTGCAAGAGCCTCGGAAATTATGTAAGCAACACTGGAGGTCGAGCTGAAAATTCCTGCCTAACTCTCTTGTTAAAATTGAGTGTAGCTCAACCAGGAGTCAATTTATCTCACCCTCGTCAATCTTCTTTAACAAATGATGATCCAGCCAGGTCATCCAAATATGATGGTATTTTCTGAAATTAATTTAAATGTCAGTATCATGATCAGAAGCTGTCAGATGCGGTAGTCACCCTCCATAGGATGATATCAGTCATTTCAATTTTAGCGGGATTAACCCGTCAAAGAAAGGCAAATAGTATTAAACTCTGTAATTAAATGGCCCAGCCAAATATTACGACCAGAATTTAAATCATGGCTCCATGCCTGCTGGTTTATGTATTTGTCATCATGGCAAATGTGGTCCCGGAGACATCTTCTGTAGCAGCAACCAAACATGGTTTATCTGGTCTGTCTTTCTATCCGTGGAAAGATTTAAATACATCATAGCAACCATGCAAGATGCAGTCACAAAACTTCACAGCTCAAAATGAGGTCAGAGTTTGAAGATGGGCGTGGTCCGAGCAAAAGTAGAGAGGTTGGAAGTAGGCCAACTTTTTGTTGTTTTTCTGAAGGAAAATATGTGAAACTACCTATAATTTTGAGACACGTGATATCTGTATGTTTCATAATATTTTGGTCTCGTGTGATATACACCATGGCTCTTTTGTTATTTGTATATTTTTATACTCTACCTTATACTTAAACTGTAATATGTTCTTTGGTTTAATACAAAATAGAGTATAATCAGAGCAAAACTAGAGCAAAATGGCATCTTCCATTTTCCCCCTGCCCTCCCCAATATTTTGAGTCATCAGCTGCCACTGGTTTTGACTCTGAAGTCACTCTGTTTCCTCTCCATAAAACATGGGGGGGGGGAATATAAACCTCCCCCACTAGTCTGTAAATGCTGAATTGTCAGGCTGAGTGACATTTATCTTCAAACTAACTTTATTGTGTTAACAAGTTGCTGTTTTTATGTTGTGCCTGTATATGTGTGTATGTGTTTGTTGTGCTTGGAAAATAAATAAATAAAGAATGCTCCATCAAAGTTAGCCTTTGCCGTTTGCCTCTCTTCTATGTATAGATCACAGGCAGCTTCTGAGACTGTTTGTAGCCTACATCTGAGCTACGCAGGTACACCGTGGGGGGCAGATGCTCAGGTCTGCGCGTCTCTACAGAGGTGTGTTTGTGAATACAAAATGTGTTGTTTACTTCTATATCAGTCACACCCCAGAGTAAATGACTTGCACACCAACACTTTGAATTAGAAAGTTGTACTTCACTGTTAAAGAGGTCAAAATTCAGATTTCCTGAAGAGCTCCAACTAATTATTACGTTTCAACAAATGCATAGTGCCCCTGTCAATCAAACCATTCAATCATCCAGCTAATAGTTTCATGCCCAGTGTCCATAACATGAGCATATGCCCGCTTCTCAGGCAATATAACTGGCTCATGGAGCCGCAAAATTATTATCATTCTTATCACAGTGCGTGGAACTCTGCAGATGTTGTAAATGATGATGTAAAACGCTGCTTATCCACCTCTCTTTTTCAAGAATGTATCGCCACGGTGACTTAAAAGAGACTGACATCAAAATCTGGAGGAGTCAGTCTGGAGTGTGGAACAGTGAGCTGACCAGCCTGCCTTGAATATTATCTACACCCGTCCGGCCTTTTGATGTTAGGACTAAAAGGTACAAAAACAAACATAAAAAAACTCCTAAACTGGTCCTACTCACTTCATTTGTAACTGGCTCAACTCTTTTAGTTTGCAAAAGACTTGATAAAAGAAGTCGACAGATGCTCATTTGTGCCTTTTGTAGTTTTCAGATCCTGTTGTGAAAACTTTGGATGTAGAAAAGAAAGAAAAAGAAAAATGCATTTTATTAGTCCCCTTGGGGAAATTCTTCTCTGCATTTGATCCATCCCTGGTGAGGGAGCGGTGGGCGGCCATTTGGGGCACCCGGGGTTGGGTGTCTTGCTCAGGGACACTTCGACATGTGAGCTATGGGGGGACTGGGGATCGAGCCGGGTGCCTTGCGGTTTCGGGACGACCACTCATCCCCCTGAGCTACAGTCGCCCCAAAACTTAGCCTTTTAAATCCAGCTCACTTTTGGTGGGGGAAATAATAAGTGTGATGATATTGCAGCTATTGTCTTCCATGTTTCACATGTGGGAAACAGCATCTGAGATCAAAAGCCTCTGGGTGGACATTTCCCATGGCAGCTGACATTTGATAGCCAGCGTAGTTCGTAGACCTCCTGTCAACCTTCTGTGGTTGCGCTATTGACTGAAACATGTCAGCCTTATACTGTATAGAATATGGACGTAATCTCTGTGACCTCACCCATGGGTTTCTGAAGATCCGCTGAAAAAATGGTGGACCGTCAGTGGAGCTGAGGTGGGCCCAGGTGACGCAGCAGATCAGACAGCTACTAGCTAGCGATCTGAGATGGCACCCTCATGTTACCCAAAGCAGCTACGCCTTTAAGTATGCTTACTTTAAGACTTCATATCATTTAAATGGCCTGAGTTATAACGAAAATATGCACCCCAATCCCCAACCCTCTTCTCTCAACAGTACTTTTATGTGACATCAACATCTGCTCAGCTGAGTGTGCTGTTATTCTCACATTAGAGTAAGGGGGAGGGGCTCTAGCTAGAGTTAGCTGTCTCTTTTATGGGTCCGATTGGAAAATGACCAGGCTGTCAAACTCACAACAATGAGTAATTCTGTAAAAATCCGCCCTGTAAACATACGACAACCTTGGTTATGGTTAACTGTCTGAGTGGCCATTAGAATTTCAGTTATATTTCAAACAATTGAAGTGTCTTCTGCCCACACAGATATTGCACCAATCAAATTATCTGCATTGACAGTCAGAATGATAATTCGTGCCCCCCCCCCCCCGAGAACCAAATATGTGCAGGAAAAGCAGAGGACATATATATTGATTTATTTGTAAAAAAATATTAAAATTTCAGTTTGACTTCAAATAACAACTCTACCTCTCAGATACATATACACAATTACAACAGTCAGCTGTGTTATATCAATATGACCACACATTAAAACAGCAGTTTGTTTTATTTTTATTTATTTCAAATAAGCAACTTTAGCTGTCATGACTGAAGTAATTCTAGCTAGTGTTGTTAAACAAGAGTACATAGTGAATGTGAATGATAAATTAACACCGAATCATACACTGAAAAAGAAAAGTGAAAATAACAAAAGATCAAGACAATAATGGAGGTTTCAAAAACCTCTTTAGACTCCTAACTTAAATTGGATTTAAACTCCACAGAGTGCAGGTTGTAGATGTTTATTTCCATTCAATTGTCAAGTGCCACTGATGACAAGTTAAACAGCCCTGCCATAGAATGCAAATCACGTTGGCTTTTACATTTCTCTGCCAGGTGGAGTTCTCAATATGCCGCTCAAGTGAAGCTTGCTTCCAATGCAGATCCTGCAAAATGTTTAATTGAAAACTGAAATGGCTTCAATGTCACGCAGTGTTGTTAACAGCTTCACTGCCTGTCATCCTGAAAAGCTACCAAATACCTATCTAATACCTATGTAGCTCTTCTACAAATGGAACGTGCCATTTATATAATACATCTATTTGTCGACAAAATCACATTACAAAATGATCGACTGATGACCAGACGGGACAATTTTCAGCTTGATCAGCCGCGACTGGTCGGTGACCGATCAGTCTCAGATATTGCTGATGTTTTGCGATTCTGTGCAGGTTCAATTTGACCTAAAGCTTTGAACAATGGATACGTTCAGGCAAACATTGTAACAGTCACACACTAACACGCACGCACATGCACACGCACACACACACAGGCAACTTTCTTACTTGATTTAATGACTTTTTAGACCCTCATTGCGACATTATTTTCACAAAAAAAAATAGCAAAGAAATCTAGCGACTTATTCAGACCATCAGGGAACAAGCTAGACGTATATTGTAATATATTCTATTGTAATTCATTCCAATGCATGCTGTTCAGAGTTATTGTAGTGACTGGCTCTTCTGCCAACAGTTTGGCGTCTTCCTATCCTCTTGTGCCATGTGCAGTCAGTAGATGTGGGGCAGACAGCAGGACACCACTCTGGTGAGCAGGACACCACTCACCAGAGTACGGGAGTATAATATAATACACACATCTTTACATTCTTGTAAATAGATACAAACTCATTGTTTTGTATGAATACATTCTTAGTTTGACAATACGCCTACATACATATAAATGAGTTAAGCTGATTCTTCTGCATAGTTAATACATGATGAACATACAATGGATTTTTCTATTAAAGAGAAGTTACAAAAATGTTTGTGTATGCTGTCAATCATAGTAGAAAATCAAATCTCTACCAGGGACGCAATGGGACTCATTTTCAGCCCGGAGTCTCATGCCCCATATCCCTTCAAATTGTGGTCCTTCTGAATTTAGTATTCTACTGTTAATGATTAAAAGAAGAATAGATCACAAGTAATATGTGAGTAAACATTGTGGTGATGTTGGAAATAAGATATATTGTCCTGTTTATACACTGGGTTAACAGGGATCATACTGGGCACATGATGCTGCTTCTGAAACTAAGTCAAATAATACAAAGAAAAAAATAGCTATTATTTTCAGCACAGGTACCCCCTCCCTACAAAAACAAAAGTGTTCCAATTGTCTTTATTATTGAGCAGTACTACCTGACATACGGGCTCATGGTTGGAGCTTAGTACTGCCTCTTCTTCACCACCTGCAGCAAACTGTTCTACTAGCTGATACTGTTCAGAGATGACAATAGAGAAGCATTGCAACATACCATTTAACAAAGCACTTATTTGTATTGTCTAACATATACCATAACTTGAATTGTGGTTAGTTAGCAACAAATGTAATCTAAGTTATGCGTGATGTCCGACATCATTGTGTGTCCGAGGTCACACGTGTGGCAGCTTGGTACCGCTTCTCCTCTCAAACTGGTCTACCTGCTGCTGCTGTTTAGAGACTGTGGCATGTCGATGTGTCCTTGGGCAAGGCACTTAACCCCAAGTTGCTCCCGAAGGCTTCATACGGTAAGTGGTTAGTTAGTCCTTATGGGCAGGCAACACCTTGCATGGTAGCCCCTGCAATTATTGTATGAATGGGTGAATGGCATATAGTGTTAAAGCGCTTTGAGTGGTCTGAAGAACAGAAAGGCACCATACTGGTACAAGTCCATCTACCATTTACACGGCACATGTGTCCAAGCGGAGCTAGTCATGGTTAAATTAGCCTACTGCTGAATGCTGTCGTCTCATGCCGGCTCATGCCGCCCAGCAACCCATCTGGCACAACGGGATTCCTCCCTTTTCTCCGGATTAGTCACTCCAACCCTGATCTCAACTATAAATGGCTGCCCTGATGACAGTTCTGTACATTATATATCCACTTACTGTCATGTAAATCTTGCCTTACAAGAGAAGACACAGAAATTCAACATCGAGAGCTGAGCACTAGGTGTAATTCTGTGTGAGAAGAGAGAAGAGGTTGGCACAGCAAGTCTTGACAGCTCTGAGTGTTCTCTTAACATACACACTTGCGTCTTGACCACCTGCTATGCCGGCCTTCTACTGATTATGATGTCAATGTTGAGGAAATGTTTCAAAGAAGGAAAAGTCTCTGAGGCAGCAACTTGGTTATAGTCAGTTTTTCTCGAGCAGACCAAGGGATGCTTTTGAACATACAGGAATTAATCATAGTCTGTTGCTTTCTAATGCAAAACAGGCATCAGTTTAATTTACATTATAGATTTGTGTGTTGGTGTTAGTTGCCATTTCTGATCAGTTGTAATTACATTTTCTTCTCCTTTAAAAAGTGGAGAGCCAAACACAGCCAGCAGCACTTATGTTAATGCTTATGCTTATGAGCAATAGTCCTATGTTTTTTTTTAGCACGTAGTGCTTCAAATGTTCAATGCATATGTGATTTCAGCGGTTTGTTTGTAGGATTTGTCAACACATTTACATGTGTATCTATCCTCGCCTCTTTTTTTTATTTTTTATCATCGATTGTCCAAAGATGCAGTTTCTGTGCTTCAAGTAATACAAAAAGTCAAAAGTGTTGTGACTTTTTGATAGAAAACATGTTGCAACAGTCCATGCTCTACTACAAAACTATCCTAAAAGAACAGCTCTAATACAAAATACATACAAAACAGCAGGGTTTGGTTTTTACAGAGATGGAAAACAGCTGATGGATCAAATGTCTATCACTATACACTATACCCGCTATTACTACTTTTCCTCCGGGGGATAGTTTAATACTGCAGGCTGAGAAAGGGTTTACATGAATGCCCACCTGCATAATGCTCTTGTTTTGTAACAATAGGGAAGAGATTCTTTTTGATATTTCACTGAAGGAAACAGCTTTTTGTTTTGCCTTCCATCCAGAAGAAGAAGTTGAAGAAATAAAGAAATAAACAACACGAGGCAAAAAAATGATATGTTCAACTGAACTGGACCATTGCCAAAAGGCAACATGATGTCCCCATCTCTCCGAGGGAGCCACCAAGTTGAGATGTACATTGTGACACCTGCCGCTCCCTACATGCGGCCTCAGCATGTGCGGTCATCCTCACCCCGAGTCCTTGACAGAACAACCACTATTTCCACTGACAATTTGGCTAATAGCAGCTTTTGCAGGGGCCACCATAATGAGGCATCCTGGTGAGGCAACAGCTTCATATTGGTTGTGATTTTAGAAGCCGAGGTATGTGAATCGCTCAGTCATCAAAACGCCTTTTGAAATTGTAACAGTCCCACGCAACAACACGTCCATCAACTGCACACCTGTGGCTACGGCGTGTGTAAGGGTGTCAGTCTGTTCTTTTATGATTATACGTGTGTCGAGCCTTTGTGAGGCGCGTCAATGTCTGTATCGCTGTAGGGAACTGTGCTCCGCCATTACAGTATCATGTGGCCTCGTCTAATTGTTTCACAGCATTTTTCTTCCCATTCATCGCCCCTCGATGAAAGGGAGAGGGGATGGGGTTGTGGGGGCCGTTGTATCTGCATTGCATTCGTGTGAGACATTCAGAATTCAAGGTAGGAGCAGTAAGCAGGAACAAAAGCCACCGCAAAAAGCTGAAGTATGCGAATAATGAAAAGGAATGAGAGGGAAGGAGGGAGCGATAGACGTTCAAACTATGATGCTAAAACAAAAACACATGTGAGGGTCAGTGTATTTTCAGATGCACTTCAGATTTAAACAAGAGGCAGATGTGTGTGGCACTACTGTGGAAGGCGCCTGTAGTGTGATCACAGAGCACTGCTCGGATATCACACAAAAAAAGATACAAAAGAGTCATATTTCTTTTTCTCATTGAGGAAGTATGGGCAGACTGACTGAAGTTAAGGCAAAGATCCATATGAGAACATTATTCTACTTTCTTTCTATCCCCCCTCATCTACATTCCTCTCTTCATTTCCCCTCTTTGTTTGGTCTCCTTGTTTCTTGCACTTGCTTTTCTTCATTAATTTGTAGTAGACTGTCAACACCTGCCATATTTCTCTGACAAGTTGCCATTAAGTGTTAGCGAAATTTGTTTTAAATTGAATACTGAGAGAGCTTTCAGAGTGTTTGTGCGGGACTGTCAAGCTTTTTAATTAAAGTGGCATAACAAACATGTTTTCCTGCCGAACTAAACAATAAAGGTCCTTTCAGAGTGTCTAACTGTGAACCGTTGATAATGGCTGACACTGTATTTCCAGCAATTCATAGGACAGGCTTGACATGAATGGTGGACATCAAAAAAAATAACGGCGTATAGAGTCTATTCCTGTAGCCTATCTTAAGTACATGTACTGTATATGGGTGAACGTACATGCAATCTGAGAGTGACCTGCACTACATGGCTACAGGGGCACAATAAATCTCACTAATACAAATGCTTTTCATTTCACCTTGAGAAACAAACTTTCCTAAACAGTCACACTCAATATTTTAGCTGGTAGCGGGAGAAGAAAACACAGAAACATATGATAAACGTATAAAATAGTCTTTATTACAGTTTGTCATTAGCATTCAGTGCACTCTGCAAGCTTTCATGAATTCTTCATTCATTATGAGATTTAATAAAGTCTTTCTTGTAATTTGGCCCATCAATAATTTGGAGCCCTCACTGAATGGTCTCTAGAAATGGTGGCGAAGAGAAATCCTACACCATTAATATTGCATTGAACTCGTTCAGGCTTATTAGCAAGCATAGGTCCTTAATGAGCCAATACTCCTTAGTATTGTCAATATTTCATCCGTATGTACCTTTGTCGATTGAGATGGGTCTAAGCGTTAATGTAATGACCCTGATCATGGAGGTCAGGAAGGTAATGGAGACCCGTTTTTCAGCCATAAGAATAACTAAAGATGAAAATGTTTAAAAGATGATTCCTTTTATAAGTTTGTAATTGGGTCACTCTAACTATGCAACACATTTGAAACTTCTAAATCACTTTTACTGCTGTATACTACATTTTTTTTTTTTCTGCTGAAGAGATATTAGAGCAGAAATGTTGCACCCTGATGTGGCACACAGTTTAAAAAACTACTATTTCAGGTGCAGCTTAATTTCTCCATCACTTTTAGTTTAATCTGGAGCAGATCCATACGGGGGCCTGCTCTATGTAATGCAAAAGAGAAGTCTTTCATTTCCTTGCAGCGTTCTAATCAAAACTCTCCGAGTAATTACTGACTGAAGAGAGTCCAGGTACTGGCAACAGAGTCAGGGGCATTCATACGCTCTCTAATAGTGCCACTTGTTTACAAGCCTGAGTCCACCTACACACACCACTAATGGGCTGCACATAGCCCAGTCATGAATATGCATTCTCACCTTGGCTGCTAGTTTGAAAAACTAGACCACAGAATGAAAAGGAACAACAAATGGCCTCTCTGTAATTGGCTGTCAGCAAAGGTAATATGCAAATATCAAGTCTTTATACCCGTGGTATTGTACTGAAAGGAGAGCTGCTTTTTGATACGTGTGAATAGGTCTTGATCAGACTGCAGTCACTTGGATTAGACTACCAAACTTATCAAAGAGCTTTCTAGCACGTATGTTTTGTATGCCTGTGTGTGTTTTTGCTGTCAATTCTCCAAAACAAAACTGTGTTCCTGTAGCAATGGTCTGCATGATAACGATAACCTTTTCTGTCCAAAGTCCTAACTGAAATGTATTGCTACAACGTAAAGAGGAAATTAAAAGCTACTGACCTTAAAAGAAAGCACATTCACATATGTGTGGTATCAGAAACAATTGAGGCTTTGGGCCACACAAAAAGCAACCACAAATTTGATTAAGCACAACCGTTAATTGTACATTAAAGACACAGACAGAAACTTTGTTCATTGTAAATCAAGTCTCTGTCAGCATGCAATGATGGAAAACAATAAAGATGTTATCCTCTAGATAGCAGCCTGACAGCTATTGAGCTGTCATATGATCATGAAGTCATTTCCATGCCTAACTTGAAAGCATATTATTAAGATTAAAAACAACAGTGAAATGTCAATCAATGCCATGCCATTATTGCCTCATGCTCTGTCTTTGGAGATTCCCGCATGCTCCGGTTTATTTTTTCTGTCCATTTTCTATTATGATCCTATTATCTTCACAGTGGGGGGATTTCATTGCATGCATCACAAAAACCTGGGAAAAAGGTTTTCTTCAAATGTTCTAAAAAAAGAAAGATGTGTGACATGAAAAGGTAATTACAAACAATTTTCCGAAAATATTGCCCATAAAAATAAATGATTAAATTAAAGGTGAAACCAAAAATATTGATTTAGAAAGTGTAGAATAAAGCTTAAGCTTATTATAAGCATATACCCTTTTTTGGTGACCAATCAAATATTGGGTTGCATTATATATTATAGACCATACTATTGCGTTATATGAAGAATAAATTGCCCAAGCGTCATCAACAAAACAGCACCATAGACACTTTTGAGAGGCATATGTTAGAAAAAAACTTCCATTATTATTACTTATTAGGGTTGTCCATAACTAAATATGAACACAGTCAAATCTGATTGGTCGAGTGTTTGTAAATAGGACTAATTACATTTCCGCTGTTGTAGCAATCCATATCCGGAAGGTAGACAATAGGAGAACGAAGGGACAGTTAATATATATGAGAGAGAGAGAGAGAGAGAGAGAGAGAGAGAGAGAGAGAGAGAGAGAGAGAGCCCACATGGAGTTATCGAGCCCACATGGAATTATCGAATCGTCAAACAGTCAATGTGGCTTCATCAGACTGGTCGACAGTACAATTTCCTTGGCAAGACATGCCAACAACTGTCATCATATTTTGATGACTACACTTACATTTCTAACACAGCCATGTCCACGTAATACGAGTGAAAAGAACATAATGAATAGGATCAAAACTGGTCTATTTGTTGGCAGATTGTTTTTCCTGCATAGGACCTCATCAATCATAGTAAGAGGCTAATTGAAAAAAAATATGTTTCAGGGCCTTAAGGGTAGATTTTTAGGTCTTAGCAGAATTAACCCTCCTGTGGTCAACAAAACTAAATCAAAAGAAACCCGGGAGGAGCGCTTTCAAAAACATTTTAATTTCTGGAACTTATATACCAGTTTTAAATTACTTCCTCCTACAAGACATTTAGAGAACATTCAGGACCCACTATGTGCACTGAAACATAGCTTTCTATATGGGCTTTATTGCATTAAAAAAGACCTTGACTCGGACTCCGGAGTGGTTGAAGCCGCCCAGGGTGCATACCTTATCTACATAGTCGTGGCTCTGCATTTATTCTGCTTAAAAGCATGGGAGCTGGCTAATCAGACTTCCTGGGTCAAAGGTTACAGAGCTGGAGGAGAGAAGGATCCTCCTGGGAAGGGCATGTACAGATGTGGCTTTCCTTCACATCTCTATGTTCCATCATACCTACCCATTATAACTAAGAGAGTTATCTGTTCAAGGATCCATATATGTCTCTAATATGTTGAGGTGTTGAAGCTGTTTGTGGGGTTTATGGTACATTCACACACCACCACTTCAACAGTTCTGGCAAAGGTTTTGTCATGGCTGTTATTGTTATTGGCAGTCAAAAGATTTAGAGCTGACACCCATGCTGCTCTATTCTACATCTCTCTGGCCGCAGCTAAGTTATGCTGTTGTGTGGAAGGAAATAGGAAAAGCCCCTGTTCAAAGATGGTTGTATTCTATAACACACATCATCCATTACTAAACTCTGTCTCTTTGATTTATCAGTGGTCCATGAGCAATATCCCCACACAGGGGCAGCCTCTTCATCATCTTCAATTAAAGAGAGAGGACATCTGTATCTGCAAAGGCGTGCTGAGTTTGCCTGTTTTAAAACTCTAAAAGCAAAAAGCAGAGTATTTGGGATATATGCAAACAAATATTGATGCATATGGTTTGTGTGTGCAGTCTGAACGACATAGCATTGCAGACATAAGCACCACCAGGCAAAATGGCACCAAAAATTATGATTTCAGCTGCTTTGTGTCTGATTGCAGAAGCATGGCAGGCACAGGGTGAGAGCCAAGGAAAGCTGCAGGCCACTCTTCACAACATACTGCTCAGAATGAAATATATTACAAACCCAACTAACTGCATTATCCAATTTCCATCCATAGCAGTAAGAGATTATAAAGCGAGCAAATGTGAATGTAAATGCTCTGATACATGATGCATAATTGCCCTATTAATTGCTTGTTTGCTGGGTTTTGGTACAATATCTCAGAGCTTGTCCCGGTGGGCTGATACTCCGCTCTTCTCCTAGCCTTCCCCGCTCTTCTGTCCTCCATCTTCCTGTAGCCTGTGTTTATGTACTGAGACAGAGAGCAGCGGTCTCATCACCATCATTTGGATGAGAGATGGAGTCATCATCAGCCAAGTCCCATCGCTGCGGCCCCACCACAATTGGGAGAAGGGGAGGTGCTGTGTTACCATGACGACCACATCAAATTGGTCAAAGTGAGTCCAGTAAAACCCCAAACTTTGAGTTTTTTCATTTGTATTTTCCCCCTGTCTCTGTAACTGTTCAGATATGTTAAGCCACCAGCAGCAGTAGCATTTGTGGTGGGGAGGAGGGCGCTGCGTGAAGAGGGGGAATAATATTGTAATAAGGCAGCTAGCTGTGAGGCACACCAATCTGCAGGGAAAGCTACTTTATGTAGAAATCCAATTTAAGAGATTGGCTTAGCGACTGAGTCATTGAAGGTAAATCCAATGGTAATTATAGGTAAATCAAAGGTGAAAGCATGCAAAACACTCCCATACACAGCTCTCTCTCTCTCTCTCATTGACTTGCTCTCTCCATCCCCCTGCTACACTCATTACCACTTACCACTGTGCTGCTTACCAAAGACAGGCAGGAGCAGGGTGCATAGCATGAAATATAAGCATAATCATGGATTTTAGCCTTCATGGCTTAAAAGGGACTTGACACTGATGCGACCCCTGGCACCAAGTTCAAGAAAGTTTGGTAATTAAACAATATCCTTTCATTTCAATGCCACCGGACAATTTAAATATTATCTTAATACCTTTGTCCCGGCCAATTCTTTTAATCCCGCTATAAAGGTGAGAAAACAAGCTGGGGTATTTTTTGTCTTTCGATTGTGTTGGCATCTGACCAAATAAAACTGCCCTTCCGTTTCTAATCACCCATATACTATCATTAACTAAAGCTAAAGCTGGGATAATGATAATAGTGAAAGTTGCCAACTCTTACACCTCCTGCTGGGTGAGCGCCAACTTCCCACTGGGGGAGGATGATTGTGAAAGGCAACACAAATATTAGCCAAAGAAATCAACTTCAGACAATGGCAAAGCCGAACTAAAAACACAATGTATTTTTGAGACTCTGGCGTATAATCCATGGTTTGACATTATGGACTGACATTTCAGACGTAGCTTCCGAGCTTTCCTATTTTTTCTGCTCCCTGAGACGCACAGGAGGAGTAATTTCTAAGATCGTAGATAGAGGGCTAATAAATAGCTGAGCTAGCAGCTCACAAGTAATTTGTCCTGACCTTTTATTTCAGGCAAAATCAATTTTCTTTTAATATGCCACTAATAAGGAGACACCTTTCATTTGTTTGGCCTTCAAACAGCACTGATGCTATTTAGCAGGGTTATGGCTAAACGTCCCACCCAGGCAGCAACCTCCGGTTCTGCCGAGTGAAGCCGATGTGGAAGTGTCTTAAAACGTGCATTATCTCTACTGACCAGCAAGGGGTGACTCCTCTGGTTGCAAAAATAAGTCTGATCGTATAGAAGTCTATGAGAAAAGGACTCTACTTCTCACTTGATCTATTCCCTCAGTAAACATGAGTTTATGGTCTCAATCGCTAGTTTCAAGTCTTCTTCAATACAGCATGATGTTGATTTAGTAAATTATGGTCACATTTCGAGTCAGAGAGACTATAAAGCGGAGTATACTTTAGGGCGGGCCTACTGTGAATGACCGGTTGCTGCAGGTTTTCACGTCCACACAATCCGTTATATCCAATCAATAGGTTGCCAGATTGTCCCCTGACAAGCTAAACTTATTCGCATAAACTCTTTTCTGTTTTCTCATTTGATAAGCTGATGACATGTTGACTTCTTATAATTAATGGAGGCCTACAGTGCTGCTTCACTATGCTAGGGCCGCCACTGTTTAGAGTCTCGAGTAACAATGAGTCAGTTCCAACACAAACTGAAGGGTATTTCAATGCCCTCATAAATGTTTAGTGTGCATTATCTGTTCATGTCTCTGTTTCCCTCCTTGGCTGAAAGCAGAGGGCTGTGTATTTGGCTACACCTCCTGGAAAATTGTGTCAGCCCTGTAATAAAACAGAGGCTACACTGTGACAGAATAATTTATTTAAGTTGTCAACATTGAATTTATTCTTATTACAGTCTATTTCCAAAACCTTCAACTGTATAAACTGTGGGGGAGCTTCATAAAAAAGTCAATCAGATTCCAGTTAACTTTTGGTCAAACTTACCCTGGATCGCTGTCACTGGGGAAACCTGTGCAAGCAAGCTGATTGGAATCTACAAGGCTTGGGGAACGTGAGGAGAGGTGGTTGGAAATGCATAAGACAATCCTATGATCAACAGCTTAGGGCAATAGACAGACTGATAAAGGCATGCGACTGCATTCATGCATGCATCAAAGACAGTTTTATCGGCCAATGATTTGGTTACAAAGCAACCTGGTTAATCTTCAAGGGTTTGGGGTGAAGACATATCAACAGGCCGGGTGTTATCTTCTGTCTCCATGTTATTTATTCTCTTTCCCTCCCTAGAGTAACATAAAGAGACTGTGAGTGGAATCCAAGAGGCCCTGCAGCTGCATAATGGAGATTTGAGCCACCAAAACATTTCTGCAAACATGTGAAGAGATCACAAATGCCAGCCTCCCTCAGAGAACAACAACCTTGTATTGTCGGTGCATCCCTACTTGTTTGCATTTCTACCCTTCTCACTTACCTCCACTTCCCAATTTATATGTAAATTCCTTCCTTAAACAATGCACTATCCTTTGGTGGCAGAGATCCAGAAACGTACAATATAAAGCCTGAGTCCTCATGGAAAGCAGCCATGTGAGTCATTGCAATTTAGTACTTTAACTGTGGCCTTGTGAAAAAAACCTAATGACACCTAAGGGTGTACATTTTCTATCATCAGTGGCAGTTTGGGACTAAAAATATCACATGTTGTAACAACCAAACGTGGCAATAAAAAAGGGGAGGAAATAAGAATAAGCTCTCTGTTAAACCAGTGAGGGCTACAGTCCACATCAGTGCTCCAAGCGCAATTTGCCTATAGGGAAATCACGGGCGCAACAGATTAAGTTGATGTTTCATCTTCTACACATTTTTACAGTTAAACCAGATATCGGTGTCAAGACTAGATCGGACTTTACATCCACCCATTTATCCATCTATCATCCATCTATCTATCTGCTTCACAATCTAGTCAAACACTTCACCCTTGATCTCACTCCTTTCTATAAATGTCTATGTGCAATTAATTTAACAGTATGATGAATGCTATCACCATGCACACACTATAAACACACCAAACTTGCAAGTACACAAGACCGTGCACTTCATAGGCCGGTGCTGTGTGGTATGTCTATTTGCATTGACACCCCCCCACACGAATGCATTCACGGTCCTGCAAACAGTATTCTATCCTGATGATCATTTATTGATACATTCATTAAACATTTATCAACATTAACAAATTGCCATTTGGTAACTTTTAATGATTTATGACCCCAACTTAATGTGGAATTATTTGTTTGATCAAACAATATTAGAGTCGGTGTAACAAAGCAGGACTTCTAATGGGCCTGTTTCAAACAGACATTATATTTGCAGGATTACCCCATGCTAAGCTTGAGGGCTTTGACAAAATTCTCAGAGCTTGTAAGCTTTATTTGATTCCCTACGACTGTGAGGTGAATTGCCAAACAATAATTTGACAAATTTGTTTTTAAAGTTTTCACTTTGGATAAAACCCCACGGCTCAAATTGCAGAGCCTGTCAGCAGATGGTGGTCAAAAAGTGTTTGCTTCATCAAACATTTCTATTCCACCACTTACAGAGAACAAGCTCACTCTTAAAGCAAGACGTGCTAAACCCGTGGGAATGATTTGAATGTTGTTTAAGTTCCAATTGAGACAGAGCTTAATGATTGATTACGATTTAACCAATTTGTGTTGTGATTGTGGGTTCATAGCCCTCATTTACATGGTTAAATCACCTTGACAACAGATATCCATCCTAAAAATACAGCCACACGAAGTTGCACAATTTAAAACCTTATTTGCACTTGTAGAATATTTGAGTAATTGGCTGAAGAACAAGGACTGGTATGGTCTACGGAGCATTAAACGATGTTGAGAGGGTTTGCTCTGGTGTTGAGCGAAGACAATTTATTTCCTGTGCCTCTGCTGCTTTGCTATGCTGGATTAATTTTCTGCTTTCACTGCTCTGCCTCTATCCATCTGAAATGGGGTAAGCCATCAGTCACCAACAGAAACGTTGAGACCAATGTCGAGCTCGGCTCAGCGTTCTGTCTTCTTACTGAACACGCACATGCAAGGCCACGAGCACGCACACACTCATCTCTGCTGTGTGTACGGTGACCACTTTTCCAAAAGCTCCATTGCTCAAGCGCAGAAAGGGATTCATGTTTTGGCAGCTGGCCCTCTATCAGTTCTTCAGTTCCAAACGCCCACCTCCCGTACCCTTCCTTCAATATAAAAACACATCCTCAGCATCATTTCACCTGCATTTGCCTCTTTGTCAGCACTCATTCATAAGAGCAGACAATGAATTGTGCAGCCTAGATGAAGAGAGGAACAAATGGAGAATGCTGGCTGAGGCTTCAGATACAGAACTGAGAGTGGCACGGCGGAAAGGGATTTAGCAGGGGAGAAATTCATGAGTGTGTGAAAATGGGAGGGAGAGAAAGAGAAAGACAGGGATGCAGTAAGGACTAAAGAAAAAAAATAAGATGAGAAATCAGAGGGAGGTAGAGAAGGCTCACCGATGAGGCGGGCCTCTGAGAAGCCAGGCAATAATACAAAAAAAAAGGTGGGTGTGTGGGACAGAACCATGGTGTGCGGGTCAAACCCATTTACCTCTCTGCGGTGAAGAAGAGGCGGTTGTGGCAGAGATGGCGGGGTGCAGGTCTCGAATTCCAAATCTTAAGTTCCCCGTTAGAATCAACAACTAAGACAAGTAGCCAATGAACAACTATTCGTGTGTGTGTGTGTGTGTGTGCGTGTACAAGTTGAAATACCTTTGACGGCACTAACAACTGCCTCCCATGAAGCACTGATGTATGACTGAGGATCATCGTCTGCTTTTCTACTGTTAAATATCCCCATGTGATTGATGTACCACTCATATATGTCATCATATGTATGTACAATATCTTACAAAAGTATTTTTCTAAGAATTACAGCAGTAGAGATCAGATGCTTTTTTTGTAGCATAACTTGGCTGTAAATTTAAATTATGCAGTAGCACCCCCTGTGGTTATAGTAGCTCATACAGCTTGAGTACTGTGTAAGTGCACCAAAGCTATACAGAATGCTCCACACAATATACTTTACATCTCCTCTGCTCTGCCTTATAAATTATTTATATTATCACATCTTTCACACTCTTATGACACTTTTTGTATGTGGGTGTGGGGTTGGTAGTGCCCATGTCTTGCCCTAACTCCTGAGGAAAACACAAGTATCTATCCTTGATTGCTACTCGTTATAATGCACTCAAGGGCTGAATGACGAAAGAAGAGAAAAAGAAAATAATTTGAAGCCGAAGGAGACCTCCACCTTTTAAAGACTATACATGAGAACATGCTTTTGGAGTGTTTTGATATGCCATTCAAGCGTTTTTTTTTTTTTTTTCCTGCCTTTGCTGTAGACTCCTAAAATACATTTTCACACTGTTATTCCTCACTATGCAGCTGACTAAACAGGACCCCAACACGTATGGACCCAAACACATGGAAAGTATTGTTCTTTAATGCTGGGAATGATTTTAAGTACTGCAAATTAAACAAATTCAGCCCTTTTTGGCTAATAGGTATACATTTGAAATTCAATTAAAGGATACCAACACACGTAACTTGCAGATAACAGCACTTTGCATGGACCACTAAGGAATTTATAAGGTTTTCAGTTTGCAGTGTTGCTATTTTGTTGTGCTCACAAAGTCAGTAATAACTAAAATTGCATATACAACCATTTCTGCATGTCATACTTCCCTAATTAAATAGTTTTGCTTTTACTTGGACAAAGTCTACTGATTATGGTCATAACACATACAAAACATACCTTTGCAAGGCATTAAGCCCAAATGCAGGATCTTCTATTTTGCTGTGAGTCTTAATTTACTCATGTATCCATCATACTCCAAAATAAGATTGCAATGGTGCTTTCTACTTACATTTTCCATTTTGCTCCTACATTTCATAGACATTCAACCTCTTACTTAGGAGTCAAGTTATTAATGTTCTGTGTTGAGCTAGTAACACAGGCACATACACTTATTTGTCAAAGACGTTTCATAAAGCAGTGCATTATTGTTATTAGAGCATCGGCACTGTGCCCAGTTGCTAGTGCCGGGTTGAGCGGAGGCAGTCATTAAATTTAAATTGAGCAATATTTTTCTTTTGATGTTTCGGGAGCTCACATAGGGTGGATTCATATTGGCTTGGCACTAGTTATTTATTTGTTGCATAAACTCAACTCTATTTCCTTCACCCATATGAATGTGTGCATTCATCACTGGTACACTTTAATAAACCTGATGCATGATGCTAAATTGCTAACTTATTAGCATCCCATTTCTGATAAATGTTATTGATTGAATTTGATTTCCAATCTAAAATGGTAAAACAAAGGTGCAGCTGCATTATTCAACCCATCAATGGTTGGAGGAACTGTAATATAAATACAGGGACATATGCAGGTGTACGGTATGCTTGGTAACAGCTACATCTTCCATATTCCAACACCTCCTACAACATGCCGCTATTCAACATGAAGCTGCAACGTGTATTAATATTCCTGCCCTCCTCCTCTTCAGTTGGTCAGGTTCATCCTCCAACACTTGCCAATCATCCTGCAGTCTACTTTGAAATAGTCTTTAGCCTAAGGCTGAAGTAACTGGTGTATCTAAAGCCACCACCGGCTCTGACAAAGCAGACACTCGGTACAAGACATTGCAGAATAAAAAGAAATACCAGTGTTCACACATGTTTTTGCAAAAGCATTGTCTGAGACACATTCTGCTGCAACACCTTTTTCTTATTGCTTTCTAACATTTGTGAGCTGGGCATTATAACGTTGGCTCTGGCTGGAGTGTAAGCCTGTTATTTTCAGTATCAAAAAGTTGGCATTTGTACTATCTTTTAAATTCTACATAGCTTTTAATTTGTATGCTCCTATTCAAATTGTTACAACAAAATAAGAAAAGGAGAAATTAAACATACATTTTATTTCTACTCAATTTCAAAAATCCAGATGAAGCCAAGATCAGACATTAATGTTGTAATATCTGACCAGATTTTTATACTAATTGCATCACCTTCATCGACCCTCATTACCATGCAAGGCAGCTGGATTCTCAGGATGTGAAGAGGTCACGCACAAATCGTGGGATCTCATATCACATCAAATCCATCTTGTCAAGCTTCAAGTACTGCGTTCGTGTCCGGTAAGCCTGAGCACGGACTGAACAGCGTCTGGTGTCGGGGCTACTGGCAGCTTCCACCGTGGTTTAGGTGTGAGCGAGAAGACACAGAATATTTTTAAAAGTGCCTGCTCTTTCTCCAAACACTTTCCAATCACTGCTTAGATGCTTGTGTCACAAACCATCTGATGGGTCAGGTTAAGCCACCATCCCAAAGTAAATGGAATAAGTTCCAAAGTTCTTTCAGCAACCTGAAAATCCTGGAATCAGTGAAAAGCATGAATGTATTCCAGTAAATAAACTAGATACTATGTTTCAAGGTGGTTATTTTGCTGTATAATTTTGTGTATTAAAGGTTTAAGAGTGCTTTAATTCTACATGGTGTTTTTCATTCTCATCTTAGATGCCAACAGAATAAGAGAGCACCTCTCCTATTATCCATTCAGCCAGAGACTGGCAAAATGGTTAACTCCATGGCTACTCTGCCCCTCGTGCTTTGATCTTCCTTCGGCATTCTCTCAGTCTCAACCCCGTTTTCATCGGTGAGCATTAGCTAACAAAAGAGAGCGAAGAGAGGATAGATATCTCCCTGAGAACTGCGAGATCTCCACCTAGGGACTTTAAAGCAGGCTTTGAAGTTGTGCAGGAGACAGCAGCATCCACAGAAGACAGGAGCTTCCCCACTGTCCAACCGCGTCATTACCTCTTGACTGCTATTCAGTCGACTTAGTTATTGAACGAGGTGTGTCTCCTCTAGTGTTTTCTGCAGACTGATTAATTTCTTTCTTAAAACATGTCAAAGTCAAGGAGAAGACTATCAAAGAAAAATAATGCAGTGAAAGAATGGAAAACCACCCAATTGTGTTTGTTTTCCTCATACAGGAGCTTATGAAAGAAGTTTAAAACAGGGCTACAGCATTGTCTGTCGGCTGGTCAGTGGGTCCATCACTTTTGTCAAAACAAGAAATATCTTAACAATTATTGGATTTTTTTTCTAGTCTAGTGCCACCATGAGGTTCACATTCAAGAGGTCACAAATAGTGCAACTAGTTTTTTTATGACCAAAGACCTGTAAACTAATGACATTCTCATTAGTCTTAGCAGTTTTGTGCAAATGTTTGCATCAACACGCTAAACTAACTAAATGGTGAACATGGTTAAATAATACCTGCTAAACATGCAGCAGTGTGTAAACAATATGATCGTGAGCATTCTGATGTCAGTAGAGTCACTAGAATGGCTGCACTGTTGCAGACATGAAACGCATTTTTATGAACTCTTATTGCAGGTACATATTTACTGCATGTAACACAGTAAAACAAGCAGAGAGAACACTCAGTATATTCTCAATACGTTGGTGACAGGTGTGATTTTCAGGCTCTTATTTCATCTAATTTCTCCCTTTCAACATGCATTCAAAAGAAGTGGTCACACAGCATATTTCTGTTTTTTGAGATATTGTTCTCTTAATCACACTGGAGATGAAAGTGATGGTGACTACTAAGCAGTTGTTGATGCTCCGTTTTCAAATTCACGTGGGCATTTCTATTTTTCTATAATAAGGCTTTCGTAAGAGTTTCACTTGTTCTCATTGGGGGTCCAAGATCTGAGCTGTCATTTTAATATATTGTTTTATTTGCTCTTTTTTTTTAATAATGTGTGTTTTGTCAATCTGTTTTTATAGATGCATTGTGTTAGTGGTGCTTCTATTTTCCTGACACCAAAAAGAGAAATCTCTTATCTAACCTTTGGGCCACACAAAAACAGATCCAGCAGCCAGGTACCACTGGGTTTAAAATAACCTTTGCTGTTGCTCTGTGAATGTTTAAGACTTCTTTTTGAAGTAAAGCTGTGAAAAAGCTGAGGTGTCTCCATAACTAAACCCAGAGGACTACTTTTTTTGTCTCTGGTTCCACCTCTACCTTTCTCCCTGCTTCCTTTCTACCTCCCTCCCTCTCTCATACAAAGCAATAGGGCAGATATTGATTACCTCGGTGAGTGTGTTCAATACCTAGGAGTCATATTCATCTCACCCTCCTCTATCTGAGTTACCACATATCCCTGTTTTATCAGCAGTATCCCCCAAGGCAATACATCTCATTCAGATAGGTTTTCTTTTTCATAAAGTGAGCTCTTGAACAGTTGTATTCCTAAAACACAAAACATCCAGTCGAAGGTAAAATACTATCATAATCGCAAACAAATGCCTCAATTACTTTTTACACCCTCAAATGTTGGTAATTTATTTGGAAATCGATTGTTTAATCTGCAGAGCTCGGGGCGGCTCTGCAAAAAGCTTGCACCTAACAATGAAACAACCAAACAAAACAACATTGCAAAAATATGATGTTACAGTGCTCACCCATATCAATGACAGTGAATATACATGTGATATGATAACATCTGATAAAGACCTTTTACCAAATCAACCACTACACATATGGCATTTAGCCATGAATCATTAGTCCCAACATTGACTCAAACAATCCAATAAAGATGATGGGGCCAAGATATTCTTGGAATGTAATAGGTTTGGATGAAGCTGAAGTGAGTCATGCAGGCTCAGTGATTAACATAGTCTCCTCACATAAAGAGGATCCTGGGTCTGAAGCTGGCAGAAGCTTTTTCAGCATACAATATATTTGTCTGACTACATAAGCTATTTCTGTGATAGAGTGGAATCCAGTGTGAAGGCCAGGTGACACCGGCCAGCCACACAAAACATGCTGGTTTCGGCTTTAGTAAAACAAAAAATAGCCCGGTAACCAAGAAAAACTAAAGCATTGTATATCAGAAATGGGTTTTCATACATACAGCATTAGATGGACATTTCTGTTATCAAACGTCCAGCATGAAAGGATTGCGTGTGTTTGAAGGGGTCTATCAAAGAGGGTGGGACCAATAAAACCTGCTTGTCCCTCTGGACAAGCAATAAACCCAGATAATTAGTCAAGATTTTCTCTCTCATTTGTCTCAGTCTCTTTCCCACTCAGACCAAAGAGACATGGTTGGTTCAGCCGAGGTGTTGATGGGCCATGTCATCTCAATTAGGCCAGCACCAAAAAGCAATCTGTTTTCAATTGTTATCTGGAGAAAATAAGGGTGGAAAGGCGAGGCAAAGCACAGAGAGGACCAGCGGGAGATGTTGTTGATAAGCAGTCAACTACTGAACAGAGAATCATTCCTCTAAAAAGTGCTCCCACTCAGTGAAATCATGTTGATTTAAGAAGGTAGTTCATTTTGCCTTTGGACAATTTGTTGTTTTGAATACACCTTTCTCATCTTTCAGGGGCATAATCAGCTGGCTGGTCCCTTTGATATTGTGGTATATTAGCTAGGCAGGTTACACCTCATTACCTAGAGTCTGGACTTTTTTTAATATTAACATTGTATTTAATATTTCATACATTTTGTTATACCAACAAGTTTCAATTATTTGAAGCTGAAAGTATTTAGTTTGAATTCCTTCACAGTTTCAGACGTTTTTTAAAATCATCCAGAAGACCATCTAGACTTAGAGGGTTCCATTAAGTGCAAAACGTTAACAGCTCCATCAATCATTATGCTGATTCGATGGAACTCATCAATCAGAAGCGTAACACATTATTTCAATATTTCCACTTTACGCTCTGTTTTCTTTTAGACAATAACTCTGAATATTGGCAGAAGGTGAATAGCCCCTCCTTGAAAAGTATTACAAGATATATAAGAGATAGTGAATAATCCTGATAAAGGGATTTTGAATTGGGTGGTTGGAAATGTATCTGCAGAGACTAAGAAATACAAAACAACCTGATGTCCACCATTTTCCTTCATGTTTTCTCTATATGCAAGTAATGTCCTTGTTTTTTTATTCTCAACCTTGGTCTCTGTTGCAAACACAGAAGCTGGCCAGATGGGGACTGGCAGGATGCGTTTTCATGTATGCATGTGAGTAAAATGAGCCATTTCCACTTTGGCCCTGACTAAGGTCTCAATAGATTATAAACCTTCAGAAATCGACCAAAGATGTACTCACCGTATGCACTGAAATTAATTAGATACTTATTCTGGATGGTTGCCACTGCACTTCTGAGTGTGTTTTTAATTTTCCCCTGACCTCCTGGCAGAGTAGAATAACAAATAGACAATCTAGCATTCACAGCTTTGCTAGCTGTCATATAATAGCCACAAATGCACATTTAATAAGACAAAGGACAGGTTAAAAAATCTATTGAAAAACCACACACATCATGCATAGACTGATAGCCCTTATTAATAAGCACCCAGTGTCTAAAGCCACAAACTACCACACACACACAATATTATTATTAACACATTATTTTCAACTTTGCCTGTGTCCATCATGTTGTAAATTTGCAAACAATACAGTAAAAACTGGTATGAAATCAGTTTTTTGTTGTATTCTTGATACAACAAATGTCTTGCAAGTATTATCTCTAGCTTCCTATACCTACCAAAATAATTGACATTTTGTAGAACATAAATTGAGAGTGTATTTAATTAAATGAATCACGCTTGCCTAACAATGTGCTTGATGTGAACTTAGTGGTACCTCAGAAAGCCACCGCCTTGAATATCTAAGTGTAAACACAGGGGCAGCTCGTACAAAAGCTGAAGCCTAAACAACACTTGTCACCTTCCTTTCAGACTATGCAATCAGTCTGTTCTTGAATGATACAGCAGCCTTTTGAAAATGCCTCAGGTGTCACCTCTTTTCTGGTTTTAGCTCATAGTTTGAGTCTGCCATGAATAAATAATGCAAGGCTTTTATGACAGTGACAGCGAGGAGTCAAGCCATGGTTGAGGGGAGAATGGAAAGAGTGTATGTAATGTGTGTTTGAGAAGGATACAGAGCAGAAATGTGTGTGTGTGTGTGTGTGTGTGTGTGTGTGTGTGTGTGTGTGTGTGTGTGTGTGTGTGTGTGTGTGTGTGTGTGTGTGTGTGTGTGTGTTTAGTGGATGCAGCTGGACTGGATGTATTATTGATGTGCTGTTAGCACTCCCAGGGAGTTGCAGTCTCATCAGAGTTTGCCAGGGGATTAACAGACTCAAAAAAGCAAACCAGGGAAAAGGCACAGAGCATATCCCTCATTCGAAGCCCACCCTCCTTCCTCTCTCTCACAGAAATGAGCCATCAATTAAAGACAAAAGGCATTATCTTCATTTGAGACATCTGGCTGCGTCCAACACAGTGGAATTATTGATTAGTTTTGATGTTATCTAACGGCCTTCGACTCTGGTACAGTTTTCAAATGACACGGCATGTGTAATGACTCTCCACTGATTACACAGTTGGCACAGCTTTGAGATGGCCATTTCTAGTTTTATGTGTCTACTTTTCCTGTTTACTATTTTGTCTTTACCCAAACAGCCACACAACATGGCTTCACAAACATAAAACAGTAATGTGCATGTCCAGTCAGCATATCAGTGAGGAGCTGCGTTTACATCCTGCTTCCTGTCATCCTCTGTGATGGTTTCCTTATGCCGGGGAGAAGCACAGCCCGTGGACAGAACGCCAATCCTGAACTCGACCAATCAGAGTGAGAGAGAACACCACAGAAACTCATATATCCACCTTATTCGATCTCTCATTTTACTTTCCCACTTTGCTCATTTGTCTTCCACAAATCAGGCATGAAAACGGGTCAGGGGGGAAAAAGGTGAGAAGGATATTATCCCTCTAGGGTGGTCCGGGGGCATGCTCCCCCGTAAGAAAATGTTTAATATTTCATATTTTAAAGCATCAATCTGATGCATTTTGAGATGCTTTTTTTGCCAACCTGGGGAGAGCTGGAGAAACTTAACTTCAGCCATGAGTCAAAAATTATTATGGCCTCCTTAATAAGTATTATGCAAGCCATTTCATGCCAGCCTGTCACTGGGTCTAACATTTACAGTCAGACCTGCAAACTCATGAGGGGTGAAAAAGGTGACACCAGCAGGGCGGGGGGGCAGTGACGGGCGAGTCAGTGCCGAACAGCGTCACTCGTCGAGAAGCTGACAAACTATGATCATTTTGGGTCTAATTCTTCTTTTGTCAATACCCAAGTGTACATATATACACATACATATATATATATATACACATACATATATACATATATATATGTATGTGTGTATATATATATATGTATATATGTATGTATGTATGTATGTATGTATGTATGTATATATATATATATATATATATATATATATATATATATATATATATATATATATATATATATACATACATACACACATACATACACTACCGTTCAAAAGTTTGGGGTCACCCAGACAAATGTTCAGCAATTTCTCGCATGGAATAGTCTTAATTTCTAAGAACAAGAATAGACTGGCGAGTTTCACATGAAAAATCTCTTTTTCTGGCCAGTTTGAGAGTATAATGGAACCCACACATGTGATGCTATGCATAGGAAGGCCAGTTGTAAAGCTTCTCTCACCAGCATAACTGTTTTAAGATGTGCTAACATAATTGCACAAGGGTTTTCAAGGGTTTTCTAATCACCCATTAGTCTTCTATGCGATGAGCAAACACAATGTACCATTAGAACACTGGAGTGATAGTTGCTGGAAATGGGCCTCTATACACCTATGTAGATATTTCATTAAAAACCAGACGTTTCCACCTAGAATAGTCATTTACCACATTAACAATGTATAGTGTATCACTGATTAATTTAATGTTGTCTTCATTGAAAAAAACAGTGCTTTTCTTTGAAAAACAAGGACATTTCTAAGTGACCCCAAACTTTTGAACGGTAGGGTGTGTGTATATATATTTTGTAGACTTAATACTTACTATATGCAATACTGCTATACTATACTGAATATTGTTTTGCTACTACTACATTTTACTTCATAATATTACACTTATATGCCATAATATGTATAATGTACCAGCCTTTTTATTTGACCATATTATGTCATACTGTTATACCACTTTACTTTGAGGAGACGTCACTGTTAGTCTAGAACACTGAATAATCTTTCCACCAGTAAACCTGAACATGCACACCTCTCTCTGTGTGACAGCGATTATAACCGCATAACTATATAGATTATAATTAACTAGAGGACACACTTTTTCCTACACGTAGATCTTAAACCCTTAAATATAAACAGTAGCCCGGCCACCCTACAGAGGAAACTCATTTTGTTTTTTTTATTAAAATAAAAGTTGGATAAAATCTCCACTTGTCCTCTCCTTATATGTAGTCAGGTGTCGGTAGGTAGAACTGCAGTGCCGCTGACTCGCCACTGACTCGCCGCTCTCCTGTCTGATGTCACACGCTGCCACGGACTCTCCACTGCCAGTAATCTCACTCTCTGTCTCTCCAACAACATTAGGTAACGTGTTAGCAAGCAGAGTAGCTTGCCATTAAAAAACTGGTGGGAGGGAAATGAAGCCGCTGTAGACATCTTAACGCTGACTCTTCGGATCTACATGTTTCACGTAGGTTACCTATTTTGGCTTCAAAACGGCGAATTTCGCCGAAAGGTGAGGGATTTTCATGTCTGACAAATGCTGTCAATTTATGTTTGCATTTGAATTTTACACAGAAAAAAAAAGGAATTGACTGCATGCAAAACATCTAGCTGTGTTGTATTCCTTTGGTGGTAACTATATTGAGTGAACAAATAAAATACCCCCCTTCGTTCAGCTGTTGCAGCTGTTGCAATTCACAACACGGATAGGAGTCTGCAGGCAATGCTAGCATCTGTGAGGCTGAGCTTCGGCACAGCGGTGCTTTGAGCTAAATACTAACGTCAGTATTCTCACATGCTCACAATGACAATAACCATGCTGGTGTTTAGAAGGTATAATGTTCACCATGTTAACCATCTCCTACAAGTATTTTAGCTTGAACAAAACACAAACTACAACTACGGTTAGTGGAGATATGAACATCATCATGTCACAATGGAGCAAGAGGAAAAGTCAGAAGATCACCAAAATCAGTCCGGTTCATCCTCTGGGAATTATAGATGTCTGTAAAATAAATTAGCATTTCAGTCTGGACAAAAGTGGAGGACTGAACGACCTAGAGACATATACTGCTCGGGTTTCTCTTTGAGTTATTGTGAGGAGGCGGATCTGTATAAGTACACTGGCGATGCTCTTCAAACAGAATTTGTGTATCTGATGAGACTACCAGTACTAGTTTGCAATGCACTATCTCAACTGGTATTAAACATTATTACAAGTTATTTAATTTTTCGGATAATAACGTATTTTAAATGTATGTGTGTATACAGTCTATGTGTACAAACGCAAACAGAAACAGTTGTTTTGTCCATGGTTGTGTTTGTATGTGTGTGTAAAGCTCAGAGGTGTCTCAGCGCAGCAGGAGAAATACTTTCAGTGTGCGGGCACCTTCAGATGGTTGACAGAAAAGGCAGATCTCAGCCTCCTGCTAGGCCCAGGCCCAAGTAAGCTGGGGGAAAGGAAAGACTTTAGAAGGAGGAGTTCAGTCCTGGGAATCCTCCCTGAACCCACATTAAAGACTGACGATGCCAGAACGCACCAGCCTTGAAGATCAAATAGAGCGAAGATGCAAGCTGTGAACCAAGAAGGTTTTGCCACGCCAGTGCTTAATTATTGACATTTCCAGGGCTGGAAGTCAGTTTTGTCAACTCAGCAAGAGAAAATACACTTACATTTTGCTTTAACCCAATTAGTTTTTATCAGACCAAGGCTTGTCCATACTGCAGCATGATGAGCTCGCTGTAAATACAAAAATATAGTGCTACTGGATGAAATATACCAATCTCATATTTACATATACTTTGAAACTACAAATACAAAAATCTATGGAAAGTTTCAGGAATAAATGCATATATTTTTGTACGTTATGACAGGAAGACTGACATTAATGGGTGCCCTAGTGCCTGCATTATTCAGAGTGCAAACATCAAGCCCCAAAAATGTACTTTCAAATGTGTGCAATCCTTTTACTCAGTGTGCAAAATACCCAGTAGCAATGGGGGTGGGGGGGTCGCGTCTATTTTTTGCAAGGTACAAGTAATTGTCTTCTGATTTTAGAGACCTCGAAATTTTGTAATTGAACCTTTCGGGGGTCTCAAGTGTCAATCACGGGGTCTCAGACCTCAGAGACCCCAGTGTTTCACACACTGATTTTACTACTCAATAAGCTATACTCTGTCAGTCTAAGCACTTTCAGCTTTTGTGAAACAACCCCCTCTCATGAATTATTAAAACAGCAGTGTCAGAGCCTTGGACACTATTGATACAATTAAATTGCGTCGGTCCCTTTGACTGACAACTGACAAGTGTTTTCTTCAGTCTAGGGTCTATGAAGCCCACGTCACTGGACACCATAATCCTAATATAATTATCTGTGCGCTGTAAAAGCCTGTTGCACTCCAAAGCAAATCACATTAAGGTGCAAGGGGTTTTAGACATTTGCCTTTATCCCACCAAGCAGGCACAGCATGTGGCCAGCTCATGTGTCATTTCCTATAGACTGCAATCTGACTGACACCCAGGGAGATGAGTTCCCTCGCGCTGCTGCTTTTCCAGCTGAGAGCACTGGGAAATGGAGCTGTGTCGCAATACTTTGGTTCTCCAACCATGAATGTGATTTCGGCAGCAGTGGAAGAAATGCGAAATGTGTTACTTCAAAAATGTTTAAAGACCACGGCTAATAGGGCACGAACAGAGAAGGTCAAGCAGCAAAATAATGTACTCCGATGATAAATGTGGCTGTGAAATGTAGAGATTTAACAGCCATGAACCTCATGCTCAGACCTTGTTTCCGATGCAATTAATAGCCAAAACAAACATGTGGATGTTGGTTTTGATTGTAGATATTTAACCCCACTGGTAAAACCATTGGCTGGGAGGTCAAAGCTGATAAATTAATACAAATGTAGGGGTTCCCTGACTGTGGAGCCACAGGCAGGTGAGGCTGTGGAGTTGCAACATGGCATACACTGGCATGTCAACAGATTAATGTATTCATTTACTGAGGTAAGTTATGTTAAATGATCTTTGGCACCAACTTGAACACTGGTTGCAGAAAGCAAACGGATGTGGATCAATTTCCAAATGAGAAACCAGGATTGTGTGATGAGGAAATGTGAATGATCAGTGCCATTCTCCTATATCAAACTTATGGTACAATCTTTATTACTGCATATTGACTATACAGAGAGGTTACTTGTCTGTCCCTGACTAGCCTCTGTGTGTGTAGACAAGGTGAAAGGGATCCCATTAATCTCTAAAGACAGCTGTGAGCAACTATCTGGGCTTGCACTAGCGGATGAGCTTGTTGCCTTGCAGTTTAGTACTAAGCACACAGGGACATGGACAACGTCTCTCTCGCCATGGTCAATTTGTTGGCCACATTTCTACAACTAATTTAAACCTATGCACTGCTTCTTTTAATCAAAAAATTAAAACCCCATTCATATGATCAAAAGATTGCTAAATAATTGTCCACAAGTAGATGGTTTTATTCTATGGCTGTACTACATTCAGTCTATGTTAGTCAGACAACATTCACATATTGATTCTCAATAGTTGTCCATGGTTCAATAAGCACACAAGTTGTGCAAACCAGTTATTGACGGAACTTTTAAACTGAGAAAATATTAGCCAGAGAAAAGGCCGTTACACAGACAGTTAGTGAGTGACGGTTGTCATGTTATCCAAAAGGATATGCTGTAAGAGAGCCTTTATCCCTACAGCAGTCGGTGATCTGAGCAAAAGCAGGTTATCTAGATTTTTGACATATGGATTTAGGAGTGATGCTAAGTAGGCAGGTGTCTACTGTCAAGTTATATTTTCATGCATCCCTGAAATAAGTGCACATTTCCAGCCATAATAAGACTTTTATGTTATTTTCTACAGTAAGAACAAAGTTTAAAAAATGCTATATCTTTCAGGGCAAAGACCTGTTGTGGGAGATTTGTGGAAGTGCTTTGATTGTAGTAATTGAAGGTTTGTTGTTGTTATATATATATATATATATATATATATATATATATATATATATATAAATAAATCAAATGAATCAGATGTTGCTACCAATAATTTTAAGTAATTCAAAACAAGTGATATGGTCAGAAATACATTGGGTGGTTATGTTCTCTGATAAACACTTCTACAGCATATAGAAGTCTTGGTCATCTCGTAACACGGTGTAGGCAGGATTAAGAAAGTATAATTTAAAAGCCAGGATCTGAGTGCTGACAAAATTATTCCATTGTCTGTGGATGATATCTTAAATGACAGTGGTGCACATTTGTGGTTCAGTCTGCTCTGAGTCAAATCAATACAGATCCAGTACAAAGGTAAGTTTGTGCTCTCTCTCTCTTGATTCTCTCTGTCCTCTTACAACACGAAAGGTCCGCCAGTCCTCTTCGGCTCCGTGGCTGTCTGTCTCGGTGCGTGCCGTGAGAGCCACTATGCGAGCATCGGAAAGGAAATGGCAAAAATCCAAACTTGCCAACGACCTGCTCGCCTATCACTCCCTTCTCTCCGCTTTCTCTGCCTCTATCTCTGGAGCAAAAAGCCTGTTCCTGTACTAATCCAGAATTGAATCCTCTTTTTCTAACTGCAAAAAAATCTCTATCTTCTCCAACCTCCTTGACCTTTCTGCTGCCTTTGACACAATGAATCACCAGATCCTTATCTCCTCCAACCAGGACCTTGGTAACACAGGCACTGCGCTCTCCCTCTTCTCATCCTATCTCAACAACCGCACCTACTGGGTAACTTGGAGAGGATCTGTATCTGAACCTTGTCCTCTTACTACTGGGGTCCCTCAAGGCTCTGTCCTGGGTCCTCTCCTCTTTTCTCTGTACAACAACTCTCTTGGCTCTGTCATCCGCTCGCATGGCTTTTCCTACCATAGCTATGCCGATGACACCCAACTGAGCCTCTCGTTTCCCCAATCGAAAACACAGGTAGCAGCACGAATCTCTGCCTGTCTGACTGACATCTCTCAGTGGATGTCTGCACACCACCTAAAAAATTAACCCTGACAAAACTGAACTACTTTTCCTTCCAGGAAAAGGCTCTCCCAGCCATGACCTCACTATTACCTTCAACAACTCAGTGTTGGCACCGACCCCGACTGCCAGGAATCTCGGTGTGACGCTCGACAGTCAACTCTCCCTGACTGCCAACATCACCGCAACAACACGTTCCTGTAGATTCATGCTGTACAACATCAGGAGAATACGTCCCCTCCTCACCCAGAAGGCGGCACAGGTTCTCGTCCAGGCTCTGATCATCTCGCGCCTATACTGTAACTCCCTCCTGGCAGGTCTCCCTGCTAGTGCCATAGGACCTCTGCAGCTCATCCAGAATGCAGCAGCTCGACTGGTCTTTAACCTCCCGAAATTCACCCACACTACTCCGCTCCTCCGCAACCTTTACTGGTTACCGGTGGTCGCCCGCTGCTTCAAAACATTGGTACTTGCGTACCGTGCTACGAACCGATCGGGTCCAATCTACATCCAGGACATGGTAAAACCGTATACCCCAGCTCGTTCGCTCCGCTCGGCTTCTGCCAATCGGCTTGTAGCTCCGTCACTGCAAGCTAAACACTCAACAAAGTCACGACTGTTTGCTATCCTGGCTCCTCAATGGTGTAATGAGCTCTCCATTGACATCAGGACAGCAGAAAGTATTTACATTTTCCGTCGCAACCTAAAAAGACTTATTTTTCGACTACACCTTGAATAGGGAAGGTAGCGCCGTAGTAGCACTTTAGTATCACTTGAATGGCACTTACTAATAGCACTTTGTGGTTTAACTTTGTTGAAGAAACTTTACTTTCTTGATTCTTGTTGTTCTGAGTTTGTACTCATGGTTGAATTGCACTTATTGAAAGTCGCTTTGGATAAAAGCGTCAGCTAAATGTAATGTAAGTACTGGATTATCCTTGTGTGACTTTTACTTTTCCCACTACCAACACAGCTAGCAGAAGAAATGGCAACCTTCAGCAGAGTTGTTTACTCTGTGAGTCTTACTTTGCCGCTCTATTCCTATGAACCTCTATCCCTCCATGGTAAGAATAGCCCATGCTTCCAGAGACAACCTAATTTGTTGTAGTGGAAGAGTTCACAACTGACCTGCTATTGATTTGGACCTGTCAGTGCGGTTTCAATATCTTGAAACACAAGCCAAAGGATATAATACTAGTCATAAAAGGTGAGGGATTAACTGTGTATTGTTCCCAAATTGTAGATGGCTGTGGCAAAGAACATGTGCGCAATATTCTTAACTTGTCAAGCTTCTTGTGGTGACTTTTCAACAATTCTGCCAAGATAACACAACCACATGCTCGGTGATTATACCACTGCCCCTATTTTAACCCCAATTATGATAGTAGTTTGCTAACACTTAATATAAATTAAAAAAATCTGCAAAACCCTTATTGACAACTGACTTTTATTACAATTATGATTAAGTTATATAAATGTACTCGTGCTGTAACAAGTTTAATTGCAGAAGATATTCAGTATGTTCTCATAATTACATTTACTGATACAATCCCCTGTTTCTATTGTTCTTTACCAAAAAACAGCATCCAAAATTAACTATAGAACATGTGGGCTTCAGCTGAGTCATGACAGTACAGCATACATTTGTCTTTATCTTCTATTTTCATACATTTTTTTCCTCCGGAAAAAGAAGGAAAAAAACGTACAAGAACCTTTCAAACTGTCAGACCTTAGTGACCTCTGTCCATGCCAAACTGTTTATCCTGCATCTGCATCAGCTTAACCTTGTCAGTCTCCTGCCTTATTACCAACTCTGCTTATTCCATGCATTACTAGTACATGCAGATGGAGAATGTTCAGCAAACTCAGTCAGGCATAACTAATCACTCTTGCAGATTGGTTCCCGATTTTGACAGGTAGCTCTGGTGGCTGGAGTGTATGATTATGTGCATAAATATCAGTGTTTGCACAGGTTGCCATTGTCCTAACTGGTCTCCAAAAACAGACTCTGAGGCAAGGTTATGACATACCCTAATTTTCCCCCACCTGCTGGAGTATTTTGACATAACTTTTTTCCCTGGGGCAAAACTCCATTCTCTTTTTGTAAGAGGTTGACAAAACTGTCTAGGTTTGTCATTTCATTTCAGCAGCAGCCAAATACTCCAGCAATCATTCTTAATTCTCAGATATCTAGAGTTGAAGAGTAGAAGAAGTGTAACCAAAAGCATTTAATCATATTTCTTTGGAGAATTGATTTGATGAGTCATACATAGTAATTGTTTAGGGATGATTTGTCCCGACTATTTCTCCACAAACCAACCCAGAGATAGATAGAGTAGAGTTATTGTCGTCAATGCCTTTCAGTACAAAACGCAGACTGTTGCTGCCTCATCTTAAACCGAGAAGCTATTCCAAGGGGAGACATTAGTCTGCAACTCAGTTTTTCACTTCAGAGTGACTTCTCGTGGAATGGCTCCAGCCTGACAATTCAATCCACTGTTCGTTTTCATGCGCTGAGCCTGGCTGCATAACCACATCTGAATGCATGAAGCGGTCTCTGCATCCCTGACTGTAAATGAGGCCCAGACATTGTTGTACATCACATAAAGACCCTTGGGAGAAAGCTCAGGTTTCAATTATTAAAATGCATGGGGAATTTCTGAAGGGACATACTTTTTTGTAAGGGAACTTGGTCTGGCAATAGTTTGAAGAAAAAAGAAGGCAAGGTGTCTTTCTGTTATGTTGCAGGTTAAATTGACCCGTATCCATTCCTTACACCAAGAAAGTATAATCCTCAACATTGCACCTTCTAAGTGTGATGAACCTAAAACAAAAAAGGTTTTTGAACAGAGGCAACCTCCCCAGCGTCTTGATAGCACAGAGATCATCTTTGAGTCAATTTGACCCAGTAGTGGGTCTATCTGCTGCAAAACATTTCCGTACAATATGAGAAATGATTTTCATTTCCTGACGTGTATATTCCTCTTCTTCTCTCTTTTACCAAATGTCAATTTTCGGTGAGGCTTCCATCTTTACTTCACTTGCAAAATAGATAGAGGAGCTAATGTAGGGGTCGAACATAATTTCACTGCCCCCAAGTAATTTATGCACTACTCGATGTGTCACGAGTAAAAGGTTGAGTTCTCCCAATGCCCTCGGGTAATTGAAAAAGTGCAAGATTTTGTTGGTCAGCTGACCATAGAGCTGCCTAAAGCTGGTTACTCACATGGCATTGGGATTAAACAGCTATTCTCCTCATCTTATCCACCAGAGTACAGGTGATTTTTTTTTTGCAGTTAAAAGCATAGCTGTCTTATGTTATTATTATCAAGCTGTAAATGATCTATCCTTGGTGTATTAACATCTGTGTTAGAAAAATATGTTTTTTTCCTGTTTTTTTATTTATTTCCACGACACCTAGTCAAATACACATTTTTCTCACCTACACACGCACCACACTATCAGAATACTGCCAATTGACTGCGGTGTATGAATTTAAGATAATGTGTGGAACCAAACTGCACATTGCAAATCCAATTTCCTCCTCCACCACTCTTGTAAATGACAAGTGTCATGACACACCAATATGACTGAACACACTGAAGACCACAGTCAACAGCTAGCTGATATGAGCATGTGTAACGGATGTGTTCACGGCATGGAAGAGGTCGACTCAGATGAATTTTCCAGCATTCATTTATTCTGCAGAAGACAATAAAACACAGACATTGCCTTCTGGTCTTCCTCGCTGCACATCAGCTTCCTCCAAAAGTATGAAACTTAAGTGCTAAAACATGAATCATGACAAAAAGGGGAAAACAACCACCCCAAGTAGATAAAATAAATAACTGCGTGAGCTAGAGTGACTGAGCAGAAACAGCGAAAATACAAACGGCGCCAAATAGACCAAATGAAACAGCCACAAAACCTATACTTTTACCGTCTAAAATAATGACACAACAGATGGACAACGTGATCATATTAGCGACCATTACCTTGTGTGACAAACGGTTACTTTTAGAATATAACAAAATAGTGCTACATCATTTTCCCCACAACTTACCTCCAAAAGTATGAAACTTAAGTGAGGGAGAGACGGGACTACGGGAGCCTAGAAGGCACCGAAAAGGTGAAACGCAATTTCCACAGCAAACAGATTTAACTCTTCAAAATAAAATTCTCTCACACATACACACACACTTCAATAGGATCGTTGAATAATAAACAAAAATAAAATACAATACATTGAAAATAAGAAATGACAGTGTATTTCTAACTCCGTTACACATGGCAACATGCACATATACTGTTCCTACATGAGTGTAACGCCCTGTGTTTTCTATGTGTGTGTGTGTCTTCCCAGTGTTTCCTGATCGTTTATTCCCTTCACCTGTTCTCGTTCCAGACTCCTCCCTCCTACTGTGCCTTTCCCCTGTGTGATTGTAAAGCCCCGCCCTTATTGTTTGCACCTGTGCCTCGTTGCCTGTCATCCCCTGTGTATTTAGTCTGTGTCTTATGCTGCGTTCACACCAAACGCAACACGATTTGTCGCGCTGCACGGAGCTTACCGCTTCAGTTTACTCGCGCGAAACACTGTTGTTCACAGACAAATTGCGCTGCGACAAAGGGGGCGTGGTTTATTGCAGTCGCTTCTCTCCGTGAAAAATATTTATCTTTTCTGGTATCGACTATGGAATAAATAACCACTAGTTCTGCTTTATACTTGTTGTGGAAGTTCCAAAAATGGCGTAACATCAAACGCCCAAACATCAAACGTGTTTGGGTTCATAACACCATCCGCAGCCGCACACAGCTCGTGAATTTCACCGACTCCTCCAGGAACTGCGTCTGGCTTATTTCCGTAAAACGGATACCGTTTCTGCCATCTACCATGGAAATAACCACTAGTTCTGCTTCATACTTGTTGTGTAAATTCCTCATGTGGCGGTGCGTCAGAGGGCGCTAGGGCGCCGCCCCTCTTATAATTTTGCGATGGAAAAAAAGAAAATATAATATATACTGTCAAAAAACATTATATACCAAATAATTTAAATAAGAAATATACCGTGTTGACGCACTAAATGTGTGTGGGAGACCGTAAGCCCCTGTCAACAATTCCTCATTACTGAGAAAAGCCCCTGCCCCCTGTCGGGGCGCCGGCCAAATGTGAGTCTATAGCAGCGAGCAAACATTTCACAGTCGTTGCGACAAGGACAGCTTCTCATTGCCGGATGAACCTCAAATCTTGCCAATGAATGACATTGTTTCTTATTTCAACATGATTGAACTATTCGTCGAATCAGAGACCTTTATCATACCACGTATGTACCCGAGCAACATAGCTAGCAGAGACTTTGATTATGTTAGTACGGCGACTGAAAACTCTGTGGTATTTCTACGCGAAACACCTTTCAACCGACGATCAGATGTTGACAAGAAGAGGCTGAAAGAGTTGGGACCGGAACGTCCGGATTTAAAAATTCAGCAGCAAAGCACTGACCGTGGGAGGACGTACACCCGGAGCTTCTCCTCAAGCCGATATGCTAACCGGAGCTGGTTAGCTGGATGCCCAGTGTGGAGCAAAGCAGTGGCTCTGAGCAGCCGAGGAAGCGCCGGGCTATGAAGGAAGATGAGCTTGGAAGGATTGCTGCAGAGGTGAGTGTCAAAATCAGCAGATGCCTGTGTTAGAGTTTGAAGTTTTATCTTTCCCACAGCAGAACACATGTTGGACATTGTTAGATTTGGGTGGATATCATATCAGACTATAACCCCGTGTGTGTGTGTGTGTGTGTGTGTGTGTGTGTGTGTGTGTGTGTGTGTGTGTGTGTCATAGCTCCAGGCTAGAGCATCAAGGTGGCTCCTGGCCTTTTGTCTATGTTGATGAGCCATCAAGACACACAAAATAGTTTTTTGTCAACTCTGATTGTTGGCTTTTGTCTGTAGTATGACGCCTGTTTGTAGTAGATATTTCCCCACAATGTATCTATCTGTCTCTGTCTCTCTATATATATTTATCTGTAGGTTTGTGACACCATACTTGGACAGACCAGGGAACGCTTTGCCTTCAAAGACCACCTCATCAGTGCCACCTTACTGCAGGGCCCCCAGTTTAAATTTCTTTACAAGTAGTGGGGCCTACTCTGTCAAACACCCAATGTAAAATGTGATGTCTCTCTTTCTGAATCTATTCTGCTCTAAACCTCTTTCATGTGAGGGTGCAACTATCAACTATCAACACATTGCTCAACACTGTTGAGCAATATGTTTTCTTGAAATAAAGCTTTGTTTTCTAGAATATTCTACTCAAAGCCTCTTTTCTTCTCATTGTGGAGTGCTATTTAAATCATGCCATCCAACTGCGCCCCCCCCCCCCCCCCCAAAAAAAAAAAAATCACCAACCGCCACTGGTCGGAACATCAAACTCCATCGTGTGTGGGTTCATAATATTATACGTGGTCCGACAACAGTGTCTGAATGAAGCCGCTACCAGCGCTACTTCTGGCGGAGCAGCGGCAGTTTGATTCAGCAACGGCAAGACGGCGGAGCTTCTCAACACTGATTCTCAACGCTGATTGGCTGACGCAACTATGACTCATGCGTTTTTGTCGCCAGAGTTGGGATATTTCAACTGCTGTCGTGCCGCATCCTTCGCTCTGTCTGCCCCGCGTCAAACGCGTCAGTCGCGTCATCCGCCGGAAATGTGGCGCCTTCGCGACCTGTCGCGTCTGTGCAGTGACTTTGCATGTAATCTGGTCGCGCGACAAATTTGTGTCGTGTTCGGTGTGAACACAGCATTACCCTTGTCAGTTGCAAGATTGTCTTCTTTGTCTCATGTATGGACATCACCTTCGAATTGTAGTGTTTGTTTCCTGTACCACTCTTTATCTTTGTTTGTGACTTTGTTTAGTGAAATATCTTTTTAATTTTGCCCTCCACCTGGCCTCCTGTCTGTTTCCTCTGCTCCTGAGTCTCTGCCTCTCACACCCGGTCGTGACGGAGAGGAAATATTAATCTAAAGACAAGAAAACCAACTAAGCCTCTTCATAATACATTCAACAATATCATATGATTTTTACCTAAAAGGACAATGTTGCCTTGATTTATTTAAAACTGACAACCCACTATTTTCTGTTTGAGTGCGAAAGAAAAAAAAGGCTGAGGCAACAAATAAGAAAATACTGCATGAAATGACTAGTGATGGCGAGATGAAGCTTTGAAGCTTTCCATCCAATTGGTTCGCTCATGGGCCGTAGCTTCATGATGCTTCATTTGCTCTACTGCGCCACCAAGGGGACAATACATATAAAACAGGCAGTGATCATAACAACACCATGGCTTTGGTGTGTGAAGCTTTGAATTGAATGAATGATGTTTATGATGCCAATACATTAATTATTAACGTATTAATATTGTGACTGTCTGGAAAGTGGAAACAAATTGGAATGAGGGTTTTGATGTGACTGTGGGTCAGTGGTTAGCATACTCGTCATTCAGTCAGAGGATTGGTGGTTCGAGCCTCAGCTCTGCTAGTTGATGTGTCCATTTTATTCATTTTTATAAAAATAAGAACTTTTCCACAGTGCTGAGCTTTTTGAGACTATTTTGCGTGCTTTATAAAATACCCTTTCACAGGCACAGATGAAGCTGGGTACAGAGAGGAAGGGGGGGAAATCCATTGAGTTTATCTGCCCCTTACATTTCAAATCGCACGGCACACCCACTAACCCTTTTCTGAATCAGTCACATGGTATGGCCAGCTCGCAAGGCTTAGAGCGTCACCACATACGTCATCGACACAAGCCTCGATACGCTCTTCACCAAAATCTACCTGGATTACTCGACACACGTATCGACGCCTCGACACGAAAGGACACATCACTAGAAATGACGAGACTGAACTAGAATTATCTTTCACTCAGTTGCCTCTTTAATCTATTCAGTATGCTGAATTGGCGTCAAAGAGCCTAGAGAACACTACATAAATAGTTGGCCTCACATGGCCAAATGGAAAAAGGTTAACGGTGGTCAAGGATATATTCAGAAAGACTATGTTCCAAAATGGTGCTTTGTTTATTTCTTTGAAAGAAACTCAAATATGCTGAAGAGGGTGGTCAGGCACAGGTTTCCACTTTGTTGACATCCTGCCGGGTCCCCACACTCACGAATGGCGTGAAATGAAAATATTGTGGTATTTTGAGACTTTTCAAATCTTATTAGATTAAATGGATCAAATTATACACATTTGTATCCGTTAGTGGTGCCCAATGTAATCATCTTACAGACATTCCTTTTATAGTGATTGTGTATGTGATATGATATTGGGATATATGTATGAATTGGGAATACAAATAATCAATGTAGGTTCTCACAAAGATTGCAATACTACCCCATGCGTCCGTACATCCGTGTGTGTGTGCACTCAATCTATAAAAGCAAAGCAATGGCACTCTGGCAAAACCTGATTAGGTTTGAGCTGAGCTCAGAAATCAAAATGAATTTAAAAAGATGCTGCGGCTCTCTGCCATTACCTGAGGCAGGGACATTAAGTTAAGAAATAGCTGCACAAGCACGGTTCATCTAAACTAAGACGATTCAGGCTTTCTATTGGTTGCTAGTGCACCACGGCTGTAAGGCTCTGATATGTGAAGTAATTAACATCCATAGCAGTACCATGAGGAACATTGTTCATTGTCATGGTCTCTGAATGCAGGTTACATGCTGTAGAGCTAAAAAGGAAATTACTCCGGCTTTAGTGACAAAGTCCAAACATCAGAATTCATTCTATAGATATTTTCTCTTTTCAGCAATCAATAATTTCCTCGAATGTAGTCCGAGGTTGTACATTTTAAAAGTTAGTCATTAGGGACTAATGGGTATATGTGTCTCTGCCAGTCATTCATTAGCCAGACATAGAGAGAGGTGTGTGTGTGTCTGAATGTATGCATGCCTAAATCCACATATGAGCTATGCACTGTAAGTATGTGTGCTTTTGTGCTTTGGCATGCAGTGACATATTTACATTATTCCATTTCCCCAAAGGAACAATAAGAGATAGACTCCTTTGTACTTAGCAATTCTCTCTTATCTTCTTTTACGCTTTATGATGGCATGTAGGGTGACATTTTCACTCAACTTACCCAAGTACAAAAAGGCAGCTGCCTATCACAACAAGAAAGATCCATACAAAAGGTTAGAGGTAGCCATGAAAAGGTGACGTTGTGTTATATATTTAATGAAGTTACACTTGAGAGCGCCTCAATTCAGTGCATCAATTTCTGGTTCACTATTCGAGACCTGAAGCTGTGACAACAACGTAAGGCCGGTGCACCCAAGGACAGCTTGACTTTAGACTGTCTCGAATAGGAGCAAATTTCTTGTGAATGGCTGGATTCTCACTCTACCAAGGTGTATTCATTGTACATACTTTGACTATCTCTGGGCTTAAGCAAACATACATTTTGAGCAGAGTCCACATATCAACGAGCCTCAAAATTAAGCTCAATGAGCCGACCTTTACTTAAGATTCCTGATATTCAAAATGAATGGATTCAACTTTAAAAAATATTGTTTGCATGGTTGAGAGATAGTCGTTGATAGGACAAAGAAGGGTATTCTGCCAATACCGGGATTCCCCGTTTATTTTAAGCTTTTTAACAAACAAGGACAAAACGTCCATTTCTTATAGACAACTGACAATAGCATGTCAGTTCATCATAGTCATCGTCCATTATTGTCCTAGCACTGTCTCAAATCAGTGCCAGCATTATGCCCAGAAGGTTTCTCTTCAAGAGAAATGTCCATTCAGCAAAATGTTATATATCTGCAAGGTAGTACAGATGTGGACTCCTGACAGATCATTACCATTAAGTACAAAACGTATCCTTTCATATGGAAATGTATTAAAATATTTCTATACGACAAGGTAGCAGAGGGGTTACCGAGATCCATTTTAGCAGAATATATATTTCCTGCCAGAGGCGATAATTTATCAAGCAATTCATATTTCATAGAGGGAACTGACATCTCTACAAAGTATATTCACTAAGGAAATTCAGAGACCTTTCTTATTCTTGATTATAAAAAAACTTCTGACCTGCAATTCAAAAACGTAACTACATTTACGATGCCATTTCCTGTTGGGTTTCCCTTAATCTACAGTAAGTCACTGTCCAAGAAACTTGCTAATGGGGTGGAAAGCCTGACCCACTCCTGGATTCCAGCATAATTGGCCTTTTTGCAGATGTGAGAGTCTACAAGAGTATTTCTCCTTTTGGGTGTTTGCCAAAAAAAATATATATTTATTGAAATGAAGGCCATCTTTGAACACAGAAACAAGTTAAGATCTCCACTTTATATATGACCATGTTTTGTGGGAAACTGAACAAACTGCAAGGAAATGTGTGGTGGAATGTTCCCACATTCCAATAAGATGCCAAAGGATATTTATTTTTTAAATGATCACCCTAATGAACTACAATTACTTCGCTCTTTGTTTTGTAGATACAAGTATTATTATAACATGTAGCGTAGCACTATCTTGAACATGGTAGTACATTCAAAACCATATTACTGCTCGCTACAAAAATAATTGTAACATTGCTCTGACAATTCCAGGCACCTCCACCCATCACTGAGTTTCAAATAAAAGAATGTGTCAGTTTCAGTGCCTTCAGTGGCTTTCATGTCAGGAATGGTAACAAAATCTCGTATTACCTCCTGAAGCGAGCTGTTTGTTTAAACCGGTTCAGAATGCTTCAGAGGAATTTCGGAAAGACTATTTAACATCTTCATTACGTTGATCTCTCCTGGCACAGGGAGAGACGGACATGTGAAGGATTCTTCCTTCACATGTCCGTGAAATGAGGTAGACTAAAGTTGAATGAAGAAGAGTAGACGTGTGATGTGGGTGTGTGGTCGGTAGGTTTTAGAGTGTGGAGTGAATGTTGAGTGAGATGGAGTGAGAGCAAAAAAAGTTGTGGAACAGCGAATTTTCAGTTAGCTAATGAGCGTACCAAGGGGCACATTAGTTATTTATTTCCTGAGCTTGTTTCGTTAAGAGAAGGGCACACCAATTAGCTTTGAGGAGATGACATCCCTATAAGTGCCCTTGTGCTCGGCTGCTCTGTAACACAAGAGCCCTGTCTGAAATGCTAAAGAACCTGTAGGGGCTGGCGTGAGGGGGAAGGGAAATGGCGTTGCACATGTTACCCGCCGCGGCCACATCAGCCGTGGCCAGCTGGAGCTACATTATGTGGGAGCAAGCGAAAGAGACAAAAACTGGCTTGAAATCCACCATACTTCAAAAAGGGATGAGAGGTTATGTGGACTGATGGCTAACAGGATGTTGCTCTGTATAATGAAACAGGGGGCAGACATTATTTCTTCTCTTTTCAAAGATTCTCTATTTTTCTCTCCTTTTTAAGAAGTAATAAATTAATCTCAGTCTAGTTCAGACGAAGCAGTCGTCTTTTTTCTATTAGCCTGAGTGTTTAAATGTGTATTACTGTTCATTAGCAACTAACAAAACTACTACAGTATTATACAATTGCTTTTCACATTATAATGTGTGGCTCTGAAAACAATAATGAATTGTGCGATCAATAAAATGTCATTAAAGGAAAGGATTAGGTCTGAGGAATGAAAATAATACACCCTAAGCTGAAGCAGTGTGTGTTGAGTCCCACTTTTAGACACACGGAAACCTGGTGTGCACACACACACACACGCAGTTTTACTTAATCCATGGTCATTAAGTCAGTCCTGTGAATTCCTATATCTACTATTATGCAAAAATCAAATAAAAAAACAACCAAGCAATGATATTTCATAAAGGGAACACCTGCTGATATACAGAATATGCAAACATTAAAAAAGATCAAAGGCAAACACCTCTAGCCAGCCACACCAGAAATTCCTGTTCGTGCACCTTTACTAAATGAGACGATGTGCTCCAAACAAGAGAGGATGGAGTTTCGTTTGAAATGTCAGCCCTCTAAGAGATTAATTGGAGCGGAGGCCCTCCAATCAAAGGAACAAAACAGTGTATCCACAGAGGTGAGAGGTAATGAGCTGCACTTTGTATGTGTGGGAAGTCAGGCTGATTGAAATTACACCACAGTCTCTGACCAGACCGTAAACAGTGCAGCATCCGTGTTTTCTACACTGTGTGTGTTCATGTTAGGGAGGTTCAAATAGTTACAGTGTGTACATATGTATTTGTTTCACAAACATATTCTGTCGGGGACATTGATATCCTGTCACCGTAATAATCACAGCATATTCTAAGGCTTGAATGAGCTCCTAAGCGACTAATTTAGGAGAGTCTCTTAAAAAATACATGCTGTGTCCTAATAACTCCTCGTATTGTAATTCATGAAGCATTTTTATCATTAAAACCAGTCCCAATCTGTGCAACAGGAAAAGATCTAAATGAAGAACAAATCACCTCAGACCTAAAAGTGACCCGTGCTGGCGATACATCTGTAAATTAACCACTTTTCATTCATAATGCTGAGCTAATAAAATGTGTCACATCATGAGCAGCTCTCTCACCAACTATACCAAGCAATCCAGTGGCACTGGAATTCCACTATTAAAGCCACACAAATTAGGTACTGAAAAGTATTCTTAAAATCCCAGGTGGTCATGGGAAGTGAAAGTCCAGAATGTAATAAGTTATAATTAAATAGTATTTAATAAAAGAATGATCACAAAAACAGCTTATGCATTCCCGATCGTGGTCCCTCCTTCCTCAGCGAACCGACCACGTCCGTACCGCTCGCGTCACCGGAGAGAATAGCCCGCTCGCCACATGCAGTGTTGCCAACTCCTCAGCAAGAAAAATAGCTATTGGCTGTCTTAAAAGTAGCTAGAAGTCGCTAAATGACGTCATCGCCTAATTTGCATAATTGTAATGTAAGCTGTAGGAGACAGGAATATAGTGATATAGCAATTGTTTTACTCATTAATGCCAGCTTGCTTTGGGTGGAACTGTTATAATGTTGCTTTGCCTTTTTGAGTATGATTTTTAGTTGTCATATGTTTATTTATAACACAAAGTTTGACATAAATCTGCTTCACAGTACAGGCAGTATGGCCATGTAGCATCTCCAATAAACGACTACAGCCAGCCTTTGAATTCAGGGTTTGATTCCCACTCCTTATGTATTTTTGAGCGTACAGTTAGACTAAGACATGATGACTATATGTTTAGCTGATGTCACAGAGGCACACACAGTGGACAAGGTGTCTGAGGTCATTTATTTTAGTGTAACAGTGAAGAAACATTTACATCCAGCCAGGACGGGATCAGCGGCGGCTTTGCGCGATAAATTTTTAGTCTGGACGCGGAGACGTGTGGGTCTCTCCTCTCTGCTGGTACTGCTGCGCGACTCTCTCGGCTCCTGTGAGGCCGCCTGTGAGTGCTTTGGGACGGCGGAGGGGGCGGGGCTCACGGCAGCACCCGCTGCTCGCTGAGGATCCTTTTTTTTCTTCCGGTCACAGTAAACAATGGCGACCAAGTTGGAGCGGCTGCATTTGGAGTTGGAGCTCATCAATATTGAAGAGCAAATGCTTATATTGCAAATGTTGAAGCGCAGGCGACAGAGAAGACGTTTGCGGAGGTGGTGTAGGAAGACGGACCAGAAAAAGCAACTGCCGGAACTGCAGAACGATACATGCCGCGCTTTCTCGTCAGTCTCCAAGACACCAAGAAGTCTCCAATTACACACAAAAAAGTCTCTAGATTTGTCGCTAGTCGCTTTTCACAAAAAAAAGTCTCCAAGAGGGTTTGGAAAGTCGCCAGATATAGCGAGAAAGTCTCCAAGTTGGCAACACTGGCCACATGCAGTTAGTTTATACTTCCTAGTCGCGGAGCCTAGAGCCCTTCCTATTGGTTAAAGTCCTGTTTAACACCTGGAGCGCAGCTTTACTCGTTTATTGGCCCGCAGCTTCAGTGGCGGAGCTATTCTTCTTCTTCGTCTTCTTTGTTGGAGGAAATTGTTTATGTTTATCCTCCAACATCTTCTTCTTCTTTAGAAAAGGGTAGATTCTATCATCTCAAAAGTCAATGTTCAGCGCCGCCACCTCAGGTGAACAAAATAGCAACACTTCCTTCTAATAAAACAGTCCACTGGCATCCACATTTGACCAACTAAGCTTAACAAACACTACAGTACCTACTGTGTGAGTGTGTAAATGATCAGATTAATAATAGCACTGCTTCATTCTAGAGCACGATAGATCTGACTATAATAATGTGTGTGTGTGTGTGTGTAAATATTTTATTTCGCCTTATTCTTTCAGCTGCAACTCCGGCGGTGTGAAGCAAAGGTTAATTAAAACTTAAATTTACGCATTTACAGCCTATGATTTATTGATGATTTGTCTGTTTAAACAATGTTGCTTTCTGGAATATTACTTTGCAAATGTGTAATATTAATTTGCGATCCATGTAGGCAGCTTTGATTGGTCCGTAGGCGGTGCTTTTAAACGAGTTGATCTCTAATCTCCAACATAACCTGACCTGAAGCATGTGCTAATTTCAGTTTTTGTGTGATGTGTGCTTTTTTTTCTTATTATTTGGTCAAAAGAACACTTGTGCAAGCTCAATACAGTTTAGAAAGGAAGGAAAATCTTGGCCCTGTTCCCAACTTTAATCAAACACACAGCATGCAACAGCGCCTGGAGGCACACAGGCTAATATGTAGCACTCTGAAATGAACAAAAACAGGTAAAACGATCCTTGAACGTACAGCCCTCTCAAAAGTACAGGTATACATTTATGCATGCTGATTTACAATGACCAGTGGAGAGAGGTTGCACGGTGAAATGCCATTCCTATATTTCTGCTGGGGGACTCTGCAGCACAGGGAATATGCTAATGTAATCATAAACCCACAGCAGCTAATTTTGGCTTGTGACTGAACTCTCTTTTGGACATTTAAAAGCAAGACATTCAGAGAGCAATTAACTCTTTTATTTATGACTGCTACTGTATGTGCTGCACACATTCTGTGACAAATCAAGCCACCCACTTAACCCAACAACTAAAACTGAGGTCAAGAAGAGAAGGAAATGTGCTCTCCAAACGTTTTTTCCAAAATTAACAATTCTAAATTGGGATTTTGGACAGAACAGAATCAATAGTGCCTACCTACAATGCACCTCTGAAGATAGGTTTTGTTCAATAATTTATAAGATGTACATGTGACAAAAATGTCATTGTAATGTCTGATCGCTACATTTGTATTTTTATGAAGGGTAAACTGGAGTCCATCCTGTAATTGGATGTACAACTACACATCTAATTTACAACTGATCTTGGACATTGGTGACGCTATCTCGGTGATAAAATATGTCGACAGAAAAAAACAAAAATACTGGTGAAGAACTCAAAACCGCCTCAGTGGTAGTTCCCGCTACAGTAGGTGTCTCATGGAACACATTTACCACGATGACACACACACACACACACACACACACACACACACACACACACACACACACACACACACACACACACACTCACAGTGGGAAAACAATACTAGCCACACGTAACAACTACCAACACACGTTTCACCTCATGTTACCTGGGACATCCTCGGTTGATGTCTATTCATCACTACCTCGTTAAAAAGTTTGCACTCTCAACCTGGATTAAAATGCACTATAACTATAAAATCCAATTTAAAAGGTGGAGGTTTACCTTTTAAAATGTCTGCCATTTTAAAATGGATTGAGCTAAAATAATCAAGCCTGAGAGAAAGTTAAGAACCACTCAATGATAATGCTGCTGCTAAATTTCAATTCAGCGAGGAAACTGTTGGAGCTGAACAGGAAGATTGAACCAACACAGGGCTCTTTTTTTACTGTGGAAAAAGGTTTTTTAATTACTGTGTCTGCAAAGTATTTATTTTTTTATTTTTATTTGGGTACGCAAGCGTCTCCATATTGATTTAACTGTATTTATGTTGGTTTACACTTTGATTTATAGAACTGAGATTAGTATGTAATTGTGCAACAAGCTCTGCTCAACTTTAAGATTGGATTTACTTATTTTAAACCAAGTTTTTCTAAACTCTGATCAGAGCTAATCTTAGACTAAATGACTCCTTCACTAAATGACTCCATGCTTGTGGCCTCCACAGTCTTTGTTCGGACTGCCTCCTATGTGAGTACCAACACCTGCCGGTCATTACAAAGCTTTCTCCAGAGTCTCTCCTGTCTCCTAAAACTGAACAGCCGTGTGTTTTTTGTTTTTCTCTGCGGTCTCAGACCAGAGCAGTCATGTCACCGCCATCTGCTGCTGCGTGGTCCGAAGTGTCACAGCCAGCCAGTCAGCCTGGAATCCTAACACTGGAGCAGAGCTGCAGCATTGTGTCTCCTCTTCCACTGCGCCTTACTGTTCTTTTCCTCTTTTTTTGGTCACACCTACATTTTTTTGTTAAACATCTAAAATGCTGGAGAAATGGAATAGTTCTTAATATTTTTGTATTTGTGTGTGCATTGAATACAAAAAACATACTCTGCCACTAGCCAAGCCCTGTGAGTGTACATGTGGCATTTGATGCCATCTGCATTCATGAGCTTGTGTGTGTGCTTCTGCACCTGCCAGATAGACACCCCTGATGAAAATGTTTATCATACATTGTCATGGATGTCATGAAAACCTCAGCTGCAATGGCGAAAACACCAAAATATCCACCATATCTTGGCTCATCGGCTTCTTCTTATAAAGAGAGCTATGTGTCTTTTGAAACGGGCAGAATTTGGATTAAACACGTAGCATAACAACTCTGCTGTATCATTACAAACTATATTACGAGAACTAATTACAGCTAATACAGCATTGTATCCCTGCAATCAGATTGTTGATTCTTTGGTGACAAAAAGCATGACAGCTATGATTTATGTTAGTTTACTTACTAAACCACCAGCATCTTTGTTTTAGTAATTACACCATGCTGGTGCAGAGGGACGCTTAGAGATGATCGACAGGAGAGGGAATTCTGGAGAACGGACGACAGACTTTCACATGTATGTTGATTGGTGTAACGTGAGCGTATTGTGCATTGATAGCTGTGTGGCCTCTGAGCTTTCATAATAAGGCACACACTCTGTATTGCTTGCATTGAGTTATTCCTGAGAATACCCCTGTTTACCATCACAGCAAGATGATTCAGCCTTCATTTTCTCAAGTGCTACATGCTGAGAAGAGAAAATGAGGACGTGAACAGAGAGAGAGCTACGTATAGGATGCCGAGGCTAAGCTATGCAATGGACAGTATTGCTATCAAACCCCCAAAAAATGGCAGACAGAGGTAAGCTGGACAGACCAATTAGGTAAGGAAAACATATACGTAGGGGCGGACTGTGTTAAAATGGTGTTGTGTTGCCCAGTGACCCAACTGTTGCTGGGTTAGGGTATGTTTGTACAGATATCTGCTTGTATACATGGTGCAGGTTTCTGGTGAATGATACTAATAATAGAATGCTAATTCAGTCAGATTATTTTGATATTCAAGCCCTTCTTTGTCATAATCAATTTACTTTTGTCCTTTGCGTGAAATACTTGGATTGAAATTGCAATTTATCCTCAAATGACATTGTCCTCGCACCGTCGTCTTATCGCAAAACACAGCCTATCATCCCATATCAATTACGCACGAAGACAAAGGCAAATTTACACAGCACGGCACTAGCTTTGATGAGGGAGCCACATATCCTAACTATTTACCTCTGTAATGTTTATGCTCTAAAATGCCTGTTTTCTTTCTTTTTTTTTTACCCTGCCCATCAATTGTTTTTGTATTACCAGAGCACTACAAAGGCATTTGCCACACTGTATATATTTTCATTAAAATGCTCCATCCCTTTTCAAAATGCATGAATGTCTTTAATTTAAGTGAAAATGCAGTGGGAGGGGGTGTTTCTAATAACCCCCCTTCCCCCTCACACACTCGTTATTCCAAAGAGGCAGACAGAGAGGAGGAGATTTGGGTTTTCAAGGCAGGACCTCACTCACCCAGAAAAAGGCTAACAAACGCCAGCTATAGAGCATGAAGGGGAAAGAAATGCTTACATTTGTATAATTATCATGCAGCATAAAAGGCAAGGTCAGGAAATGCTGGCATTCACATTTGGTGAATGCAACTTCAAGGTGGGGAGATTTCAGCGGTATGTGTGAATTTAAATCAGATATTTGTTCTTCTTTAAGACACATTTTACAGGCTATATGTGGCTTCACTATCAAAATGTGCCAAGTCCCACCCTCTGCACCTGTCCTTTAAAACCCTCCACCTGCCAAATACGTCACATTATTTCTACTCTCTCTCTGTTCTGATGTCATGAATACATAGTAAAACACAAAGGCCTTGAGCATAAATGTACAAAGTGCCTTCAGATATATTTTAAGCATAATTTACACAGTGGCTGGTGCTTTGCATTAGACGGGTAGCAATACCAGCCCATTAATCATAGTCAGGTCTGGCGCTCTTATATCCTTGTCTCCCATCAGCTCAGCCAAGAGGAACTAAGACCATCTCCAAAGACCTTTCAATCAGCCACCTTTAAATGTCTGTTTTAATTCAATCTTTCAATTCAATAATTCTTGGGCGTACATTCAGAGCTGAGTTCATTTCACAAATGCATACAGTGAACAACAGCAGGTTGCTTCAATATATACATTATAATATATCGAGAATAAAACCCCCTAAGCAATCATACCGTGATTCTGGAAATCTATGTTTGCCAACAAGGAATTGTCAGAAGAACAGAGAGCAAAAATAAATAATGCCAATAAAAATGGCCTGTAGATTAGTTTGGCTTCAGATAAAATGTACAGTATATCCATGAAGGGAGATGTTTAGGCACTGGAAGACTCATTATATTGAGTACAATATCATGTAAAGAGAAAAAAATAAATTTTCTTACAGGAATATTTGAACATTCAGTACGGTACCCTTTTTTTTGCTTTCTTGCCAAGAGTTAGACAGGAACATGGATATAACCAGGTGACCGCTTCCGGTTTGAAAAAGTGGAGCCAATGTGAAGTGCCTGAAGCTTGCATCCTTTCTTAATTATAACATTTTGGTTTCCATTTTGGTTGTCTTATTCAGGTTTCGTTTGTACTTAGCTTAACCCTCTAATGTCACGTCTGGTTGCAAAAAAAAAACAAGGCAACGATTAAAATGCCAAACTTGAGGCTCCTGAACCATAGTCCACAAACCAGTGTGTGACATCACAGTGATTACGTCCACTTCTTACACACAGTCTATGAATGTGCTCATCATTGAGTTTTAGATGTGCTGCTATGTGGACCTTTTGAGTCTGTTTGCTGCTTCCCTATTTCCAGTCGAACCAAATAAGAATCTTTCACAAGATACACACCATTGTGATCATCAAATCTCAACAAACACACCCCAATGTAAGAGCTTTGTGTTTTTTGTCCACCCGAGCAGTCAAGTGACCTGATAGGAAGTAGGATAGCAGAGTCACTTCAGCCTGCCACGCTAAGTTATCATCAGATCATGTTTGATTTCTGTCAACATCGGTCACCACAACTCTCTGGCAACTCGTTCCCTTTAGCATGCCTTCCAAGGCTGCCCCTCACTTGACCTGTAACACTGTTTGGGAATGTGCAGTCATAACATGTTATGTCCCAAACATAACATCTGCGGACAGAAGCATATGGGAAAGCTCTTATTATGAACACTAATGACAGCTGAAGCCTTGAACTGGAGAGGACGAAATCCTCAAAAGAGCAATAATATGCACATTGTGATTTTTATTCATCTTCGCCGCTCAGGTCAGCTGTTGGAGTTTTAGAGGTTTGATTTGGCCCACATAAATCTGTCGCTCCAGTGGGCAGCTGTTCGGCACGGACGCTTTTGCATCTCTGCAAGGTCGTGTGGGAACTAAATGGCCAACGTGGGAGCCCAAATCAGGCTTTAAGGCTAACTTGGCTCCAAAAGGCTATCGCACGTAGACACACAATGGAGATGGGAGGGGAGTTTGTCCTCACAGAGTCAATGGAGTAGGACGCTTTTATGGCCACCCATTCAGTCTCTCTTTCACTACAACGCTGGGATTATTAAGATAAACTTCACCTGACTTTACCTGTTAACTGCAAATTCTAACTTTTGAAAGTGTCCATGAGCGGGCTATAAATAATGACTTTCATCTAATAGGGCTAATAATGTACTTAGTGTTCGATTTGCTCCGTTCAATATAATCAACATGTTTTGCTGTTGGACAGCCACGTTCCACTGAAAATGGGCTGGCTCTAACTGTCTGGAGATGGTTATGTTATATTTAAATACAGATTAATCATAAGAGCCTAATTCATCACCATGACAGCTGTGAAAACATCCTGCCAAGCCCCCATCCACTCCTTCCTCCTCTTCATCCCATCCGGTCTTTAAACATTCCCCCATAAAAAGGACCACTTTCTGAAAATCCCCATGCATGGCTGTGGAATATGTATGGCTATGAGGATATTCATATGCTAATAGCTGTGGAGCTGAGAGTGCAAAATTAACCAAGCTTGACAGAGGCCCATGTGACCCCGAAAAGATGTCGGGAGGCCAGGGAAAACATCGATCATGTGACACCGGCACAGTTGAGGGCCGGTCAGGGCTCGGTCAAGATGGATGCTCTTTCACGCAGCACAAATAAATCTCTGGGAAGGTTTGAAAATATGGAAATTAAAGCTGAATTATAACAATTAACGTTGGCTGCCTCTCCTTAGGAAACACGTCATCCATCCTCTCTCTCTCTCATAGAGAGAGAGAGACTTTTGCATGTGTGTTTTCAGCTTGTGTGTGTGTAGGGGTGCTGAGGTTCTCAGTGTAAGACAGGAAAAGTGCTGTTATGACAGAAAATCACATCGGACCCTGCAACTGATTCATAAACTCAGTCACAGTGAAGATACAGTGTAATGTGTGGGGCGGGAGCCGCTGGTTGTCTGACCTAACTGAAGTCGGGCTGCAAATGACCTAATTTTCCCTCGCTAACTGCTTTAAGGAAATGGCATATGTGTGCCTGAGAGGTACAACTACGGACTCCATGCCACTAACTTTGCTTCAGACAAGTGCTTCACAGCAGCTGCCTCAAGTCTCACCCAGGAGTGAAACGCTCGCTCCTTTAAGCACTGCATTCACACATGGCAAATTGATTCATGAATCATTCAAATATTTCAGCACCTAGCTGACGTTAAAAGGGTACAATGCATTTGATGTAGAATAAAGTGTATACTATCATAACACTAAAGCAGGAGCGGGAAGGCGTTCTCCCTCTAACTTTTTGTCGTCTAACAAAAGTCGACAGCAAGACAGTATAATGGCCGTTTTCAGAGGACCGCTGAGTGAAAATGATATCCTGTAGTGGTAGTGTAATGTCACAACAGGATATTAGTCTGTTACTTGCACACACGGCCTAATAACGCTGCATTGTTTCTTGTATTTATGATACCAGGCAGGAAGCTCTTCTACTTATTCAAGTGTTCACCAGGCGGCAACTTGCATTCTCTCTACTGGCCATCAGGGTGCTAAATGTGATTGTATGGAAGTCTATGAGAAAGTGACCCTATTTCTCCCTTGATTTGACATCTAAGTAAACATTGTAAATATGAGTTTACTAAATGATGGTCCCGTTTAGAGTTGAACAAATCATAAAGCAGGGTATGCTTTAGGGTGGGGCTACTTTGGTGATTAACAGGTCTCTACTGCTACCAGAGCTGTATACGGTGTCTCTACGTCACTCCTCCACAGTCCAAATATCGTCACTTCCATTCCAAAAAACATTTTGGAATGGAAGTGACCATCTTGATGGCTATGACTTCTTATACAGTCATTAATACAGATTGCATTTGGCGTGAGCAATAGCCTTTACACAGAGTAGGAGCATCCCCAGCTATTTGCTGGAGCGTTGTGTTTGTGTGATGTGGTGGTATGTGCCACATGCGTGCGCACTATCTGTGTGTGTGAGAGAGAGAGAGAGAGAGAGAGAGAGAGAGAGAGAGAGAGAGAGAGAGAGAGAGAGAGAGAGAGAGAGGTGCACCCCTGGCCATATGCAGTGTCAGCAGAGTAAAGGAAGGTTTATCAGTGGCACAGATGCATGTGCTGCATTCTTTACAATCCCACCACACATACGCTGTGCAATAACTTTTCTAGGCAAGTGAGTGAGTGTCTAGGCATGCTTGGCACGCAAACACATTCATTCAAGTTCACATGTATGAAACAGTGGGATGCTACTCCTGACATAGAAGTCTACTGTTTCTCATCATCTCTCAAAATTAATGTAGTGGTTTCATTTTTCTGTTTGCAGCAGTTGAAATAACCTGGATATCGGCTTCCTGGGTCCAAACTTCACCACTCTAATCACAGCAAGGATGGCAGAAACAATTTATTTCTTGAATGTAAGGTTTACTCAGCTGGTCCCACCTGCTCTCCTGATATTTCACCCCGAGAAGAGGATTGAATAAGACAAAAGCGAATATGGCGAGTCTGTAACTCTGCACTGAGAGTGTGGTACAGTCAGTTTGACCACTTGACGTTTTGGTAGGATCTCTATCCACTTCAGCCCAAGGTGTGTCCCCAGGCAGGTGCAGCCTCCTGACTTAATTTAGCAATAACTTCCTCGGACTCCTCCATAAAATGTAATGACCCTGTGCAACTAACTAACTGACTGGGCGTCTGAATCGGCATCTCCATTAACTGTGTGTGTGTGTAAGGGTTGTGACTGAAATAGGGCAATGTGCGCTAGGGGTAGTTTCAGAGATAGAGAGGGGAGGTGTTTCTGCACCTCAGCATGTTTGGAGAAACCACCAGATGCAGCCCGTTTAAAAATCAATACCCTCACCTTAGGCAGACTTAATGTTTCTTTTTTTCAACAAGCCTCTTTCCCAGTGGCTAAAACTGTCGAAGTCTACTAAATATGCCCCAACACAAAGCCCTTTACAGAAGGGAATTGTTGTGTAAGATTACAAAATCTACACTACAGATGAGCACAACATGTGAAGTGAAACATGTATATAATCCTCAAAGATGACTGGGTGCTCTAAGTTGAATAACCAACAGGTCAAAGTAACCTCGACGCCACGATTTGGCTAATTCAGTTTGCTTCTCAGGCTCCTGGCTGAATGGCAGTCTCATCACTGTCTGTATGACTGAGCTATCCAGAAAAGTAAAGATTTGGTCACAAACTTTTTCAATCTCCATGAACGCATGCATTCAGGAAGTATTGTGGCAGTGCGACAATTCTCTTGTTTTGGCTCCGTAGTCGAGCACCGTGGGTTTGAGAATGAAACCGAGAGGGTGATGTTACATAGTGCCCCCCAGCACTGTTTGCCTGACATGGATGAGAATACCTCCAAAATCTGCACTTTAACCTTATTATTTTTCATTTGAAATGCAATGTGTTGGAGAAAAAAACTAAACAATTGGAAACATACCACAGTTCTAATACTTTCCTTTCACAGTGTGGTTGGTGGAGAAGAGACTAAATGTATCTATGCACAATGCAGGCTGACGTGTATGTCCTACTGTTTGGTGTGTGCTGTGGTCCAGAGAAAGACCGAGTTTCCAAAGGCCGGTGATAAAGAGAGGTCATGGTGTGTCACCAGTGTGCGCCCAGTAGTAATTGATGTAAAAAGCCGTGCTTTATAGAAAACCTCTCTCTCCCTTTCCATTGCACTGCCTGCCACGCAGCATGCGCAGTATTTATTGAGACACTTCGAAAGCAATCTGGGATGGCAGGCACAGATGGCTCCTCTAATCCAGGTAAATTATCTTTGAACCTTTCAGAGTAAACAGACGTGCAGTTCTCCAGGAGCCTGGACTCTTTCTGGCATGAAAAGGGTAATGAATGCTGGTTGTGTATGTGTGTACATGCATGCATGTAAATCACATAAGAAACTGTAGAGACACAAACAGTGACTGTTATGTATCACAGTTATTGATTTGAACATGTTGGCCAGTATTTCTGAAAAAAAAACTCAAAGCGTCTTCTGTTTGCTCCTGGTAAATGTTCAGCAGCCCGAAGGATGAGACTGAAACTTTAAAGGTCTGGTTGTGGGTAATAGTTAAATCCCCTTCAGCTGTTGGTGAATAGCAGTTTCTGGGTTAGTACAAGGTGTAAAACAAAGCTACTATCTGTATCCGTTTAATGAAATAATGAATAAATTGCACTTGCATTAGCATCTACTGATTCATTCATGCTTCATAATCACAGACTCCTTCATCCGCTGTTTGCTGACCAGCTGACCAGCAATCTCAACATTTGAATGAGGGTATTCAGCACAGCCATTATAACGCGCTGATATTCTCCCTTCATCACTCCTCTTTCTTCATATATCTACAGAGTTTGCAATGTGTGTTCTAACTGGGATCGTCACTTCAGGTTTTTATCGAGGAGTATCTTGAGAGCTCCTTCACAGTGCAGAACCTTTTCCAAATCAATTTGTTGACTTAAATGTCTCTGACTGAAATACAACCTTGATTTGTAGTGGATTTTTTTTTAAATAGTTTTATACTTAAATCAATTGTCACTCACCCTGTATGGATTTTTTTCATATGAACTGAAACTGTACACATTGTGAAAGGTCATACTTAATTCACTTAAGCTTACACACAGATTATGCATTTCGGAAAAAAAATAACAATAATAATGACCAGAACGAGGAAGTGAGACAGAAATAAAAGAGGTAGCATACTGTTGTGTGGGAACGTTGCGTATGAGGGATCTTGAATGTACTGCAATAAGTCCAGAGAAAACAGTAAAGCAAATAACGCTGTCTTTATAGAAGACTGCAGAGGATTCAGAGAGCACGAGAGAGGACGAGAGGGGTTGTCGAAGAGGGAGTTCAGTTTAGTCGTCCGCCTCTCCTGTGCTCAGGCCTCCAGGGTGTTCAGACTCAGCCCGGCAACAAAGACCGCCTTTATCCCCAGCTTGTTTGTCCTGTCTGCATCCCCAGCATTGATGTTTTCTCCCCAGCAAACCACTGCACACAGCAGTGTGCTAGCAGCCACAGATGAGAAGTCTGAAAAACCTGAGCCTCTTTGAGAAGACACACACAGTGTGCACACTGCACAGGGCATAGTACCTCCATGTTATCAGTGCAGTCCAGAAATGTACTCAAATAAATGGAGAAATGTTCCCTGTCCACCATTTTGTTTTGTGGTTGTGTAGAATATGGACCATTGAGATTTAACGGAAGTTATAATGAAACCTTATCAGAACAGTAGTGAAATGAAACATCGGGTTTAAGGATTATCGGCAAAGGTCAAATATGATTATCAGGAAGGATAGAAAACAATAATCAAGATAAACAATGCAAATTGCTTCAAAACACATAATAATGACTGCCCATGTGTCCAATCATATGAAACTACTGCAAACTACCACATCTGTCAAGGACTTATTGACTCATCCGTATATTAGTCCATTAAGGTTTAGCATTATGATTTGTATGTCGCTGATATATTTTTACACCAATTACACCGATTATACACCAAATGTTGAGAGAAAATTGACTTATTTACGTTTGAGAGTTTATGAATGTATATAGTATATGTAGTATTGCCAGATAACTGAAAGACACAACAGTAACCACACTGAACTTATCAAACCTTTTGAGAGAGACGAATGTGGTCAGTATCACGGATCAACTCAGAGGGATAAATCACTATTCACAACAACGCAATTCAAAACCTGGCAATATTTCTTCTTTGATGCCATCTCAGTACTGAGTTAAACTAAATTAGTTTGTAATTGCTTTAATTGGCTACATTCAACTGGGATGGATGTTAATGAATTCCCTATATAAATTAGTATTTATTTATGTATTGTTTGATTGATTGTTTGATATCACATGCAGTGTTTTCAACACTTCATATTGTCACGTTTTTCACTATTCTCTACAAAGGGTGTTTTTAACTGCAAGCATTGTGCTGGACCGACTGCATTTACAAAGTGTAAAAGATGAGAGCAGAGTTCATGTTAAAGATGGCTGTCCTGGTGTGTGTTGTGTAACTAACGGCTGTAGAGATGAGTGGTCCTGTGATGAATGGTGCCGTCATGCACAGCTATAATCACGCCTACGCATGGCTTCCTGCATAATTGATTTTTAATCCCCTAATAGAAAGTAAATCACACTAGCAAAGCCTGCTTTGGCACTGCACTGGAAAAAAAGTGTATAATAGCAAAGAGAGAGAAAGCGAGGAAAAAAAGAGTTGGGGGTCGAGGAGGAGATGAAAATGAAGTGTAAATGTGGGTGAAAGCATTACACCAGTTACAGTTACAATAGATGGACTATATTTTCCCCTAAACTGTAGTTGGGGGGATCTTTACTACAGTAGCCATACACAATATCCCTGGGACTGAATTTGTTTTGTGAATCTCAGCCAAGATGATATTGTTTGGAAAGAGTAATGAGATATAGATTGACCCGTCAGCTCACCGAGGGACGGATTGCATCTGTCATCCAAAAAAAACATGGCAGACCCACCACTGATAGGCTGGAACGTACACGGCTAAGGAACTGTCTTCTGGGCAGAGAAAACAGGCCGAGACATAAACTTTGCTCAGTACACAAAGGTGAGGCTGATTCTGTCTGTATGATTTTAGAGAAATATTTGAAATTTGTAGGTGTCACTTGAACACTTCTGTCAAGAAATGGTTTTCTAATGTTTACACTGTGTGTCATCATGTTCAGTGGGGAATTGAGCGAAGACAAATGCTTTAGCAGCCAGAGCTTTAGACATGGAGATGAGCTGATATTGATTTTAATGGACTGCTCACTTGGGATGCAGATTTACATCTAACACTCTTGTTTGCTTGTCCTATTGCGGTCACGGAGCAGATTACTTAAATTGACCAACTGCTCTTACTGTAAGCAAAACGGAAAGGAGGAAGAACAGAGTGCAAACACAGCTCTGATAATTGCCAGCAAGCGCTCGGTGCTGTGAAAGGGAGAGCCAGTGTGAGATGGAGCCAAGGACTTGCTGTCACTAGACGTGCCAGCCACCCAGCCTGAGGAAGATGGAGGACAGAGGAGGAGAGAAAGACGGAGAGGAAAAGGGAACAAGCACAAGAGATAAGAATGAAACACTCCAACAGCTGTCTCTCTGACTGTCTCCCTTACTGATGAGATTAGGACAGCCGTGTAATTGGCTCCAAAAGGTGGAAATTATAGATGGTGTTTTTTCGTGGGCAATGTCAGGACAAGTTATGAAGGAGCCAAAAGCAAAATTTTATATTCAATTTCATGAAATAATGGAGTCAAAATAAATGTAATCTATACTTCAGTTTTCACGTTTTATTCTATATACAAATAATGCTGCCAGTAAGAACTTAATTTGAGATTCAGAGCTCGCAGCTAGAGGTACTATCAGCACTAAAAGTGCAAAAATAACTGAAACAGTGCTGACAGACCTAAAATGTGGTCTACTTGCATTATGTTTTTTTACATGCAAAAAATATTTATGCGAGTCTGGGTAAAAAATAAGGCCACTTTAATCTTGATATTTTAACATGAACTTGATCCTGGTAATGACCCACAAATACATTAGCGTTACAAATATTATATTTCTGGGAACTATTTAAAAACTATTTCACGCCACTGCTCATCACAAACACACATCTAACTTTATAGTTATAACACACACACACTCAGATTCCCCTCTACCACACACATGCATACAAGTGCAGTCACTTCATTGCTGCTCTTTCTGAATAGTAAGTATTTTTGACCTCTGTGACGAAAAGACAACTCCACTTAGCTGCTTTGTGTAGTCGACATCCTGCATAATGGTTAGTGACTGCATGCCTCACTATATTCACCACTCTGCCACTGAGTACAAAGATACTGTGTTTATTCACTTGGATGCCTCACGTAATAGAAATCAATCATTCGAGCAAAGGTGTAGATTTCGTTTCAATAGAGGGTCTTGGGGTCCTCCCTCAGGATAGTTTGAGTGGCAAACACTACAATTTCACCAGAATGCAATATTCATGTATTCACAAATGTGTTCCTTTTCCGCATCAATTTAAAGTAGAAGTGTCTTTATTTATGTTAAAGAAAAGTGATATTTAATATAACACATTCAGGCATTCTGTACTGTTGATTTGTTTTCTTGTAGATCAGCTTTTCTGATTAATGTTACAATGATTACAAAAAGCTAGAAAACCTTTGGAAAGATACAAATATCGGACACATTCCCACATTCATGTAAGTACTAACAACTTATCAATAACAAAAGCATCACATGCTTCTCGCTGATTTTAAGGAGGAAACTCACACTGAGATAGAGATAGACTCTGACAACATTTATGGATGGTATATAAACAGCACCATTCCACGGGCTCGCTCAAAAACATTATAATTAAATGTAGATGTCTTAAAGAGGCAGTACTAACTCTGAGCCCTTTGCATTTGGGGAAACAAGGGATATTTCCATCCATCTTGTTTGGGTTTAATTCTGATGTTGACACTTTGTGTTCAGCACCCAGATTAGAATAAATAGCCCTCCGAACCAATATGGCTCAAATGTAGCAATGGTGAACTGGACTGATTGGATCAAATTTAATGTATCGTTTATAATTTCCCTTGTGTACACTGTTCTCTGCAAGTTTACCAATGAAATCATTTACACTTCCAGTAACTTTATAAATACAAGTTGTGCTTTATTTGGAGTTTCAGCCAGAGTTCCTGCTCATTATTCTCAGCATTTGCACATTTTCACAAATGTGTTAGCAACACTTTTCTTTACTCTTTGTATGTTCACATTGTCCACACAGAATACTGCCAGATAAAATAACTGCTGGTACTATTAAGAGACATTTTCAGCTTTCTGCAGGAACCCGATTTCTTATACATGTTAATGAGAAGCCTTGTTTCCTTAATCAGGATAAGTGATAGAAGCCCAGTTAAGATATATTTTTAACGGAAGGACATGTGTAAGTCCTTAACCAGGCTTTAAGACTTGTTTTACAAGACTGCAAGTGTCAAAGACGTCAAATACAGAATCCTTCACTGTAGTGTTGTGAAACTAAAATAAACACTGTTCATAGTGCTGCATCCTTATATCTAAAATACATCCATAGCAAAGCTTAAGAGTGAAACTTAGACTAAAATAGGATCAAATAAGTTGTACTCTATGAACATATTTGTAACTTAGAAAAAATAACCACTCTTACATAAAAACCTTCATCCTTTGCATGTCATCTCAACAGACCAGGAATATGTAGACGTGGTAAAAATATTGGAGCAGTTAAAATAAGTAGCTCTCGATGAGGTAACAAAGGACATCCTTGTTCAAACAGAAACTCTTGTGTTTCTAACAGCAGTGATGTACTGGATGTTGTTGCAGGTGGTGGCAGCTATAATTATACTTCAGATATTATCACAGCAAGTGTACTTTTTTTTTCTCCCTCACTTATTCTCACAAATATTAGTGATGTAAAATGTTGCAGGAGATGATATTACATATACACTACCGTTCAAAAGTTTGGGGTCACCCAGACACATTTTCAGTTTCTTCGCAGTTTCTTGCATGGAATAGCCTTCATTTCTAAGAACAAGAATAGACTAGCGAGTTTCACATGAAAGTTCTCTTTTTCTGGCCATTTTGAGAGTAAATCGAACCCACAAATGTGATGCTCCAGATACTCAACTAGCTCATAGGAAAGCCAGTTGTATAGCTTCTCTAACCAGCATAACTGTTTTAAGCTGTGCTAACATAATTGCACGAGGGTTTTCTAGGGTTTTCTAATCATCCATTAGTATTCTATGCGATTAGCAAACACAATGTTAGAACACTGGAGTGATAGTTGCTGGAAATGGGCCTCTATACACCTATGTAGATATTTCATTAAAAACCAGACATTTCCACCTAGAATAGTCATTTACCACATTCACAATGTATAATGTATTTCTGATTAATTTAATGTTATCTCCATTGAAAAAAACTGCTTTTCTTTGAAAAATAAGAAAACCTACCCCAATGGCTCCCGTCCATGAATTTTCTCTTGACTGGTTAAACTCGGCCGTACTTTCCCAAGTTCTTCTGTTGTCGTTTCGCTGAGTGACGTGACGTCACCACGCAAGGTTGCCAGTAGGGCTGTGCGGTATAGTATGTAATACCAGTGCACAGCCATAACATTTATTTTTCTCAGCTCGCCGCTGTGGGTGCGGCCAGTCGGAGCTAGTTGTATTACGTGTATTGAGACTGAGTCATGGATTAACTTCATAACAACAAGTAATAACCCACAACTAACGCTCAACTAACAGGGTAAAACATCACGACAACAGTTTGTGACACATGAACAAATTGTAGCACTAATAATTGTACATTTATTAAATTACACCACCGAACTGCATGCTGGGTACTTTCACTGCCCACTTTCACAGAAACTCCCTTCTGCAGAGTTTCCCTGGGTCCTAAGTCCCTCCATGTTTAGTTTCCTATCACCAAATGTACCAACTTAAAAACAGCTGTTCACCACTCGCAACAGCTTTTCAGTTGGCCAGTGGTCCTTTTCGGTGTCATTGAATGAATGTTTTTATTCGAAAAAAATACTGTGATATACCATGAAACCGCCAGAATCTTACAAAATACCGTGATATGAATGTTTGGCCATACCACCCAGACCTAGTTGCCAGGTTTACTTGTATCCCCCAAGTAAATTTTATTTCGTTGTGTCAGGTTGTACAGTCACTCCAGTAGATTAGTTAATATTACTTGGTGTGAATGATCACATTTAATTATCAAAATAAGGATTCATAATTACTAACAAACACAAAGTCACACATTAAATAAAAGGTGACCTTTTAAAAGTAAAAGGACTGAAATAATAATTTATTGTAGAATTTACACATATAATCAAGGTATAGTTTACTGTGAGCTAAATTCCTTGGTATAGTTTACTGTGAGATAAACTCCTTGGTGTAATCCTGTTGTGGTTGATGAGAGACGTTACTTGGCAGAGTGAGTAAGCCAGCGCAGCAGCCTCCCTAAGGTCCTAGTGCCCTAAGGTTATGTAAGATGATAGGCTATTGGATTGTAATTTTAAGGGGAGAAAACATACAAACCAGAACACACGCACATATGTAGCATGTTAGAGTTATAAATAATTTGTCTATGTGAGAAACAATAGTTTAATTTAATGACATCACCAAAATAAAAATTAAAAAAAAGATTTCTTTCTTCTTTTTTGGAAAATTAATATTCGGGGCTAATTAAAACACATCCGGGGCTTTAGCTTAGGGACGCCACTGCCCTGCTCCAATCCCTGTTTTTTTCAACAGGCACGTGTCTGGTAAAATATTCCCGACGTTAGTGATAGAGGGTAAACATTTTTCAGATAGATATTACTATTGAAGGGGGACTTTTCCTTCACAGGACAAGGCTCACATGTCCCAGGAACGAGTGGACAAAAGAACACGTTCATAGTTCCATCATTTATATTTTGAATTGACGATCATTGACGATTCCCTAATTTTTCACATTATGGTACATTATGTCGGGTAAAATATACCCAACGTTCGTGATGGTGTTACTATTTGTAACGTTAGTGTTCTAGGGTTAATAAGACTAGACATATAGCTGCCTTAGTTATTTAAAAAAATAGGGGGACAATGACAGGGGAACAATCTGATGGCGGACCATCTGTATTTACTCCTCCAAGTAACCTGGTTCTGTTCTGTACATGTTAACATTGTGGATTCCTTTGTTAACATCCTCACTTCATCGGATAGTGGCGCAAGGTAAAGCCAACCTAACACGAAAGCCTTGAATAAAAACTGACATAAACCCAATGGAACGCAGCTCAAGTGGGTCCCTCCCACTTCCTGCTGAACCTGGTTCGTCACGCGTGCTATGGGGAAGGGAACAGAATGCAATCACCTTCTCTTTTTTAATGGAGCTGTCAAGGCAATCGCAAACCTATGCTGGCTGGAGCGGCTGAGACTGTATGAAGAGGCACTAAGCCAGCTGATGAGCCCTGAAAGTCTGATCACTTTGCTTATGAATTCGGCACGCATGATATTATGCATGTGAGGAGAGTCAGTGCTGTGAGCCAGAACGTCTGTGTGACATTTATGCATGTGAACACTTTGTTATAACGTGTGCGTACGTCTTGGAGAGAATTCACTAATGTTTTGGGTGTACTGTATGTGTACCCATGCACACCTATAATACTTAAATGCACATGGGTAAATGTATATAAAAGAGCTGTCATTCAAAGTATCGACTTCGCTGGCGTGCAGATGACACCAACTTGTCACTGATGATGGCTTATTGATGGAGTGGCTGAGGGGGATTATAATGAGATCCTAGGAAGGAGAGAGCAACATCTTCCACGATCAGCCTTTCAAGTCGAGGGCGGTTGGGTCAGACAATGGAAATTAAACTGGGAACATGAGAGGTGGGGCATGATATTACTGATATGAGCTGACATTACTGAAATATACGGAGAAGCAGAGCTATCACCAATGGAATAGGTTAATTATCAATAATTGAAACTACTGGTGTTTTATCTGGTGATTAGATAAGAGAACAGAACCTCATATAACCTTTGGGTGACAATTATTGCTTCAGTGAAAAAAAAAATTGTGCATTGATTAAATCATAAAATGGGATAGTACGTATTATAATTAAAGACAGAGACCAGAATGTTTAATCATGTTTATGCTATTGTTTGCTGAGAAAGGTTCCTATTCAGCCCATTTGAAAAGATGCAATTGTTTTCCTGTATGAGCCCTGATTGATGTGAAACACAGAAGAGACACCGGCTCATTATTTCTTTAATCGTGGAAATGTTAAAAAGCTACGGCACTAACAATGGTTGACTGGTTTCTGGACTGGATATTGCAACAAATTGAGTAATTTGTTTTACAGGCAAGAATAAATTGTGCATCTCTTTGCTTCTATGTTACCAAGTAAATTTTCATATCCATGCCATTTCTACATGTGTCTCATTTGAATGATAGCTACACATAGTCATTAAGTGAGATTGGAGCTGTTAGTGTGCATCATGGTATGCTTTTAGTCGGTGCAAAAAGTTAACATGCATTTCTATAGATGTACTTCCTTGGATGATTATACCAAAGCTCTTACCAACAGAGAGCTGGCTGGTCTGAATATTAAAGCATAGTGTTTTCCAGATGTATTCAGCACGTGTTGTTTCCCAGTGTAGCTCTGACTCTGCAGTGGAGGCTGTCTTTGAGGATTCACACAACCCCATCGGCGTATTCAAGCAGACTGTGCTGATGGGGACCAATATAAAAGACTTGAGTTTCTATTAGATTGCATGTTTGTGCTGTGCTTCCTTCCCTTTGAGCGGATGACCAGCTTTTGACAGAAGAGAACACCATTCTGTTGCAACTTGCTTCAATTGAGAAACCTAAAACAATAACAAATATTGTTTAATGCAAAGGTGAGAATCATGGCGTTGCATCTCTTTCATGTGCTGATTGATGCCAATATCCCCCGAGATGGACACAATAACAATAAAGATTTCTAGCTGTGTCTGTTTGCAGGTTTACACCGTTTTATGTTTATGTGAAGAGTATTTGTGGAATATATTGGTGTCATTTGCACTGTTTTCTGATACCGTGTGCAATATCGTTCCAAGATCTTAAAGCACCTTGCTTTGACTGGTATTATATGATTTAGAACAGTGATTATCAACTGGTTTTCAGTGGGTCTTTGCCTGGGCAAAAAAATAAAAAATAATAATCTATTTTTTTTTTTCATCCTGTGGTTTTAGTTTGAACAGACTGCAGCGGTGTGTCGTTTTTTGCACTTCCCTCCATGTTTTCAGCAGCGTGTGCCAGGTTGGGTCAAACCATCCTAATATGCGGGCGACTCTGGGTTTTTAGGATAATTAAATTAAACAGCCTACTGAATATAACATTCACAACTGATGGCGCTGCCTGCATGACAGGAAAAAACTCTGGGGTCGTGAGGAGAATTGAGTGCTGCTTAATTCTCTGTGAAGCACAATGTTTTTCAGTATTTACCTACTGATGAAGTAATCACAAGAAAAGTAAATTTTGTATATATGAATCCTTTTGAATTGCACTTTTTGTTTAATTTATTTTGAATTTGTGGAAAAGCTGCTCCTCAAGACAGTGACTTTTCCATAGTGTTTGTCATAGATTCAGTGAGTGTGTATTCTCAGTTAAAGTTAGGTCATTTGAGTCTTTTTGAAACTACTTCTTAGTTGTTGGACTTTTTAGTTTGTGCATGAAAGCTGTTGAGTCTGTTATAAAAATGGCTGAAGATTCTGAATTGTAATGTATATTGTAATACCTCGTGTTCTGAAGATGCACTTTTGGGTTTTTAATTAAAATGCAGCTAATTGAGTGTAAAAGGGAATAGTTCCCTCTCTAGCATCGCCACCAGCTGCTCGTTTTGGTTTATCGTTAAACTTGTTTTTGTGTTGGCATACATATTCTGTACTATCTCAGGTTAAAACTGGACCATCTTTTCATAAAATAAATTTGAGAAGTTGAGAATGTTCCTCCATTTGGGTCGCGGCTTCTCATTCAGGGGGGATGGTGGGTCCCGGAGCCAGACCAGTTAAGAACCACTGATGTATGAGTACAAAAGTTTACACAAGTCTAAATCTGCTTAATGCATCCAGCTCCACTGAAACAAATATGTATTTGTATTGGATATTTAAAAAGGAAGCACTCCTCCAATTTTGCATGAAATTCATTTTAATCTTTAATCTTACTTTTTAACACAAAACCTCCATTATGAACTTGGGTGTGGGTTTGGAAATAAATGGGCTTTTAAAAACTCATTGTGGACTTCAGGAAGACAAAGCGCTGCACACACTCCCCCATCCATATCAATGGAACGGAGGTTGTGCGTGTCTCCAGCTTCAGGTTCCTGGTTGTCCACATCTCAGAGGACCTCTTCTGGACCCTCAACACCTCAACCCTGGTCAAAAAGGCACACCAGTGTCTCTTCTTCCTGAGGAGACTGAAGAAGATTCACATGTCTCCTCTGATCCTGGTGAACCTCTACCGCTGCACCATCGAGAGTATCTTTACTAACTCCATAGACTGTTTGCCCTCCTCCCCTCTGGGAGGTGCTATAGAAACATCTGTTCCAGGACCAGCAGGCTCAGGAACAGTTTCTTCCACTCAGCTGTCAACACCCTTAACTCTGCATCACGGTGACAGCCCCCATCTCACCACTACCAACCCCTCTCCCTTACTAACACCAGACACCTTCCCATATGTATGTATATGTGTATGTGTGTGTGTGTGTGTGTGTGTGTGTGTGTGTGTGTGTGTGTGTGTATATATATATATATATATATATGTATAGATAGAATGTATATATATGTTTATACTGTCTTCATTATATTATCCACCACATTGCACTGCACCTTAACTGCTTCTCTTTTGCACTCTGGACAGATGCAAACTCCATTTCGTTGTCATAGTACTTGTACTATGTGCAATGACAATAAAGTTGAATCTGAATCTGAATCTGAAAAAGGCAGAGGGGATCTGATGAAAGATCTTATTCAGTTGCAATGTGTTTCCAGAGTTAGACCCATACTGAAGATGATCAGAATGCTTTGCATTTTTTTTGCCCATTCGTTTATATGCAAAAAATAAACAAACAACTATTCATCGAAACGGAAGTCTCACATGTTTGGTGTACTAGCAGAAGCTGAGTGACCTTCAATCAAACCCACTACCTTAAATCATTCATTATAATACAGTGCACCTCAGATGGTGCTCAACCATAAGTTGAGGGAAAGATTAGTCTTCCTCCCTATAGAATTGTGGAACACTATAATGCATGTCTGCTCGTCTCTTCCTTATCCAAAACTTTTTGGCCTTACTCAGCACAAATGTGTTCACATTCACAACCTGCCAAAATGACTTTCGCAGAACTCGCTCCCATGACGACATTCCCTCCGTGGCTTTCCCTCTTATTCACCTGATAACCGCTTGCAGAACTCTAAACTTAAGACTCTGCTGGCACTTTCACTGCAGCTCTCAGCAGCAGTAAAGCTGCATGTTCAGAATCACCGGACTCCATTTGTAATCACTATTTGGCCTGTGGTTAAAATACAGTTATTGTATTAAATCACATTTCAAGTTTACTAAAGTGTGGTGGTACAATAGATTATCCTGTACTACCATTATGGATATTGGATGAGTCGATATTAAAAGGATAGGAAGGAAGGAATGAAGGCAGGCAGGCAGGCAGGAAGGAAGGATGGTATTTTTCTTCACACAGTATATGTACTGTATTTCCATTCATCAATGTTTGCATTAAAATGAGAAAATAATGTCTCTATTTTCTCTAATTGACTCCACCTGCTTTTCATCTTGATCCCCGTTGTTTTCTCATTATCTTTACATTTGTAATATCTGATGATTCAGCAACTTTTACTAAGCATCTGCCTTGTGGAGCCCCGTCCCAGTCACAAACCAGTAGATCCCCATGTATTATCCAGTGAGTGTATTGAATGTGATTCACCCTGTGAGACGCAGCAGAACACATGCTACCCACCATCAGTGAATCTTATTGATCAGAGTGAAATGCAAGCTTGAATCTTTGTTGTATTTGACCTTCGTTGTTCTAATAGCGGAATAGACTGTTTGACTTCATATATACTTTTACAACTAGCAACATTTACTGAACACCAATTCAGATAAATGTATCTGCTGAAGCCAAAGCATGTTTTGTAAGACAACTAACGAGGCAATGTTAATTCCAGAGCCGTGATATTTGATAGATACAACGATGGCTGTGTGTATTGCCATGCCATGCTAATATCTCAGATGTGAGGAGGTTTAGTGCATTAGATGTCACTGAAAGATGACTAATACCCTGGCTGATCTGATAAACAACTGGCAGGTGTTGCATCAAAGCATGCGCCTTTTTAACAACTAATGTACTGTAGCTCTGACCATCAGCTCGGACCAAACTGTTTAGCGTTGATACATGTGATTGAAATGCTAAGGTGAAAGCCTTTCTGTTGATAAGCTTAGCTGAGATAACATTGACCTCGAAATGTTACTACATGTCACAGAAATAAGAAAATAAAAATAATGTTTCATACTTTTTATTTGACACTTTAATTTTTTTCATTATCCACCCCTTAAGCAAAGCTAGATATGTGAGCATTGTGATTATATACCCACACACTGTATTTATCCTTCACATTTTACTATAAACTACCTTGCTGATTGAACTCATGAAATGTGGCCTTGGCAGAGGCAAGTGAGAGAAAGAGTCTTCAGATTAACAACACACAGCATTTTATATTTCTTGACGCACATAATTAACAATGACCTCCATCAGTTCTGAAGTGACCAGTGAGCATAAAGAAAGACTGCTTAAGGTTATAGTTGGCAGCTCATCGATTCATTTTTGCAGCTCTTTATCCAGCAAAAAAGCACACATCATACTCCAAGATGACTGTATTAATGACTAGAATATTCATAGGTTACACATTTTATAGTGAAGTAATGTCTATCTTGAAATTCTCCAAGAGCAACGTGTCAGCAGCACTGCTGAAGTTGTTTGTACTGTTGAGAGGCAAATGTTCCTAATCTCGTATTTAGCACCGAAATCACATTAAGTCATCGATGCCATCATGAAGCCTACAATTATAAATTACACATTTCTCACCTTTGGTTTCTGTTTTTTTTTTCATCAGATGCTATAGCAAAAAAATGCAATTTAATTTGTATTTGCCAACCCTTCTCATTCCTCACTAAAAGACTCCTTACATCCTTTTCTATCATCTCAGAGAAACTCTGAAAAAAATATGCCCTTTTTCTCAGCCTTCTCCCTCATACACAAACTGAAATAAAAATTCCATTATATATCTTCCACCCCATTGTTGTTTAATATTGTTTAAAACAATCTATCCACTTGTGTCCAATCGAAGCTCTCAGCTTGCGCTTCACTATCCTGACAGCTGTGAGCTTGATTCGTACCGGCAGCCATGTCATTGATTCCTTGGCAGAGGCAGAACTATGGCATCAATCTAGGTGCAATATCATCACCTGTAACGAGACACCTCTGCTTTTACTATTTTCATATGCACACGCACGCACACACACACACACACACACACACACACTCACACACACACACACACACCCACCTCCGTTTGCCTGTCATTCAAATAAGTCTGAATTGAAAGGCATGTGGATGGGTGCTTGTATGCTTGAATTATTGATTAGAAGTTCATTTGCACATTTCAGCTGTAGGTTATATTAGCCGATCAATGACTGAAGTCCCACCGTTCCAATGGTACATTTATATAGAAGAAGCTGAAGGAATATATTTCACCTCCTTATTCATTGAAACATCTGTCTTTTATATTGGTGAAAGTCTTTTCTTGCTGATCTTTCAAAACGTTCGACTAATTTTGTGTGGTGCACAATCATTGCATCCTTTGTGATCGTGGGTGAAACCTGTAAGAGGTATTCAAGTGTTGTGGGAAATGTAATAACACCGTAAATCTTTGGCTGGTTTATATTCATGTCTGTTTCATGTGCTCTGATTTTCATCCTTCGGTCCAAATCCAACTGCCAACTCATCAAATGCCTTCGCTCGATCAGTACCTTTCCGCATCTGATACCGAGGCACGTAGGCACCCTTTAGTCATTGTTAAACACTCAAATGATGGGTCAAACAAACAGGACTCTTGGCCTGGAGACCAATGTTCATTTCCTGTGCGCAATTAAAAGTAAACGTTGACATGTTGTCATGTCAGTTGTTACTCCTGTGAGTCCTTAGTGTGGTTAGTCCCGTGACTGATGTGATGCTCGTCACGTGATTAGGTAGTCACCTGAGCCATGAGCGGCGAGTCAGTCAGGTTATCGTCAACCATAGTGTTTTCTTAAACCTAACTAACTGGTGTTGTCGACTAAACTTAAACTTCCTGTGAAGACAGGAGTTTATTTTGAGAATAAACTATGCATGTAACAAATGGAAACTAGAACTGTACTGTCCAGAACTAACAGTAGTGGGATCGAGCACCACAGTTTAGGAGCTTGGAAGCTTAGGACCACTGACCAAGTGTTGGTATTTGATGAGTGGGGAGTGAAAAACAGGTTAAGAATGATCGACAATAACACACCTGTCTGTCTAAGATTTGTCCTGCCTCTAGTGGCTGCTTGAATATATTCCAGTAACACATGACCCTGAGGCTGCCAGTAACATTGATAAGAACTGCTTGTGGGATGGTCATTTAGCTTAGGAAACCCCTCCCCTTACTGATGTCAGATAAGTAGGTGGATTCAAGAGAGCTTGTCATTGTCTGTTGTGTGAATGTTGACACAGAACCTCTGGAAAGAGAAGTAGACAAGACAGGTAATAATTTAAATGAGCAATTAATCAAGTTATCAGGGGGCTCTAGGGCAGTTGGCCCCTTTGTCTGGTTGGTAATCAAGCTTTTCACCAGCATAAATGGGAACAGGAAGTGGACAAATGGACGGAAAGGGATTCCTACTTGCCATTAGTGTGAGTATTGATTGATTGATTCTCTGGGACCTCACATTAAGGTCACTAAGTTCAATAAATGGGGAAAACTGATAGAGCAGGAGATATACATGTGAAATTAAATGTCATCTCGAGACTGAGAAAATTGGGTGGATTTGTCAAAATGGCATTCACTCTTGAAACGTGCTAATCCAACAGTGTCAGCATCCATGGAAATGGAAGCGATCAAGTGTCTCTGGAGTACTTGTGAAAGGAAAGCAACAACAAGCAAAAGGGGGGTGGGGGGCATGTGTGTCCATGCCATCGCCCTGTGAAATGATTCATTCCATTTCTGGTAATTAGCAGCCACACTTGTAAAATGACCTCTGAATCCTGCCTCTGTCTGTACCTCCCACTGCCTAGCGACACAGGTCTATATTCAGAGAGCAGATAAGAGAAGGGGAGAGAAAGGGAGGGATTAGACGAGTTGGGTAAGGGAGAGATAGGAAGTGGTTTAAAAGAGACGAGGGAGACAAGTGATAACAATGTGAGAGAGATAAAGAAAGAAATAACACAGTAAAAACCAAAATAAGACCAATGTGCTCGATCTAAGGCCGTTGAGTCTAACAATCCAATTATGTGTGGCACTTGGTGACAGGATGCATGACTGTACTGTTGCTTTGTCCATTTGGCAAGAACAGAGATAAGGTCAAGAGACAAGCGGATGATGCAGAACAATAAGACTTTTTGAACAAAGACGATGAGAAGAAGTTCACTCTGTGTGTGTGTGTGTGTGTGTGTGTGTGTGTGTGTGTGTGTGTGTGTGTGTGTGTGTGTGTGTGTGTGTGTGTGTGTGTGTGTGTGTGCGTGTGTGTGTGTGTGTGTGCCGTCGGTGTCACAAAGAATGCCTTCAAGAAAGTATCATGAATCAAAAAAAGAAAGCAAGTATGAACTTTTGAGGGGAAATTTCACCACTGCTATCTATTTTAGCATGCAGGCACTGGCCTATAAAATCCCGGAACGATACAAAGGTAGATCAGTGAGTGATAGATGGGGGATTGGTAGAGCAGATCCACTCGTAGATTATTTATTGATTAGATATCAGAGACCCAGGGTGAGGCAGTAGGTGTCTTAACAGTGACCTCAATGTGGACATGGAATAAATTGCTCACATAGCGATTCAGACAGCAGTTTGGTCTTGTGTTTTTTCAACACAGTAACTGGTTTTATAAAACACATATGCGCGCCAGGTTTTAAAGACCCCCTATACGGTTAGTATTTGAAGTTAGATGGGTAACAATGAATCTGTAAGAATGCCCTTGATTAACGTAGCACCAAAGAAAGCTTGACCGGGGGGGGGGTTGACACCAGAGTATTAAAATCACTGAAGATTTGCAACATGACTAACTATGTAAGGCACAGTGGTGGCAGCTATGAAGATTACTATGTGATACTGGTCAAGCGATGAAGCCCCATCAATTACTCTTGCTAATAAATTGATTTGCGTGTTTACCGTCTGATAGTTATTCTCGGTCCATCTTTTCCTCTCTTCAGCACGCACAGCAGATAGTGGCCTGAGGCCTTCCTCCTCTGCATCCATAATGAGTGACCTCTTTTCATCATGCTAGCTATACACACATAAATTGGGTCTCACGATGCACCCAATAACACACGATGAAGAAAATGTATTTGGTTATCATCAAATTACTGTCCTCAGCATTAATGAATGATGAACATTTGCATCACCCCCTGAAGTGAACATAGAGTTCCAACACCATCTGCTATTTGTTATATTCCCTGTTACCATGCCTGTGCTCCTTTTGAAGAGGTCCTTTTAAAGGCATTCAAATATAATGCTAAATAGCTGTCACTGCCGGCACTCAGACACAGCCAGAATACAAATGTAAAGCACAGACGGGAAGGAAAAACTCTCACAGAATGAGCTGATGCAGGGCCAAGTCCATACTGGGTGAATCCCTAGGGTTCAGGGACTCTCAGGTTGAGACCCTGCTGACCTGTGGAGCCACATTGTGTGAACCACCCTCACCTGCTCTAAAAGAGTGCATACATGCATTATGAAATAGTAACAGAAGTGAGAAAGACACTACAATGTTCTGATGAATATGTTAAAGTTGATTGTTAAGAATTCCAAGTCATGTTTTATTTACTTGTGAATTCATTTTGAATAAAAATCAATAACATCTGAAGTCTGTAGCCTGTTCTGCATGCAAAAGAGCTGTTGATGGTGTTGTATGCTCAAAGTATAAAAAAAAGATGACACTATTTCTGTAGCATTCTGCTTGTCGTAATACTTTACTCTCAGGGTTTCTATTCAGCAGTAGTATCCAAACTGCCATAACTGTATTATAACTTCCCCTATAAAGACACATTTCATATTTAATACAACTGTGTTTTACTATAGATTAGATTCAACATTGTATTTGCACAGAGTACAGGTACTGAGACAACGCAATGCATGGCATTCATTATCTGTTTATAATCAGGCCAAAACTATTAAATTACCACTTATAGCTCTGCTTAAAACTAAATTATGTCATGCACCAGCAATTTAGTAGATGTGTATATACTGCTTACGAATTCTAAATAGGGGGATTTAAAATAAAATATTATATATAAACACTAACAAACTTTGTATTTAAACAAAATAAGCCCTGACATTATCAAAATATCCACCAGTGACAAAAGCCAGAGCATATTTAATGTTGGAAGACTCCAGGAAGCCAGTAAATAATCTTGTAATCTAGGCGTAGCTACAGCTACATCTCCAGTATTAAATATTCATTGTTAAAGAGGAAGAAAAAGCAACGGTTTTAAATCCTCTTAATCAGCACGTTGACCGGAGCCATCTTGATTTTGATCGTTGCTATCTTGTTTTTTGGCAACTACACGTGCTAGGAGGAGGTGGAGTACAGCAGAATGCATCAAAAGACATTGTTAGCTTACCAAAATGTTAAAATGAACTTTCCTACTGAAAATACATTGTGATGGGGTTCAACTTTTCAAACTCGGAGGCTACGGCCTGATATTTCCCCAGCTTTGGTAATTTGATGATGACGAAGTAAAACATCTCAGCACATTTGTTGAATGTAATTAATATATAAAATATGTACTTTTCTACAACAGGTTAAGTGTATGTTCAAAAACTTGCATTAAGTGACATTGGCATTAAGTAAACAAGGTGATTTGTACACAATACAGTTTCTAAGCGACAACGAAGCTTGATGGAGGGGCAGGCCAACCGTGACATTTGTAATTGGGACTAGCTGTCATTGTCAGAGTGATTTATGATATAATTAATGAACAATTAGGTGACATATTAGGGTGGTCTTTTTTGTTTTTGTTCAGAATTTGTTTTTCTTTCACGCTGATTTTATTTCCTATATGCCTCTTTGGTTTCAGGTAAGACTAAAGACAATGTAAATACAGTGTAAATGCTACAAATGTCACATGAGTGCAAGTCTAAAAGTCGAACATGTGTTGGTTGGTTACATTTTTGTATTTTGCATGTTCTTAACCCTAGAACACTAATGTTAAAAATAGTCACACTATCACTAACGTCGGGTGAATTTCACCCGATATAATGTACCTGATAAAATATACTTCTCATCGAAATATATTCAAAGACAACAATACAAGGCAAGTTGAAATACTCTTCTTTTATTTTACCCTATAGAACTTCTCATAAAACGATAAACAGGTATCACAGGGAGGCCCAGGGAGCTATGAACTTGTTATTTGGTCCACAAGTTCCTGGGACATGTGAGTCTTGTTCTATGAAGGAAAAGTCTCACCTCAATGTTAAAACCCATCCGGAAAAAATTGTCACACTGCCACTAACGCCGGGTGAAAATCACCCGAACAGGTGCCTGTAGAAAAAAACAGTGATCGGAGCAGGAAGACACGCTCACCTTCACTAACGTCTGTGAGCAGCATGAAGCTACAGAAGGAACCACGCAACTCAGACAAAAAGCAACACAATGAAAATAACGTAACAAAAGTCGCTCGGGTGAAAATCACGCGACGTTAGTGTTCTAGGGTTAATGTACTAAAACAATTTAAAACTTTAATAATTGAATATATTTGAATTTCCTTCTACCTGAATTAGTTAGTAGTTTTTTCATCCTTCTATGGATTTGTGCCAATGACAATGTGTATGTTATTTCAAGTTAATTAAAACACAAATAAACCAATGCCCTTGGAATTCATCTACTTAGGCGCCTTCAAAGCACAAGAAAAACGCTTTGTTTCTTTGAACCTGTGCGAAGGAGTGCTGCAGCTGCATACTTTCTCGCCCAGGCTTTCTCAGACTTGACAGAAACAGCGGGAGATAATCAATAAGCTTTCCTACCACCTCCGAGAAGATGAACTTGGAGCACACCACAGAACCTGTAGCCGTAATTTTTCTCACGAGGTTCAGCTCATTAGACTAATACACCTTTGTTTATTAATCCAACCACAACCACTATATAACCAACATAAGAATAACAACAACCTGTTGTGTTCTTTACTAATGACCAAATCAGCTCAGGTTTGTCAACCGATCAATCAAGTACCAAATCAAAGATACGGGCCTCAGGTTTCTGAGCAAAGTCACCTCCACAAGGAGCTTTACTGGACTGCTTTGTTTAATATTGTGTTATATCAGATTTTAGGATTGACAGGTCTAATTAATGTCTAACCCACAACTGGTAAAATCAGCAGAAAAAGGAAAATATGAGAGAGAGGGATAATTGGAAGATCAGCTTTGCTTCTGTTAAAGATTTTCTTTTATCCCTCATACTTGTTTGAGAATGATTTCTGCCTGAACATTGACAGTCCTGCTGCTGTGAACACAACTAAGCAACAATGAGCATAATGCAGCATATCACTCAGCAAAAAAAAGTTAACTTTTTTATTTTCTCTTTTATTACATGTGACGCAGTATCACTTCACTGGCAGTGCTAGAGAACCCTGAGTGGATACAAAATGACTGTTCTCTGCCTTTCTTCCTCACCGATTCTCACTCCGACACCGCGATATGCCTCAGAGGATCCCTTCACCACACTGTGGTTGAGAGATTAATCGGTGGTCACCTGCTGTGGGTTGTCAATTGAACGCCTCAGGAAGAGCCATATCAGCATAACAGGAACCCATTTTCAGACATATGTCATATTCTATGAACACAACCTGCCCTTGCTTTCTCTTTTCAAAGGCGATCTCTGCTTCTATGCTTGCTGTGTCTTAAGATTAGAGTTAGCATTAGGGCAAACAAGCACAATGACAACCTGGCACTGGTAGCGGGGGGTGGATGAGGTGTGTTTGAAAGGGAAAATATTGATAAAGAACAAGACACAGCAAGAGACAACAGCTACCCGCCGGCTATTGGCCCATTACGGGCAAAATAAAAGGACTCTTCAGAAAGCATTTCAGTTCTTCTCATCTCGAGGGACCACAGGGAAAGACACACCCGTGAAAAAAAAGCACATTACAGCCACCTTTGCCTCCTTCATTTTAATACTGGTATAAACAATTGTTAAGTACTCGAGATAATGTTTAAAATATGAAGTTGTTTTGAATGCCTTATGAATGCAGCCACATCTAAAATGAACCGGACTACCATTTAGATGTGGCTGCATCTTTTTCAAGGAACACAGCTTCAAACTATATTTTCCTGAGCTTGCATTTGCTCCAGGAAATGCCTGAGGATGTGCCAGGGGCACTTCATTCACGGCTATCAGATATATTTAATAAGGGCAAGAAAAATCAAGGTTAGCATATTTCCTAATTAGGCCTGATTTGTATACAGTCATTTGATTTTGCATTTCATATTCGCTGTCCATTATTCAACAAGGAAGTTCAGCTGTCTTCCATTGAAACCTGCTGGTAAGCCAGGCTCCCTCTGGATATGATAGATGTGTCATCTATGAGATGTGTGATTTTATAGAACAGACATGATGTGGCCGAGCTTTCAGGTTCTATTTAATCAATTTCTCTATTTATATAATCAAAGGAATGGCCCGGTGTTATTAACCTTTTTCTATTACACATATGCATGGGTCTGCTTGTAGACACATGTTACGTCTATCCTTAATGCTTATAAAGTCTTATTATACCAAGAAGTTGTGAACATTAATAAAGCAGCAATATGCCATAGCTATATGCTATGTTAAGTTATTGTGGAGGAATGGCCTCCTGAGCAGAGGTGTGTAATCCGAGATGAAGCCGCTTGCCGTTGGCACTGATAGTTTCCTGTTGATCTCTAAATCATAGCTATTATTTAAATATCATATGGAGCTCCTTTAAATGTAGGTAATTCACTGCTCACATGATGCAAAATAACTTTGATGATGCAATCTATGACACAATTTATGTAATTGTATTTTGTCCATGCTTTCTGATGTTCAGTTTTTCCCCAAAAAAATGTAAGCCTCTAACAGCAGGATAGTAGATCAGTTTCAACAGTTGAATGAATATCAAAGTAGAAGAATGACATTGACCATGCTGATGCAATGTTTAATGTCCTCTTGGATAGTCTAGAAATACAGCTGTTTTTGCTCTTTTTTCTTCAAAGAATGTGGAATAAAAGGACTTGAAAGCCACAGAGCTCACACACATCAGTCTTCAATGCTCTTTTTATCTAAAGACATTCAGAAATTAGTTTTCCTTGCTTTTGTGTTAATAATTATCAAATTACAGCTATCTTCTCGTTCTACAAACCAATATAAGGTGAACCACTTTGATTGCTTCCAGTTTGAATACACAAAAAGCCCTGCTTGCAATGATACTGATAAGATGTTGGAGTTCACCTTTTTCATTAACGTTCAAAGACGCTTGTGAACAAGCAGTGGTAAATGGACTTGTACTTGTACAGCGATATCGACACATCGACATGGACTAGCAGAGCCAGGGATTGAACCATCGATCCTGATAAAAGGACAACCCGCTTTATCAACTGAGCCATTGCAACGGTAATTGGAGAATTTTCAGTTATTTAGGTATTTTGGAAAAAATAAATGTTTATTGTACAAAACATTAGTTATTTTAAAAATAACTGTATTTTTAGTGTAGCTTTTATTGGCCATTTTCTTTCTAAGAAAGGAGAAAAGGACTTAGATCAGTGTTACATTGCTTTTACAGTTCCTGTTCAAGCTGCCAACAGAGTGCATAAAGTGCTCCTCGGAATAAGGAGTTCTTTGCTTTCACCACTTCTACGAGCCAACTCCCTGTGTCACACACACTGTGGATTATACATGTGGCTGTCTTGCATATGAGATATATGTGATGTTGTGGCATGGAAGTGAGCGAGCAGCAGAGTGAGATAAAAGTGAGATATCACATCGAGGAGATACATTTTTAATCCAAAGCAATAATGTATTATTAGCTTTCTAATGTATTATTTTCTTTCAGTGTTGCTTGTTTCAACTTCAGCCATACTGGGAAGGTTTGATATCAAATTTTCCAGCCACAAAAATAAGTTCAGCGATTATATTGTGGAAGTGTAGCCACAAAATGCAGATTTTATATATTTTATTGGAGTTGACCAGAGGAGTTCCACATTGCCTCCATTTCATCGATTTTTTTTTTCTTCAATTTACAACTTTGGGAAATTAGATAGAGGCTTCATCTCAAATCTCACACTCTGATACAGCATATTATGGGTACTGTTGGGTTGTTCATGGATGATGTGATGAATGCCGACATTCGGCTGAACAGGGAGTTTGTGTAGAGAGTCCTTATTGCATGTAGAAGAAAGAGGAAGAGAGAAAAGAGAGAGGCTATGGACAGAAAAAGAGAGAGAGAAAAACAGAGTACCGTAGACAAGACAAAAAGGGATAAAATGAACACAAGACAGATTGAAAAGGCGAAGAAAAGCGTGGTCTTTGAATTACATTTTGTTTCCAAAATTGGAATCAGAAGAAAACAGCAAGCAATTTACATCATTAATAATAACAGAGAGATGGAGGGCGGGCACGGCCTTGTGCTTTGCTGTGACTACAGTAATTGCATCAAATCTTAAGATAAACCAACTGTCAAGAACAATATGTGTATGTTACACTAGTTTTTAAATTATGTTTGTTGGCATGGGTGTGAAGCAAAAGGGCTTTGAGTTGAGTCAAATGCATTGCTCCCCCTTGCTCTCTGCATGTTTGAGGGTAAACTGAATGGCTCTTTTTTCATGTTTGTTCCTGTGAAACTTTGGTAAACTGCATGAGATATAAAAAAAAAGATTGACTCTGCAGAAAAAGATTGGGATGGAAAATATAATCAGTTTTATTATTGGGACTGTGTATACGAGGGGAGCAAAGGAGAGGAAAGTTAGAAATGAAAAACATTTTGCTTCTTTTCACGGTCTTAAAGGCACAGGCAGACCTTTCATTTTCCCTGAGACTCAGACTTAAGGCTCTGTCTTTATCTGGCACCACACAACAACTGAACACCATATTTGATCAGTGTCTCCAAAGGAGGCTCTTTTACCCTCTCCCTCAGCTCTAACTTTGACCCCACTGGCTCAGCACAAAGCCCACATCAAGAAGACCTCATCATCACTGTCATTGTTTTCACTCCGTCACTCTGGCTCTGACTTTCAAGGACTTGCCCCAACCTCAATCACTACCTTTTCCCCCGCACACAATAAGCCTTAACTGCCATAATCAAAGGGTATCCATCTGCTTCGGCCTCTTCTCGCTGTCGCTCTCCACGGTTTTTCATTTGTTATATTTTTGTTCCCATGTCAGACCACAGTTCCTGGTGAGGTAAAGCAGGAGTAATAAGTAAGACTAGTGCTTCCACGCTGGGCTAATCACAAGGATACGGTGTCCTGACGGTCTGTGTACTCGCTGAAGAACAACTGTCCAAGGAACAGGAGGTAACAGGGTCTAATCAGCAGGAAATGGAACAATGGTGATGCTATTTCATGCCTTTGAGAGAAACACACCAAAGGAGAGGTTTCAATCCAATGTCCCAAAAGATAATATCAAAGGTAAACATCAAATGTCAGGCTTTTGTCTCGGTTAACTGATAACTGTCTGGAGAAAAACACATTGAATCCCTGTCGCAAAATGTGTTTGATTTCCCCAACATTTGATATTCACTGCTTATGGATATATGTTCAAATTGCGAAGCAGGAGGCAGAGAGAGAGGGAATGAAGTGACACAGCACATGGGGAAGATGTATATGGTTTGTTGCTCCTTTCGAGGCGATAAACCGTCAAATTGAGTTGGTCCTTGTAGGAAAATGTGTTTGGTCTCATGCAAGATGTATTTTAAAGGTGTCCTATTGAGGTTTTCAAAATAAGAGAAAGAGACTGAGAATGTATACAAATGCAGACAAAACTGTGTGAAATGTATCGGGTATATCGCTTACAGAGAGGGCTAGAGTGAAAGCCAATTTTACAATATTTAAACCAGTGACATTTCACTGTCACTTATGTAAGCCGTTATAATATATTTCTTGATCTGTTTACAGAAGTAATCTAGTCATAAGAGTTAAACTAATTTTCAAATCATTGATTTGTCGTATCTCATTCAGTCAACATCAGGCTATTTACCATTCCCTCATATCATGACTTCATATTGTGAGATGAAAGCACGCTTTCAATTCCAAAAATGTCTTCTCTTCCACCAATATTACAGGTTCAAAACAGCCGTGCGCCATCAGATCTTTTATAGCAACATTTCATGAAAATCAAATAATATACATATACTGGGCTCATTTACATCTCAAGTCTTGTAAAGACCCATGTAAATAAAATAAAAACGGTGGCGATGCAAAATGATGAGCCCCTAAAGATGATTTAGTCAATATCCGAGAGTGTGAACCACTCCAGTCACAGTCAGCGCTGCTTACATCTGGATAAACCTCCAGCATGTACTATATTGTCAAGAGAATCAATTAAAAAGAGATCTGTGTTTCATGCTGTAATTTTTCTATTGGGTCTTTGTACCATTAAGTCATTGAACCCACAGACAGTACATCTGTGTGCCTTTGCCCCTTTCAATACTATGCTGACACTAAGCGTTTTGTAGTCTACACCGAATCCACTATCTGTCAAAGCCGTGCTCCTCCATGAAGAGAAAACATCACATCGAAAACACTAAGCGTATGTGCTAAACCTGGAGGGATTGTAACTGCTCTTATCATGTTTCCATACCAAAACAAACACACACACACACACACAATGTATTTTTTTTTATCTTGTGCCTCTGTATCCCCCTGGCTAGGTCACATTATATTAAACACAGCATGAGGTTCTGTTGGGGGACCTCGGTCTGGGCTGCCCCCTCCAGTGCCCATGTCATGTCTGGTCCTGCCTGGGACCACAATCAAATCAGACAGATGGAGGGCTGTTTGAGGAGCAGAGAGAGGCTGCCCCCCCTTGCCAGTAAATACTGGCATCTCTTGGATTTAATTACATTCGCAGTATGGTAAACAGAACGGTGCCACAGGCCCCAGAATACACCTCTGCTCTGCACCGCAAAAGACAAGTGAGTGACTTCTTTTCAGGAAAAGACTAATCAAGAGGTATGGCTGCAAAACAGGGTTGTGCTTCTCCTTCACACACAGCTATGACGTCTGAATATCAGGGATTGTAATGTGTGCTCCAAATAAAAGATTCACATTAGAACTGTCCGGTGCAGACTTTGGCTGACACCTGTAATGGTTTTAAGTTTATGGGTCAATGAGTGAGAGAGGTCAGAATTTCTGTTCCTCCTAAATGAGCCGAAAGTGGAGTTCAGCATGGGTTATTTTCCACCTGTCCTGTGACATTATGCTCCACTAGCAGTGCACGCTCATCATGTGCTGTTAGTGCACACTCTTCCCCTCACCCCAGTGCGACCCTGACTCTGCTCGACAGGCTCAGACCCAGACAAATTACTGTGTCTCCAAGCTGCTCTGTCCTCTGCGCCAACCATTTCCTCTTATTTCTACCCCATTCCCTGAAGAGGTGTCTCTCTGTCCGCTAATATCGGTGCGGCGGCAGCTTCCCACCTGCAGGGGCATTGGACCAGTTCCCACGAAGGTCACAGCTGTCAGATCATTACATGAGAGGATTGGGTCCAGGTTTACATTGCTGCCAAAAACAACCACTTCATCACCACTGGGGATGATGTGAAGGTGGCACTTGAGAATCATCAACATCAGATCTTCCTGTTGGATGTAGGAGAGCTGTATGTGGTGTAAAAACAACTACTGGCGACCGTTGGCTCCAGCGTGGTCTGACATGGCTGCACCTCACTCTTCATTAGGGTGGCCTCCTTGTGTGTTTTCTGGTAGAGTCGAATTTGAGCTTTACCTGATTAGAAAAGGGAAGCAGAGCAGAGGCCTTGAAAGCTTAATTGATTACTGTCTTTTTGTTATCCCCCTGCTCGCCTCTACACACACCTCCTCTTAAAGATGAATACAAATATAGGCAATGCAAGACCACACACCTGTCACCTCTGAGCTGCTCATTTAAACCTTGTGCTCTGCCGCTAACAAGCTCGATTGTTGGCAAAGTTTTAACAGTAGATTGGTAAACTTTTGCCTTTCGTCAAAAAACTTAGTGCTTACTGCTGAAGAAGACATGGGAATAAGAGCAATATGGCTGGCATTATATTCCGAATGAAATACATTTTAATGGAATAGCTGCAAGAGAGAGGCAAACCAAGGCCAGCTCAGTTTAAGTTGTTTTTGTGGGAGACATTGATTCCGGACAGAAATGTTGTGAGCAGCATCTACAGTAATGCTAGCTAAATCAGCCATGCTCACATGGCTGCAAAGAACTGAATGAGCCAGCGGCTTATCAGGACAAACAGACATCGCGTTTTAATGAATAATTAAGGCTAGTGAAAACATTGCCGAGTGTATCTTTAGCAATTCTGCTGATGTTGTTGCACTCTTAGGGAAACTTGACAGTATATGCAAAAACAATCCAGTACACTGATTGTAAGTTTACAACAGATGGCTGCCATTAGCAGGGTTAAAGTACCAACACTAGGACAATATGACCTGGGACTTGTTGATGATTTCAACAAGTCAATTAATATAGTCAGCTGACACTCGGCTAGAATGTTAAGCACAAAATCAATTTGCTGCTCAGTCTCTTCCACTAACAGCACTCAGTTGTTCGCTCTGGAAATTAAATCAATTCATCTTATTTTGTTGGCTTTTTTTGTGGTCGTCACCACAGCGGGTCATCTGTTTCCATCTAGTTGGTAACTCAGGCCTCGACCAATCTGGTATCGAAATCTGACTTTATAGCTGTACATCTGATTTGCTTTGGCATAGGGTTCATCATTTTGAACTCTGAGGAAATGCAAAGATGTAGAGAACATGCTATATCAACGGTGAGGCACCAGTGCTAACCACTGGTCCACTGTGCTGCCTGGAAACAATAACAACTATCCACATCTCTATTTTCATCAGTACTGCATTTTATAAAAATCTGTGAAAAAGAAACAGGATATGTAATTTGTAACTGTTGTGTTTAAGGCAGTGCTGCACACTTATCAGATGTGTGTACATTTGAAGTCATCTATCATTAATTTAATGTTAAATCCAGGGTTTCAAATTGTTGTGAATATACAGTAACATTGTTTGTACTATAGATGGTGTTATTATGTTGTTGTTTTGATGTTTTCACAGGTTTTCAAGGACTACAAGTTCCATGTGGTAGAGAACACTTTCATCACCTGAGTAGGAGACATTTGTGAACATGATATTGTGGGAAATAATGGCATTAGGCTGGAAAACACCAGCTGAGTACTTTCTAAATTCAGTCACAAAAAACTAGAAAAGTTAGCTTGACTCAATCAAAATGCAGTGTGCACTGCACACACTGTTATATGACTGTACGTTTGGGTATCACTACTACATTTCTCTTCCAAACATGCATTTATAAACACTTACACCGACTGTTAAATAAATACTAGCCACAGTAATTTACAGGAGGATTTCATTTTTGACAATAAAGTTCTCATCTAATGTGTAAATGCAACATTTTGCTGAGCCCTCGTGGGCCACACGCAAGGGGACATGTTGAGTAATGGGATGCGTGGGAATCAGTAAACAGTGCATTACTCTGAAAGGGGGGTCATATCTTCGTACTTAATCAGGGTGGCCTGGGGCATCCTGGTAGCTTTGTGGTTCAATGTATACTTTTAATCGCAGCCTCTGGTTAGATTCCGGACAGGCACCTTTGTTGCATGTCATCATGCTCACTCTTTTCTCTCTCCATGTGCCCTGTCCGTCGATACTAAATTAAAGCTAAATGCAGTAAATTATTTAAAAAGAAAAATGTGTTCCTCTGACACATAGTTCTAAAATGTCCGAGACCACATTCTTTCGGTCACGACCCAGAGTTTGTGACCATAGGTGAGGGTTGGGACGTAGACCGACCAGTAAATAGAGCGCTTTGCCAAGACGGTCTGGTGCAGCGTCTATATTTTACTGCTGCAGCCGCACCGATCCGCCTGTCAATCTCCTGCTCCATCGTACCCTCACTCGTAGACAAGACTCCGAGATATTTGAACTCCTTCGCTTGGGGCAGGCACTCTGTCCCCACCTGGAGGGAACAATCCACTGGTTTCCGGCAGAGCACCATGGCCTCAGATTTGGAGGTGCTGACTCTCATCCCCGCCGCTTCACACTCGGCTGCAAAACGCCCTAGTGAATGCTGGAGGTCACGGTCCGAGGAGGCAAACAGGACCACATCATCCGCGAACAGCAGAGAGGCGATCCCGAGACCCCCGAACTGGACTCACGGAGTTGATTATTATATACATTGAAATTTACACTTGATTGTTGCTGTCATATGCTTGTCATAGGTGAGGATATTGAATATGCTATACATATCGTTATGATATATAATAATCTCAAAAACGAGAAAAGCTGTTCAGCATTTTCCTCTGAGTTAAGTACATTAAGATAATGAAAGGAGCCTAGTAATACACACTGTTTGCTATCTGCTAACAGTGCCAGCAATAATACATCAATCATATGTTCTATTTAGTGATTATAGTATTTTTAAATGGCAACATATCATCAATTATTAACATGTACTATTATCCCTGTTGTTTGCACTCCAAGAAACCATTTCATTTATGTCTCTCTGTCTGGGTTTGTGTGTCCTCTCTCTGGCCTTTGGCTTCTTTCTGCTCTCTGTATGCCAATATTTCAGCATTGTTTTTCTAGTGCAGCGAGCGTCCCACTGAGTTGGAAGGTGACAATCCCTTGTGTTTTTGAAGAATGTGTGTGTGTGTGTGTGTGTGTGAGTGTGAGAGAGAGAGAGAGAGAGAGAGAGAGAGAGAGAGAGAGAGAGAGAGAGAGAGAGAGAGAGAGTGAGTGTGTGGGCGTGTATTACTCATGTTGTGGGGACATAGATCTGTTTACACAGTCACATTGGAGTCGCCTTCCTTTTGGGAAATGACTTAAATTTTAGGATGAAGACTTGGGATGGTGAGGGTTAGAATTAGACAAATTGTGGTTATGGTCAGGTTAAATCCAAGGAAAACTAATGTAATCAATTTGCTGCTCTATAAAGTGATGGAAACACGACTGTGTGAGCGTGTGAGCGACAGAGATAGTGTGAACTTGGTTTATGTTGTGTTATCTACATTTCAATTTGTGAAATGACTGGAGACATACACATAATCTAAATAGGGATAAAAACAAATATGCCTGCCACTGACTATATGCAAGTTTAAAGTAGATTAACTGAAGCTCCATATGCAGTAGTATTTTAGAGGTTATCTTCTACCCTGTCCCACATATTTGATTACATCACTCTCGTAAAATATCCCCAATGAACAGTTTGACAATAATATCCTGGTTGAAGGATAATCAATAACAGGTAAGGACCATGTATTACGATGCACATGCTTTTGAATTCAAAAGAACAATTTTCTGCAGCACTTAGACATGATCAAAGAAGACAAATAGTGAGTAGGTTTTCCATTCACGAGAGGAGATTGAGAAATTAATAAATAAAGTTTGAATTTGAATACAGATTGACCACAAGTGACTGTGACTTGTTTTATAATTCAAAACCCACCACCATGTAATAATCATTTCACTAGTCGGACATGCAAATCCTCAAGTCAATAGCTTGTCACAAATACTTTCTACTATGAGTCTATATGTTATAATAAATCTCAGATTTACCACAACAACCTCTTCCATGCATGATATTCAAAAACTAAAGTTTACTGCTTGTAAACTTTTATTGTCTACATTTGGTGTCCACTGTGTATAATTTCCTCAGTCCATCGTCAATAAAAGCTTTGACACTGATGGCATAATAATGGTGTGTAGTTCATGTGTAAAAGAGTGATCATAATCCGCTGGAAGGTCAACTTTTGACGTTGTCTCCCGTTTAATTTGTAATATATATACAAAGCCCCCTGCAACACATTTATCTGTGCTGGAGCAGCTAAAAGTGGGACTCTTTCATTACTCTTTACAGATGCTCGCCTTCCTTCTCTTTAGCCAGTCAGCAAACAAAGAGCTACACGCTAATCTTATCATCATTACATTATGTATTTGTGCTGCTGAGATTACAGACATATCCCCCATAGCTTGTAGAGGATATCCATATCTAAAATAAACACTCCTTAGACCTATGCCTTAGACACATAAACATGCGCTTTCAGAGTAGCGGGAAAACAACCGTGCACAAACAGTAGCCCTATGGATATTGTGTGTTGTGTGAGCATGCACAAAATACAATGTCAACCAAAGCATTTTAATGCAATATAAATGAGCTTGCTATTTACACAGCAAGGACTGTGATATGGGAAATGTTGCGCTCACACAGTTGATACACTCTAATATCACTCTTATACTCAGGCTGTCGGCATGCAAGGGCAAATGCTGTGGATGCAGCAAAGACAGTCATACATAGCACAGCGCAGACCTACAGTTTGTCTCTGAGATAAGCTCAATACAACTGCCATCCGAGCAAGAAGTCTCTGCAAAAACAAAATAAGCTGATATATATATATATATATATATATATATATATATATATATATATATATATAATATGCAAATCATACCACTAGCCTTATCGTAAGCTACTATATTGTATCCATATAACATGGTCCTAAAATTGGCTTATGTTCTTTTTAGCGCCAAACATTGTATTCATCCATTACATTTTTGACTTTGCAGCAAGTCCTCCAAATACTACCAAATACATAGCTTGTCAGTGTCTATATTAGTTATTAGTTTGTGTCTAAGCTATATTATGACTTATATCTCAAAAATATATTGATTGATTACTATTAAATACTACACTTACTATTTCATATTACTTTCAGGATGAATATTAATAACTTGGGGATTCCCTGACTTTTCATCTAGTGCCATCATCAGGTCATTATTTCCATTTGTCCAATACTTTAGTTTATGGCCATACATAATATACCTGCAAAACATATGGCATTCCCATCAGCCTTAGTATTTTGTGTTTGGTGTAAATATGTTAGCATTAACAATAGCATACTTATACACTAAACAAATATGGTGAACATGGTAAAATACTTGCTAAGCTTCAGCATATCATCATGGTCACTGTGATGTAATCAGCCACACTCAAGATGGGCACATGAGTTGAAATACACTACTTAGTTACATGTGAGTAGATTTCGGATATAATAAATATAGGGCCTCCTAATCTACTCCTAATAAAGACAGGGAAGCATATCATTCAGATATTTATTGAAACAAGGAAGGTAGGTACATTTGCAAGTTTTCCAAATTATGCTTTTAGCTTTAACCAAAGCATTAAGGTCTGCTGGGTCTCATACGGCAGTTTAGGGAGCTTTAATGAAAAAGCCCAAACAGCATGTACACAGTCTGGGTTTGCCTCCCAATAATTATACTTAGCTAACAAAGTATTTTAACTTCAGGGCCAAGCCCATAAAAGACTCTTTACTCGATTTACATTTTTCACACATTGCTAAAACTGATGGGGAAATCCTATCAAGTCTGGAATTTGAATAAATTAATGTGATGCAAGACTGTACTAACTAAGGTCTAGCATTAATGGAAAACTCTTTGATCAAGTCACATTCCTTTTTGATTCCTTTTTTTTCCACCCACCCTGACCCCTCTTTACAATGTTACGCCGCTTACATCTTTGTCATGCATTTCTTCAAACAACAAATGCTGTTTTCTTGTGAGAACAGTGTCCTGCTCAGAATAGAAATTAGAAGATTTTGGTGATGCAGTTGGCAAACATGGATATTGAAGAAATGTCTGGACTTAACACTAAACAATTTCCAGTATTGAACATAATCCAGGGTTTGTAGAATCCAATATCTATTTTCTGTTTGGCAATGTGGTTGGTCTACAAGCATGGTCATAGTCACTCTGCAGAACATACAAAACAAATATAATATTGAAGTTTCTGTCAGCAACAACACATTGCCTGTGTATTCTAATATGCTCTCTCAGTACAGCACATCTGCAAACATGGCTCACAGTAACCTACTTGTTATACTGAAGGGCAGTTTTTTTTCTGTCTGCAGGTGTTAATGTGATAACGCCTGTGTCTGTCAGTGTCCTTGTATAGTGGGGCATTTTTTTTACAAGGCTGTATTATCCTTAGCATAATGATTTCCCACAAAGGACTCGCACAGCCATTCTATAGGATTGTAAGGGGGGGAATTGCAGGCTACACTTCAGTCCTAATGTAACAACCTTATGCAGCTGCCCACAGAGCACCCACCTGCTTTCAAACAAAGCTTACAGCAGATGGATTGAATTGAGCCAAATGAACAGCACATAGGACACAATGTAATGCAGCAATGCTGGTGCATAAATAATAGGAGCAATGTGTGTAGCATCGATAATGCTCGGTTGATGTCACATATTTTATCGAATGATGATTTGCGTTGAAAAACTCTGGGTGTAAGTGGACACACAATGAGGAAAACATTTTTTAAGTGACATCATCCTTGTTTGTGAGAATGCGTCTCGTGCAATATTAACAAGGTCTTAATCTAAAAGAGTTACAGCACCAGGCAGTTCTAACTGTACCTGACGGTTTGGAAAGGGGCAAAATAGATTCCCATGCAAGTCAGAAAGGTCTTACACAAGCAAGCATTGGCTTTTATCAATGGTAATATTATATTTATGAACAAAAAAATGTACTCCAACAGCCTCCAAAATGCTGCATAAACAATAACATCAACAACAGACAAAAGGCAACAGCTGTTGGTTTTCATTCTGTTACTCTTAAAAGCTGATGATTGGCTTTGATAGCTTTTTAATTTGCTACTTCAATGACTCTGCTTTTTTACAATATTTACAGTTTCTGTGGATTACAAAACAGTTGTAAAGGAGTAAATTAAAGGCTCTTTTGTGTTTTTCAAAGAAATCATAAATGGTTTGAAGATGCAAGGAATTCAAACAAAGCCTTTCTTGATAAAAAAAAACAAATTTAAAATGCATTCAGAGTCCTAGTATTGGCCCAGGGATACAAAGCTGGGTGGAGTGTGGTTTTTATCACCACAAATTAGTCTCATATAGGGACACTACGTGGCTCCAGCACATGACTAAGCCCATGGAAATAGCTCCCTCAAATACGCAGAGCAGGTGATTGCAGCAGTGTTTGGCGGACTCCTCTCACTGTCCCAGTGCTCGTCCTGACATTCTCTTATCCAAAATCACGTTCTCAAATCATTTATCAGCTCATTTACGATACAGGGGAACAACAACAACACGCGTCACACACTACCCAATTCGTACATCCTGTGAGATCAGTACTGCACATGTGCTACTCTCATCAGAGATGAGAAAGAAGTGAGATGGCTCACTCGTTAACTACCTCCATCATCAGCTCCCGGAAAAAAAAAACATCCCTGCATCCAAAATTAATGGTGGTAGTAGCTAAGTAGCCATTTAGATCATAAATTGCTGGGCTTGTACTGTTAATGTACTATAGTTTTACTTAATTGTGGCTGAATTTATATCATTCATACAAATTAATTATTTATTATTCCTATATTTTGTTATTTGTTATTTTTCAGTCCGTTAAACTAGATGATAAAAGAAAGTTCTATAGCATTCAATCTCTGTATGTATTTGTTAAAGTTTTGCAAAGGGTTTAACCTGAGCCAGGCCATAGCACAATGATAGCAATCATATCGCATCCATACAGGGTTAGTAGTATGCAGCCGTTGAAAAATAATATACAGTTTGTTTTTGAATGCACTGGTATCAAATCAGTACTCAGTATTAAACTCATGCAGGTATCAGAATCAGAGGGAAAACAATTGTATTGGAACATCTTTACTAAATGTCCCTTTGGTCAGAGAGAGAGTAGCCATGGCTGTGACTCATGGGGGGAGTGGCTGTCCTCTGACCCCAAAGGTTCACGGTTCGATCCCTGGTCTCCCCATAGTTTGCACGTCGAAGTGTCCTTGAGCAAGACTCTGGACTCCCAGTTGCTCCCCGGGAGCCTCCCAGCAGCCCATTGCTTCTAAATTGCTATGTATGAGTTAAATGCAGGGACCGAATTTCATGTATGCATGTAAGAAATGTGTAATATGACAAATGTAATACAGTTAAAGTTTGTGGGCAATACCTAGATCAGCTATAGTAGCCTAAGGGTGACATAGTACACAGGTAGTTTAAAAAATTGCCACAACGACTGTGGCTATTGTCTTCTATGTGATTCTGCAAACCAGCGGCACCAATTTATTGTCGAGCTCCTCAAACTTGTGGACCTTTATTCTTTTATCGTCGAGCGTCAAGTGTTTACATATCCAGTTAAATTATTTCAACACATTGATCTATGCTCTTTCTGACTCTCCTGAAAGGTTTGACTGTGGTCACAAACAGACACACGATACGAATGAGATCAAAGATACTTAATTTGTCCATGACCTCCAGAATGACATATGGAAGTGTTTTCTGATCTGATGCCCTTATTGGCAGGACGACATAATTTGTCAGTGCCTTCCAAACCCGCTACTAATCACTGTTGTAAAATCAATCAGTTTAAGGATGTGACAAAACTATGGTTAAGATTCGGTTAGCTTAAGGCACAAAAATGACTTGGTGAGGTTTTGGGAAACATGGTGATGGGATAAAATTAATACTTTAGGCAGCTTCATCTTCATGGTAAAAATACAAACTGTTTGGTTAAGGTTATGTACAACCTTGATCATGCTTTAAAAACAAAAACATCGTAAGAAATGGTTAATTAACAGCAGTCTCCTTTTTAAAGTCCTGTGTTTCAATTCCAGGTCTATTCTAGAAAAAAAAGCCATTGGGAGTATGATAAACATCAATGAGACAGGATGAGGCAGCGGTGATGGAGGGAAAAAGTAGCACATTTAGGACCGTAATCAGGAACAGTGTGTAACAGGTACAGAAGGAGGATGTGACATGTGCTGGCAGCAGCACTGTTTCACAGGGAGGAGCTGGTGGAAAGAAGTTGACTGCTTTGCTTAAAATGTCAACTTGAGTGGCATTTATCAGGATCAGCTGACAGTCAGCTTGTGTCGCACATATTGATTTAAGTTTCGTGTATGACAGCGAGAAATTATAAAGCCAGTATGATAATCCCAAACTTTTGTTAAAAAGCATCTGAACCACTCAACCCTGCTTGTATTAAATAGAAAATGATATTTAGTTCTAGAATTGTTGGAGTGAAACTCAATGTGCGCCACAGCCAGTTGTTTCTCTAATTGAAATAAAGTGACCATGGAAAGTGTATATTAAGAATAGCTGATAACATTTGGAGGAATGCCTCCCATTAAGTTAAAGGTAGAGTGATATAATATTGTGACAGCAGATGATGTAATGTTTATAGACATGTGCTTTACGCAATCTGAATCCAGCTGCTCTTAAAGAAGAACAAGAAACAAGTAAGAACCAAATGACAACCTGAATAAACACATCTGACACATCTAATCTAATTCAAGTGTCACATATCTACCTACATTTAAGTGACTCTAGTATTTCCATTAGGGTTTTTGAATTGTCCGTGTCTGAAATGCCAATGGCAGTAAGCTTTATGGGAGTCCTAATGGCCTGCAAGTAACCGCTCAGGCTGTGGATATTGTAATGTAATTGGTTGGAAAAACAACTTTTCCATCTCATATTTCTGTACATTTCACATTTCTTGTAAAAGCATGTTGTTAACTCATACAGCATTTATTAAGATTGCAGTGTTTTTTTTGCATTTTTTTTTTTGCATTGAAAATATCAAATTATATTGCATATAAGTGTGATGTCAAATTGCATGTTTTTCTTCTTCTTTCCTTACACATGTTGTAGCATCTTGGGTTGCTAATGAGCTACCAAGCAAACCTCCACCTGGAGGGAAGTGCATTACAACTGTCAGGCTACGGCAGCTAGCTAATGAGCTACTTGGCTGTAGAACATTACACTTCTTAAAAATTGAATCTGCAAATCTGAATATTCAGTCAATTTAGTGTAATGGTGTGGTCCCTAATCCTCAAGGACACTGCTAACAAAACGCTGCCTGTCCTTGGCTTCCAAGCTAGTCAAACGGCAACACTTACTCAGAGGTAAAAAGGCATTTCCAAATATATTTGTTCATCTCATTAATTAAAACATTTTATAAAGAACAATGCTCCTCCACTGTCTTTGAAAGCAAAAAAAGTATGTTTAGGTCTAACCATTGTGTCTATGTATTAAGAGAAATGTGTGAACAGCAATCCTGTGCGTACTGTGAATAAAAATCACAAAGCATCACTCCACGGTGACCTCGTGCCATGTGTCATGAAACTTATCTGCACCTCTTTATGTAAGTGAATTGAAAAACGACCACCTCTTGCTCTGTCATTCACCCGGGCTCTTCTATTTCTGTGTGCCACTGCAATAAAAACATCTCCCCTGACTTTCTGAAAGTGACTTTCACTGCCTAACCATGTAGGCCACGATAATGTTGGCTATTTTCATAGGGGGGGGTGAGGGGTACTTGGCTTTTTCAATAAACCTCTGATGTGTTTTGTAATGCATTGGTTATACTTCACAGTAAAAACCCATTCTGTTCCTTCGCCAGCGAGCGCACTTCTCCCTAAATTGCCTTTTCTCCAACTGCCATTCGTTATGCTTTCCACTCCGCTGCTCAGATATCATTTATTTATTTTATGAAACAACAACCCCCGTCAGAACAAAACAACCTCACCCCCTTACTACCTACAGACTGGCAGTTGGACGGATGGACAGACAGACAGATCCACGGATGGATGGATGCTTGATGGATGAACAAACGTATTATTGGACTGGATAATAGGGATGAATGGATGGAAGAATGAAAAGATCAATGACAAGAGGTAAGAAATTAACATTCAGTCTGTTTTTCGTATTTGCCAAATTCTGCATAGAAAGATGGTGGAAGAGGGAAAAAATGGAGCGGGAAAAGAAATGGTCCCGAGTTAGTGATTCCCCATTATGTGAAACTCAATTTTCCCCCCTGCTTCTCTTTTATCTGGTGCCATTATGTAGACTGTGTTTGTCTGGTGGCAGGGAAATAGGCCTGCTTTGTTTAGACTAGTGTCAGCTATAATGAAAAAGCACCATCAACTCAGAATGGGGCTCTGTGCAGTGTCTATCGCGACACTCAGCAGATAATAACTATTGATTGCTATCCAGGGAATAGAAAAAGAAAGACAAAGTGGAAGAAAGAGCAAAGGAAGATAGACATGGGAGAGAGAGGACGTGCATTTTTTTTATTTCCTCTTTCATCAATTATATCTGAGCAGCGAAATAAACTTGCTATTACTTGGAAACCATGCAATAACATGAGTTAGACTTTGGACAAACCATCATTCACAGTCCTCTAACAGATAATCAAATGCACGATGAGCCCATATTTTTATTCGATTATTCAAAAATCTTCAGTAAGGACCTGACAGCAATTTATTCAGGCAAAAGTGTACCCCCTCAGCTTCAATCCATCTTCCCTATATTCCTCCAGCCCTTTATTTGTCTGTGTTCCAGCCTTTGCCCTGTGTTTTAAGAGCTGGTATATTCCTGCTGAAATGCACACTATCGTTAAAACGCCACGTAACATCTTTTACTTTGTGAGTAAAAAAGATAGGTAGTGTTTGCATCTCCTTCTGCCTTTGACTTGGCAAATCCTTTCAGCAATGCTGAAACCCACATAAAAGGCGAATTGCAGGAGATAACGGTGGCACTCAACTAACTCACTTTTACATACGCTAGAGGTAGACTCGACCATAGGTTTTTCCCATAATAATAACTTGTGATCACTAATTGCCATTCTTTTCACCCTTTGTGCATCGATCGATCCGAGGGGTTTTCATATCTAGACACGAGGTAAAGGTGGAAAGTGTTAAACGGTTATGACAGCTGGATCTCTGACTGTCACAAGATGTGCAAGCAGTTCACGCCAGTTCAACATCACACCTCTTTAAATCAACAGCAACAGTGCTCAAATCGTTTTGTGCGATGGTTCAGCTAACTGCATCAGACTCTCTCCATGATTGATTAACTGGGTTTACAGAAGTGACTTTCTCATCAGAATTTTCATTTTTCATCACAGTGTCTTTTATTCCAAATATTGTAGGTGCTTAACAAAGCAATACCTTAAAACAGTCTCAGAAAAACATTTATTCATTTCAATGAAGCTGTTTTTGCATCAGCTTGTTTTGTATTCATATATATGTGAGCTCAGCTACACCAAGGCTTCAGATTATTTTGAGCATGTATCTGCATGTGTTATTGCTATTTTGCTGGGCCTCAAATCCAGACACAGAATCCTGCAGATTACATTTAAGCAGCATGTGTGCAACCTGACATGTCCACTACCAAATGCACTGTGAGCCCTTATTTTAGATTGAAATGAAATAGAAACAAAAGGATCGAGAGATGCGATGGAGAGGAACAATTTGCATGATTGCAGTTTCATTACATTAACATAAAGGACAGGGACACAAAAACATCTGTGGTGCATATGCTTAAATTGAACCATCCTGATCTCCACTTCACTGTGTATCCTATTTTTCATGATGTTTATAAACAGTATGTGCTTTAATTGAGGATCATCTGACAACTAATGTAAGTGTATTTTGTCTGTGTTAGTATCTATGAAATATAAATAATAAAATAACAATAACAATAATGATATCATTCTATGTAATGGACTGAAAAAAACAAGTTATATTACACACATGCTTTTGCCTTCCACAGTCTCAAAATACTTGCCTATCACTCCTGAGTACTGTGTCACTCAGAAGCAATCTCATATGTGCGGTCAGTTGCATTTCCTGTCTTGCTGCATCACTACCGCCACAGGCCATGTCTTAGCTTTGATCACTATCTGCAACACACGGGTTGAGCTAAATATCACCACCCCAGAGAAGCAAGATATGAACTCCTCTTTCTCAGGGCACATTCCTCTTTTGAACATCGGTGTGATCTGCTCTCAGGAGTCAATGTGTTTTTTCCAACATGAGGACTGAGCCCAGTTTCAGTCCCACATCCTACCGGCATACAAATCCGCAGTTTAACCTTCCCCGCCAAGTGTCATCAATCAGAGATACAGAGATTTCACCATAGAGTAAGGATGGTTTGATTAACCATTACTGCGGTTACTTATTGTCACAGTTATGTCACCGAAATCATTGCAGAAGCTACGATATCTGTCGTGTAATTATTCGCGTATTGTTGGCCAGTGAAAACAAATCTCGCAATTCACTTCGCTTGTGTGAGCGGTGAAATCTCCTCTCGCACAAATCACGTAAGGTGTGTCCGGCTGTGTGCCTGTTTGTTTTGTATGTGAAAGAGTCATGCCAGGAAAGTGCTGCCGCTCACCTAAAGCACTGAGAAGAAGAGCTGTGAAAATGTCAGACGGAACAGAGATTCCAGCCTTACAGTATATCCGCAAAAAGCACCTTAAGTCGTCAGTGTGGGGAGCATTTTGGAGATCTAAAAAATGACCGGGGAAAGACCTTCAATATGCTCCCTCATCAAAACATGACGAAGAGCTGAACCATGCTGTGGCATATTTTCAAGGACATGATACCATTTCAGATTGTGGGAAAAACTGGATTTCTTCATTTGATGAAAAAGGCAGCACCACAATACAAAGTTCCAGTAAGAAGTTACTTTTGCACAAATAGAATCCCACGGCTGTGCAAGGACTTGAGAGCCAGTGTGGAAAAACAGCTAGAAAAAGATGAATGGTTCGGTGCAACAACAAATGATCTGCTCACCAGCAGTGGTGGTGGAGCACTATGTAACCTTTAAGGATCACTATGTAACCTTTGATTGGCAACTGAAGTCTCACTGCCTTGAGACGCTGTAATCTACAGATGGCCACACAGCTGGGAATATTGCTGAACTGGTGCAAAAACATTCCAAGAATGGAAGATAAAGACAGCAAGTCTCTGGAAATACAACTGAGAATGCCACAAACATGAAAAAGGTCTTTGAAAATATCCCTTGTGTTTGGACTTTTTGGTTTTGGCCACAATTTTAAACCTAGCAATTTTCAAAGTCCTCAAGATCCAGAGGATGGAATCTGCTGTCTGAGCATGCCAAGTCTTGATCCAGGGGTTTTCTCGTAGCTGGAAGCAGAAACAAGGATTGAAGAAAAAGCAGGCAGGGTCACATGGTGAAATGATCTTTAGATTATTGGAGAAGCAGCAGGCTATCTGTGGAGTGTTAGATGGAGACATGAGCACATGCAGACATCTCATGCTCAAAGACGATGATATCAGCAACCTCCATGAGTTCACTATGCCCTGGCCTCTGAGAAGCAAGAAGGAGACATATTCACTTTTTAAGAGAAACTTTGGTGAGAATCTTGATGACACAGTGAAGACATGTTTGTAGGAAGGTGTGGCACCTCCACCCTCAAAACAGCCTCCAGTCGCCACCATCCAAGGAGCAGACAATGTGTCAAGAGAGAAGAGGAGCAGCAGCACCCCTTCCATCACCAAGATGAAAGGTTAGTGTTCCCGACACTCCCGATACATTTGTATATGTTTTCAGCATAAAGTAGGGTAGGCTTGGATGTTTTATTTAGTTTAACAATAAAATAATGTTTGAAACCATGGTATTTCCTCTCAGTAATCGTGATATCAAAATCTCATATTGTGACATACCTACCATAGACCATTCGCTTATGCTACCACAACTGCTGAAATGCCGGGCGAAATAAAGTCCAGGAAGGAGATCTCTCGAACCCCCATCAGTTATGCAGATGCCCACGTACTGCCAGCCCATACCTGATTGTACGATGGTTGAAGTCAGGACCTCCTGCACAGTTCAGCAGACTGGTACGGTCCATTTAGGGAGGCTTTGCCAAGACATACACCTTTGCTACTAATCCCCCTTGCATCACTCCATGAAGCGCTGTATCCCTGGCCCTACATGACAGGGTATGGTGTGCAAGAAAGCTGCTGACAGTTGACTTATTGCCAATTAAAAGTGGATTTAAGAGAATCTGCAGTTTTTACATCACTTATATCACCAGATAACAATGAATGTATTTGTTCCACACCATCAAGTGTAATAACCTATGTATGTCATTTTGCTTTATTGCAAGATGAGCGTTGATATTACTAGCCTATTGTATTAAAGTGTGACACATTATTATGTTAATTTAAGTTTTTAACATTTACCAGTGAATATGAGGTTGACAAATGTTTCCAAGAATGAACATGTAGGTTCAATTATCACAGAGATCATCAATAACCTGGATCTTTATCAAATATGTTCAGGCATTTATTCCATCACCGGTATCGCCAGAAGCAGCAGCTGGTCCCAGTTGCTTACGCCTTAGTCTTTTCCTGCTCAGGTGTCTGGCCTCACGCCAAGGTCGCACCAACAGGCCACCTGTCTTCCTTCTGCTGGACTGCTACGAGTCGTGACAGGGTTTAATGGGTGCAGAGCAGTTGTTAAGCAGCCTTCTGTCAGGACCTTCACAGTGGAAAAAACAGTCAATGTTCTCCATCCATGCATCCATCAGAAGAAATGTATGTATTTCCTTACTATTCCTCTGAGCATGGCTCTCACACAAAGGGATAGAAAGGTGCCGAAATCAGAGCCACAGCCTCATTCAAAGACAGGGGGCTCCCCATTGTATACAGTTGGCCTTTTCTTCAGTCTAGAACTCAGTACATGGAAATTAGACCGATTCAGACACAGTATGGGGACCCAGCAGGTGCAGAGCTACTTGGCAAATATGATAAGCGTGAGCTGAGAAGCTGCCACAGGGTCAGTGCTTCCTGCAGCTGACATGGTGCTCTTGTTCTGTGTCCACTATGTATGTTGATGCTCAAAGAACATCTGAGACCTATGGTTAATTGCATACAGTGCAAATCCCTGCACTTCAACTGATCTTATCGTTAGGTGTGGTAGGGGCTGGCAACAATCAATAATAATAAAATTATGTGCACTACCTTCGTTTAACAGAAGCACACTTTGAACCTATGTGTTCTGGCAATGTTTTCTGAGACAGATGTGCAAAATAAACATGGTTAATTATACAGCACCATAATTTGTATTTGCTGGAGAAGAAGCAACTCAGGCAATGACTCTCTGTTGTGTCGCACAAAAGAAAGTCAATGATATTAGTAAAAGAAACAGAAACCAAACAGATCCGGTAGCAGTCCACAGAGACAGGAGGGCATTCGGCAGATGAGAACGCCTTCACATTTTGCACTCTGGCGCATGCCGACAGCTGTATGTTGGATGACAGCACACCACATGTTTTCACCAAATCTGATATCATGCTGATTCAATCAGAGATGCGAGGAGACATTACTATGGAGACACACAAGAAATGTGTCTAAACCAGGGGTCGCCAACCTTTTTTATATGACGTTCCATTTGTAAATGCTCTTGTTTATCAGTGTGTCATATCACATTAAGGTTAACATTTAGTTCAATTACAACACCGCATCAACATTTAAATCTCTCAGCGGATCTGTAATTTAATTCCATCCATATAGAATGGTGCAGGGACGTTATACTTTTGGAAGCCAACCTGGAAGTTAGCATCACACTGGTTACCTTGACCATAAGCCAATGGCCTGATTTTCTGAATTTAAGTCATATATCTAGCTTTTGAATTATACATTTATAATCTCTATTCCTTTAAAAAAATGCGCAATCCTCTCATTTGTGTCTTCTTGCTTATTTATCAGAAGTTAATGTCAGACTAATGGGAAAGTTTGAGCAGGTAGTTTTGCCCCCTCTGAGGATCGGGTGTACATGAGCCCTCCTGATTCAGCAGTGTTCTACGATATATGCTGAGGTAATTGAGAAAAACGCTGCAGCAATAGTCACATCTGTAGTCCATCTAAATAAGCTGCTGCGTATCATGCTTCGCCAGCAAACTTATTAGAGATAAACACTGAAGATACCCATGCCTGTCAGGACTGTATCGTAGATAAAGACAGCAATAAGGTCACATATAAGTACGGGGGAAAAGTGCAAAGCCAACCCTGTGTGTTTATATATTAAGGATGTTCACTACTAAAAATATTACAATGTCATTTTAATGTTGTTGTATTTTTTTAAATTCAAACTTCATTGACCAATGATTGAAAAAACTGCACTCCATTGGAATCAAATTACAAATGCATTTAAAATTCCTGAACACATTTCATTTTTGATTTGGAAGCCTAAGTAATGATGACTACTTAACTTGACATTTAAAACTATAGGCTTTTGAAGTATGTTCTGATTTTAGCTCATATGAGAGAGAAATTAAATGGCTTTGTGCATTTTCTTTTGAAAAATGTTGACCTTCTCCAAGGCTTATGAATGTATGTGAAATTGGACAAAGTTATCAATCAAAACCAGTTGTCGGGAGAAAACATGTCATTGGCTATCAATGGCGCATCAATCAGAGGAAACTTTTTAACGGGAAACAAATAGCAGCTTGCAAATGATTAATACAATAAAATATCTGAAAGAAATATAAAAAATAATTCAGTTAAACTTGTACTACATTAAAAAAGGTTGATTTAATTCACTAGATGTTGACTTTTCTCTTTGAATGTCTCATCATTTTCCCATACATTTTTTAACGTTTCTTAATTTATTCATGAATTCAAATTGCATTTTTTTTTTTGCAAATCACTCCTTTTAATTGTCTTTCATTAGTACATTTTATTCATTCACTTTATTGTGGCCTTAACTCATATTATTTAGTTACATTGCTTCTGTTGCAGAGAATATTTCGGACATGACCAAAACAGACACAATGTCATCATAGCCACCCGGCCCACCTTCCTCCTTCTTCTTCCTAAGCAGATATTGCCTTACAGGTGGCTATAAAGCAGAAGAGAGGTTAGGTGATGCATGCAATTTTGATAAAAATCAGTGGCGGTGGAGCCTTGCAGGCAACAGTGTTTAGCTGTCATACAGCATATCAGCAGGAGAGAGGGCAGAAAAGATAGAGGACAAGGAAGGAGGGAAGATAATATTCTATTCAGAGCAGTGAGGAAGCAAAAGGGACCTGGAGAGCAGCAAAGACACTTTGTAAAGATTATCGATGTCTATTGTTCATGAGAGCCACTACTTTTAAGCCTAATTCTGATGACAATGTATTCACAATTAATGGGAGGATAGGGATACTTGTATGTTGACTTGACAGCGCATATATATATATATATATATATATATAACAACATTTTTAATTCCTGAATACATTTCATTTTTTATCCTTTCAGCCTGAACGACTAAACCTACTTCACTTGAAAATAAAACCGAAGTTTTTGAAGCATTTGTGTGTTTTTCTTTGAAAAATGTTGACCTTCTCCAACATCCAACAGCTGTCAATTGGCAGAGAAAAATATTACTTACCTAATTCAAAACTGCCTTCAGAAATTGTATGGTAAAATGGGGGTTGCAAAACAAGCATGGCCTGAAAAATTATTGCCTATTCACACCTCCAGCAGACATGCTGCAATATTTAGCTGTTATTTGGAGTCTTGTCTTCTGTCACAAGTCATAGCGTAAGCTATAATTAACAGGACAATACATGTTACAAAAATAAGTATTATCAAAACTTAGAAACTTAAACTGTCTCCTTTTTGTCTTTGGGAAAACTTTACAATGTCATACCTGAGTGGTAAAAATGAATGCTGATGCACTGCTTGAAAAAAGTGAACAAGCAGCCAACACATATGCATTGGTCTTAGCTCAAGGCTAGCGCTTAAAACCCGTCTTTATGTGTTTTGGAAGCTTTTCGTTGGATGTTCTTGGAGCCTTGATGTTCTGGTAGTTTTTTTCTTATATTTTCACACACATGCAAGTCTCTTGTTTATCTAAAAGGATTTGAAAACCCTGCACCCAGTATATGGTACAAAAACTGTGAAGGCCATGCTGCAAAGGACACCGCCTGCTGCCAATATGTGTTGATTAATTTCAATGTCTCACACCTGTGGCTGGCAGGCTCACAATGTGATGTCTTAAAGAGGGCAGCAGGATTATAAATATCAAAACTACCTTGCTCCTGCAGTCAGTCACTCTTTCGCTGAATTAATTCAAGAGGGGCTTTTCATAAGTCATTATTATGCAGTGCAAATCAAGTTAATAACAGTCAAGTATAACGTGATCTCAACGCTGTTCAATAAATAACAGCCACGAGACGGAAGGAGGAAAACTAAAAAAAACACGACACAGTTAGGTCTGAGAGTTTCAAGAAAAACAGGAAGACAATTCAGCCTGCAGAGGTGTATGCCTTATTCTTTACTGCCATTGAATGCAATGGATGAAGACATACATCCATTCAGTGAAACTTAACTTATGGAGAGGACAACGGGTCAGACCACTAAAATGGAAAAAAGGGAGGTCGGGCCAGCTGGGGGGGGGAGAGAGATACTACAATGAGAGGAACAGCCTTGGCCACAGCCGGAGACAAATTTGAGGCAGTATTGCTGCACCTCTACAGCATTTGATCACGCCAGAGGCTGCGATGTCTCTTATGAGTCAGAGACTCATGCTGCTGCTACCTGACGGGGCACATCAGTGGCGGTGGAGCGAAGGAGCACTCAAGCAGATGCAGCGTGAAGTCTCTCAATCACGCACACGCACGCGCCGGGCCGCGCACACACACACACACACACATACACACACATGCTGTATGCACGCACATAATGTTAAATATGTGTATTGTGATTGTAGGAGTCAATAAAGGCTATTTGTTTCAAGCTATCTTGGAAAATCTGATTATTTATTCACACATTCAATGAATACGAAACCAAGAAAAAAAATTGCATTTCAAAAAGAGCTTTATTAATCTGAAACAATTTTTTTTTTTCCGGAATAATTCTGTAATTGTTGATGGACAAAAATCCTGTCTGACTGCACTCTGATGCCAAAATATGTGTTTAGCATTTTAGATAAAAGTGTCACAGTAGTAATGGCCACTAATAAACAACAGATATTTGGCTAAAATGTGTCAATTTAAGTCAAATTTCCTTTACATCAGTTCATCTTTCTAGCATCTCGTCCCAAAAGAAATGTAATGGTTGGATACCACTTCTTCAATCAATGAGGGAAAGCATTATTTTAAATGAGTAAATATTAGTATGGCTCTGATTACAATATTTGATATGCAAAATGTTCATACAGCAAGAGGAAGTTACAGAGGGTCATTTAGAAAGTGGAGCTATTTTCGTTCTAAAATGTAACCCCTCTGTCAGGGACTTTAACCTTCCTCTTGTGTTAGTGTCGGCACCGACCCATTTTAGGTTTTAAATACATAAAAGAACCACATGAAACAAAACCTTTTTTTTCCTCGAAATTATAAAATGCGTTGGTCGAAAAGTTTGACCTTTGTGTTGTTAGGGTCGAAAGTTACAAAAATAAGATTTGCTTTATTGATATTTTTTTTTCCTTGCAAATCTATATGTTGTGTTGTGCTTTTCATTTTGTGTTTGTATTAAAGTTATATTGCTAAAAAAATATATGCATGAGTCGGAATTGACCCGTAAACACCATAGATGTTACTATAGTTAATAATTTTAAAAGGAAAACATATTGAAATCGAGAGGTATACTGACAAAGAAAAGGCCCAGAAGGCCCACAGCAAAAATATTAAAACATACCACAATATTGTCATAGATAAGTAAGCCTAACAAGGCAACCAAGAGATGAGAAACAATTTGGATGATAGATAATTGTTTTATTGTATTTTACAGCTGATTTAAGACATGGGTCAAAACCGACCCGTTAACACAAGAGATGGTAACAGAAAGCTAACGCAAGAGGAAAGTTAAGCGTTAACTCATAATCATCGTTGTTAAATTAGATTGTCAGCATATTGCTAATTACGCAGGAGAATGTTGTATAATGAGTTCATTCACCTAATCAACCATTACAGCAAACAATAAGAAAATATGTCCTTGCATCATTGTTGTAATTAGAATATCCTGTTTCTAAATCCTCAGCAGTACACCCCTAAGCCTAAAATCACAGATAATTGAGTCACAGCTGAAAAATGAAAACTTTCAGATCTGTGTAGGGAATCAGTGTGTGCTGGTAATTTAAGCATTTTGTCTTACATTTCCTCCTCATTTCCTGGTAGGTGTATGCACCACTGAAAACACTTTAATTCGCCTTTGATAAGAACGGTCCGTGTTGTACCTTGCATACAAGTGAAGCTGCGAAACCTTGTTCTTGTAATTTTCTGTTTTGTTTTAATTTAGTGTTGGAACAGGACAGAGGACTTGACCTGCCATTATTATGAAGCTACTGTGAGTCAGAATCAGAAACACGCATTGGCAGGGTTTATTATTAGTCTTTTAACACAACGAAAACACAAGAGGCTTTTACTCTGAATAAAGTATGACCTCAGTGTTCCATCTTTATTATTTCATAGACAGCCGGGCAAGTATGGTGGTGCACAGAGTCAGCATGCATTTGGCTTTCCCATTTCCTCTCCCATTCTCATCGTCTCATTTTCAGCCTCAGGAGAGTTATTTTGAGAGATGGCTCGGCCAACAACAAATTCTCTCTCATTGTTGCTGTTGACTTATTCAGCTATTCGACCATGTGGCAAATGGACACGATCTCCACAAATGGAACCTTCAGGTCTGAATGATTAATTGTCAAACGCCTGGTGGAGGTTTTTAGCTGCAAGGGTTCTTGGCCGTTTCTGCATCAACCGTAGAGCCGTGTGGCGACTGCCGAAGTCCATCAGCAGGACACATTTAAAACAGGATGCTGCAATTATGACTGAATGTAATTGTACTTGATTTAAACTATATTTAAACAGCAATACATTTCTAGACACCCAACCTGCTAGAGGTGGCTTAGTGAAGGATGGAATTGGGCCTGATTGCAGAAAGAATTAACCTGCATAATAAGCCAGTTATCTAATGCTCTGAATTAATGTTGACTACCCCGGATGTTTATGGAGGTATAGAAATAAGGATGAATAATCCATATGGCTTTCTAATCACGTACTGTGGATGCTGTCAAATCTATTTGTATTAATTCAGTGTATTTTAAATTCCTGAGTTAATAAGATTATGCTGTGTTTCACTGCAGCTCCAGTGCCAATGACAGCAGTGCACCACATATACTGAAGTGAATATTGACAGTGACGATGCACAATATAGATAGAAATGCACACAAACTGTCCACACCATCACTCTTAGGGCAACGTTCCTCTCAGAAGTAAGCATAGTTGTACTACAACTGCCACTGCACGATGATGCTTCATTGGGACAGATGTATAGCATGGCGTCCAAGACGAAACTCAGTGTATGTACAAATTTAGAAACATGCATGAGCTCTATTTTAGTCATACCGCTCATAAGCCTGTAGGTTAGCGTGTTTTTTTTTTTGCTTGCACAATCCTGATTTCCACTCTCAGCTCGTTTCCAGCAGACTAAACTGCAGAGACAGTACCAGTGCACAGATATTAGCTATTTACAGCACTAGTTGTTCATTCATTCTACGATTCCTCCCAAAAACACCTTTATTCGCAGTAATACTCTGTAATCAAAAGTTGGAACGGAAATCAATAATTATTTATTGCATTCTTGTACAACAGAAAAATGTACCAAAAGGCATAATAATTAAACATTTGAATAATACAATTTAGTAAACAACTGCCATAAAAATTGGTTCATAATACCCATAATTTAAATAATCATCGATGTAGACTGGTAAATATCTACGCACTCTTAAAACTGATGAACAGCCTAAGAGAATAACATCGCTTATTAGATTCAGTTTCTCATTTTTCCATTTCACATCTCACACTCTCATGGCTCTAGAACAAAACATGTGTATTCGTGGTCTGAAGAATTCTTACTGTACATTATTTTCTTATATCACAAAAGTGGTGTATGCATGGTTTTGGATCTGCACAATATTTTTGCATCCGGCCCCTGGTGATGATTCTGCACAGGTTAGCGGGCAAAGCACATTTACTGAATGTGTGAGAGTTTTGTATGTACTGTGACCACAGTGAAATAACTTACATCGTTTCCCCTATATTCATTCTGCAGCTGCGCCGAATGAATAGATATAACATGATCATTAACATCCCCTGCTCTATCCCCTGTTTTACTGAAGAATAGTTAATTGTATAAGTTACAAACAGGCTCGGTAGTGAGTCATATTTGGTTAAAACGGATCGGTGATGCCGTTTTGCTCTCGTTGTTCCTGCTAACGTTCACTGGAAGTGATGTAATGTAGGCCCGATGTGTTTTATGTGGAGGACCGGACTTTTTTTTTACTTTTAAATGCTACATTGCTCGTGTTTGGGCAATATGTTGCTTGTGTGCTCTGATTACATTGTCATCCAGTCAACACGGCAGTCATCATTTTGTTTTAATGAAAACTCATTCTGGTGAAGAATTGTGCATTTGCTGCTGGTGGATTTGCTTCTGCCCCCCCAAATAAAACGGTCAACCTAGAAACACTGTCCTCTGTACGCCTGCTCCTGAGGTTGTGTGGCGAAAGCTGGCACTGGCACACAGGGTGATGAGGGGGAAGTAACCCGCTCCACTGCCTCCCACGGTGCTGGGCTCCAGTATTTCCAATGCATAAGCCAGAGTAGTGAGTGCAACCAATGCTGGTGTGATTAGTCTGGCTGGGGGGTAAATGAAAACCATTATCAAGGTTTTTCTCTCTGCTGCATCTTGACGCAAAGCACCGGAGAGAGGTGATTTGGATTGCTAAAGCTTCATTTGGAACTGGACATTCTCGATCGAAGGCTGCCTCTCTACATGCTGACTTTGTTTTGTTTTGTCATATGTCTTGAAATGAGCATCATTATCAACTGTGACACTCTCAATTGGCTGATGTTCTACTGGTTGGATCCTGCAGTACAGCGGCCGTGTAATTTAGCTAAAAGATATGACAGAGCTAAGCCATTATGTTCCGTTTCATTAACGACTGAGAAGTAAAAGAACTGATAAAATGAACATGTCTGCCACATTGTCACTCAGAAAAAATACCATTTTATGCTGTGGATGTATTTTTGCAGATTTTAATGAATCAATCCTGAGGCACCTTGTTCTGGGACTAATGTCTGAGACAAATATAGAACACCTGCTGCATATTTTCTCCCAAAGCATCTCCCAGCTTATAATGAGCCTCATATTTGAATATGTAGTCCATTTCCTTAATATACCAGGCTCAATTACAATTGTAGTCTAGGAAATGTGTGAGGGGAATTAGAGTGTTTGACTGAGAGACTATCTTTGGTTCCTAACAAGCATGAGACCTGCAGGAATACAGCACACTGACAACAATGAAGCACAATGAAGTCAAGTCACAAACCAAACTGATGTCACAGTTTCATTGTCATCATTTTAACATAGCAAATGTATATTTCGTCGAATAAAATCAATATGAAGACACAACTGTGCTTCCATTTGATAGTGAACTCAAGTGAAATAATTCAGATGGTAAATTGGGGATACATTTATTTGGTGCAAATATGAAGATGAAGGCCCTAGGTGGGATAAATGTTCCAATATAATTTATACATAAGCCATTAGCCAACAATTTTAACGCAGACAGACACATTTTTGTCTTCATGTGTGCATAACTGCGGGTGGTTGCAGAGGTGCATGGCAACTTATTTGCACAAAACTGTTCTGGAAAGTTAAAAAAGAGAAATCATCCAGAGTCTATTTGCCAAATAATGTTTTGGCGTATATATGAGTATGTTATTCTCTTTTAATGAGCAGTGAAGCATAGTGTGCTGAGGAAAGCTTAATAGTCCAAAAGGGACCTATTTAGAATGATGAAAGAGACTAATCCTAAAGACGACACACTTCCAAGAGAGAACAAAAGCTGGTGGATGAAGAAGCCTTTCTTTGGCAAACATGATAAGCAACGATTTGGACTATGCAAAACAAGCTCATTGTGAGCAGGAGGGTATGAACACAAAACAGCAACAATTGCGTTACGAACAATGCAAAATGGCAGACGCGCTGGAGGTGCCTGCTTTCAGCAAAATTCCGGCTGGCTTCCTGGTGGTTGGCTACACCTGTTTTCTGTTTATTTGTCTTGAAGCGAGGTCTCTCCCTCTTTGTCTTTCAGCCTTTCTCCTATTTTTACCTCCTTATATTTCTTTGTTTTCCTCGCTCTCCCCATTTTATTGCTGGGCATTCTCCCATGTATAATTCATGAGTGACATGCTTGTTTTTACACACCACGTAGCAACAGCCATGTTGTGCCGCCCTGAGGGGGTCTCATCTATGCCAGCCTGTAATCTGCTTACACACAGAGCAACCCGCTCACACCTCTCCTCACCAATTACACTCAATTCCTGGAATGGCCCTCTCCCTGACACGAGGTTCGTTGTGATCATCGTGTCCTTCAAAGAGGCAAAGACAGAGAGAGGAGCAACATGGCATGCATGTTTGTGCGGGATGGGGAGGTAATTGGTTGATTGCTCAGCGTTGCGGCACCGCACCAGGCCGATAAAAGCACCTCTCTAAATCTGGCAGTCGGTCTACTCGACGCGGGGTTAGAGGGCCTCGATAACACCAACACAGAGTCCAACCATGAAGCTCATTCACCGAATTAGGGACTGAAAGCTAAGCAGCGATCCACCTAAGAGTGCTGACAATTCATTGTGCACAAGCCAAATCAGCATAAACTGTGCGCACTAAGACACACACATTGATACACAAGCACACACCGTAGACACTGCAGGTAAATGGGGTAGAGTGCAGTGCTATGTAGTGGGTAATGAGTGCTGATTGTTTGTGACGGCGCTGTAGTAAGGCTGATTTCCCAGCTGAGGAATGGGGGCTTTGTACACATCACAGGGCTGTCAGGGAAAGACAGAAAATGGGCGCATGCCTCACCACTCTTCAGAAATAGACAGCCAGAACCACTTCACTATTACACTTTAGAAAGCAGACACAGGCAGAGTGTGATAATGTGGATATTTTAAATATTTTGTGATGCAATTCTAGCCTATTTGCATGGATCTGTGCACTTGGGTGTTATACATTTGAGATGTGGGAAAAGAAACATAGCTCTTGTTCAAGGGCACAGTGAATTACTGACTCACAGGCATTGTTTATGCTGAAATCTGCATGATACTTAGGTAGATACATATAGAGGAACATCTATTTTTGTATATGTTGTGGGTAGTTTAATGGTATCATCATCACCCCTGTGATTAAATATTGATTTGTTTTCCATCCAAAGGCTTTAAACCACCACACATGTAAAGTTGCTTCAAAAAGATATCGGCACATCCCAGTTTCCCAGAGTCTAAATGGCTGCTGTAGAATGTGTTGAAGAGTAAGTGCACTGTAAAGATGATTTCTCTGTTTTCTCATTTTATTGTGCACAAGCTACATTTATATTTTGTCAGCTGTAATTCTCTTGATTAGTGACCATATAAACTAAATGGATTTTGTTTGCATACTTTGCATTACGGCCTGAATTTATATCACTTTTTCATTAGGGGTTTCCTTACATGATGACACATAGTCAATAATTCATCGATCTTGATGTGTTTTATTTATATGTCTTTACTGTGTAGAGGGGATCATTAAAGACACCTTTTTCAAGATTTGGCCACTAAATGGAGGCAAATGAATTCTTCTGAATATGTGATGAGAGCAGCAGCTCGTTGTGGTTAAGACATCCACATCGACACTGATGACCAGCAATGTGCTGTGAGTTACAGCCTAATCCATTCAACAAAAGTCAGCAAAAGCAAAAAAATAAAAAAATAAATAATGTTTTTATCTGATGACTCAAGTCCATGTGGAGCAAGAAATGCAAAATATTGCAACAAGGATGAGAATACTATATTTGTGTCCTAAAGACAAGATATTAGACCAGAAAATCTATACTGAGGCTTAGAACGCACCCACCAGTATGTTTTTTTTGTTGAACTGGTCAATCAGAGAAGAAGATTTACCTAAAATAGGACTAACCAGAATAAAACAGAGAAAAAATAAAACCGCAATCTAAATGAGATTATATGAGCTCTGTTACTACATCACAAATCTATTAGAATTAAATAAGACAAAATTAAACACTATCTTCTACCCTCAATATGTGCACAGCTGTGCGAAGAACTTAACCAATTCCACTTTAGACCTGTGCCACAAAATTAAGTCTACAAGAGTAAAAGTAAAACTACCCAACAGTGAACTTAGAAGTTACTTGGAATGTTGTATCTGGAACACATAAGCCTCAGTCTACCGTGGCAAGATACTTAAATAAAAAAAAAGAATTTACCAGTAAAATAGTTTTTCCACTCACACTGTGAATCACTGTGAGCCAATCACATGCCTTTTTGGAATCCAAATTAAATAATAATTGCAGCTCTTCCATGACTGCAAAAGAGAAGACAATATCCTGTAGAACTGCCAATTTTCACACATTTAACATCAGACTCGCACGACTGCCTGTAATCCCATGCACTTACACTACAATTTGAAATGTGGACATTAGAGGGTGTTTAAAAATATGTTTTTGCAGTAATTTGTAGCTGTTTGCTATCTGTTTGCACATATAGCAAGGTCCCTCTTCTGCATCCTGTCCAGTCGCATGTATGTTCCTTCACAGAACTCTCGCAGATGGTGCGCAGCCGGAGCAGCAGCGCCTCACTCATCTCGAGCTTGCTGTATCAGTCACCAGCATCGCATTGTATTCCATAGCGCTCCAGCTTCAAAAATAGGCATTCAGTCACCATTTCAACAATATTGTTCCTTTATCTTTCAAATCGATGCCTAAAATTGTTTTAGTGGCATTGAAGAGTAAGGCCCACAGCAGCATCTAACCTGAAAGAAGCCACATATGCAGGTATGTTTACCTGCTGTTTATTCTGCTGCAGCTGAGCAGATAATTAGCTATTTAGCCAGCAAACTCTAATGATAAGATTATTTATCGTCTTTCATTGCAATCGTATCAAGATGAAATCCTATATTACCATACTGTGATGCACAATCATGTTGTCAAAATGTATACTAGCAAGCACACACTAACTGAGATTGTAGAGGGCTGCCGTCCATCCGCTCTGTAGAAATTGTGCAAGACCTGATTGGCGGAATCAAATAAGGTGTCCATCTAGACCAGGGGTCAGCAACCTTTCCTATCCAAAGAGCCATTTTGCCCTTTTTTACACCAAAACAAAATTGTCTGGAGCCGTAAAATTTAATTCATATCACAGCTTCTGAAGTTTTATATATAGTTATATTATATATACAAAACAACTATAGTTTGTTGCATTTATTAAATTATAGAACAAGGATAAAGACGGTGTTTGACATTGTATTGCTATTTTACCTGTTTACAACTATCAAACAAAAAATAGTCATTTGTCGGCTACATTGAGATCCATTAAAAGCACAACTATGCTGATCTTAAATAATGTCTATATGTGGCTCATGTGGTAGAGAGTTTGCCCTGTAACTGTAAGGTAGCAGGTTCAGTACCTGTCCTCCTCATGTTTGCTTTACATTTTAAACGCATATCTTTTGCTTCGTTTACACTGAGCGTCCTCACTACGCTGGACTTTTAGAGCACCGCAGAAGGAGGAGGACGGACGTTTTTACTAGCGGCAGCAGGAGGAGTGGAGTTTGGAGACGTGATCCACTTCCTGAAAGTATATTTACTTTGCTCAGTTTGCTGCAGCAGTTGAGGAATCGCTCTTCTGCAGCTTGATACTTTTCAGCACATGCTTGTTCTGGAAGAGTCTTTCACCATTAAATGTTTTGTTGTTTGCTAATTTCTCGCCACATATCAAGCATACAGGTCAGCCAGCGTCATTGGCAGTGAAAGCAAATTAATACGTCTACGCAGAATTAAACGCTCTCCATGACTTTTTTTTAAAATTTATTTATCCGTTGATAGTTTAGCGAGGGCGGGGCTCTGAATCATGAGTAGCCACCTGCAGGGGAAGAGGCTTGACAGCTACGTAACAGGATGTGATGCACATTTTAATTAAAGAAATATTTAAACATTTATTTTTATTTTCAGTGACCCAATATCACCTAAAACTCCAAGATATAATAAGAGGAATTCCCTTAGAAAGTTTTTCCACTTGGCAAAAAAAAGAATAAAATAAAAACGTCTATTTTTTGTTTGTTTTTAGGTCAAAGCCTCAAGGAGCCACAACAGACGGGCTAAAGAGCCGCATGCGGCTCCGGAGCCGCGGGTTCCCGACCCCTGATCTAGACGGATAACATAATAGTATTACGTCAAATCAATTCATAACAGATTTTTTTTCTCCAAGGAGAATACGAAACAAGTGATTTACAGATCAAATATGTATCCTTCAGCAGACTAAAAATGGAATTCAATATCAGGTGGACTTTTTAGGGACTTCTATACCAGAGTGGGTCGTCAGGTGGTCATCTCAGCGCCATCCAGTGAGGCGCTGAGGTATTGCCAAATGGAACGTAATTAACAAAGTTATGTCTTCAAGAATTCCCAGAAATGAAAAACATAGTAGTTCAAACAAAGCATAATTAAGTATTTAACAGTTAAGTTTGAGTATCACCAGACCAACCAGGACACACGTTTTTCTCTAGGTAGACAAATGCCACTGTGAGACAAAATAGATCACAGGAAATATGACCCTGAATAAATCAAATTTGGATGAAAAAAAAAAGGCAGGCATAGTTGAGTGGGTCATATCACCCAGGTTTTTTGTTCTCCTTTTATGTCATGCTATATGTTTTTTTCTCCTTTACTTTTTAAGGTGGTTATAAAAGGTTGACAACCCCTAGCATTGGGTATGCTTCATTTTAAAGCAGCAGCTACTTTGGTTCCAACTACCGTTCTGAGCAAACACAGCTCTTAAAGTGTGTTGTTAGCAAAAAAAAGCTAATTATTTTAATAGATTCTAACGTGCTATAATGATGAGAAGGCTGATACAAACTACTGCAGCAGTGAGTACGCATAGTTTTATACTGCTTTAAGATGTCTCTGTTTGTTTGTGTCTTTCTTTTCTGAGGTGGCATCTGTCTCGAGCTGATACACTAGAACGAGAAGCACTTTCTCATGCAGTGTTCTGTGCATGCTGTGAAGAAACTCCTATGTGCCCTCTTGCCTGAGCTGAGAGGTGGAATTGTGTATGTGTGTGTGTGTGTGTGTATGTGTGTGTGTGTGTGTGTGTGTGTGCCTTTCAAAGTGTGTGTGAATAGTAGAAAGAGGGAGAACGTCCAAATCAATAATCTGTTCATAAAACATATTGAGAAATCAAAAAGATTGCCACAACATAATCAATGGTACAATTGATGAATGAATATTTCATATATATATATATTGAATATATGAATATTCAAATGAATTTTCGTAAAGCGTGTCTACATCCAAATTCATTAAATATGCAAAGTGCCTATATGGTGTATATGGGCACACAGCATAAATGGGCCATGTTCCAAGTAATTGCAGATCATGTTTTGCATCTTTTGATTACATCTGCAAAGTTGAATACAATAAGGGCATGTGGCTTTCTGCAGCATAGGATGTCAGGGATTGTAAGCATTGCTGGTCGTTCCCACATTTCCAAAACCCCACCAATACCTATCTATTGTTATTTATTTAGTCATGAACAATTAAAATGAATGGACTTTGATACAAATAAGATACAAAAAAGAATAAGGAATCATTTCTGAAAAACTCAACCTCAGCCTAAAGAAAGATGGCTGTCTCCAAACGGACCAGCACATTTACTTGTGTGCCTCACTGTATTTATGAATATTTTGACGGATAGAAAGGCTGCACATAACATTTCCCTTCAAGGGACAATAACGATTAAGATTGCTTGACATTTAGCTGACTGATTTGCCTGGACAAGTTGGATTATCATTATTTATCTGGGTCCGATACCCGAACACAAAGACTGGCAGAGTTAAGCTCTACTCCCAGGTACAGTGCATTGCCTGCTGACTGGAGGGTAGCTGTATGTCCATTACAGCCCCCAGCCTGGTTAGGTACAGTGTCACCTGGGCTGTGTGGATTGTAATATGACCCACGTTGGAGAGCATGCTGATGTAGTCATCTAGAAGCAAAAGAAACCGGACATCCAGTGGAACTTCCAGTGCCCTGTCCACTCATTTGGAGATGGTGTGTGGGGCTGCCAGAATGTAACCAAATGTTAATCAGTTGTAATGAGCCGCCCTCTGAAAAGCAAAGTGGGAAAAATATTTTGGAAAACTATTGGTACATTTTGCAAGCATATTACCATTGTAAGCCACCAGAACATGAAGTAAACGTCGATTAAATCAATCATCGTGAAGCCGCATGGGGTCTCACTACTTCCAATAGCTTATTTTAGTCTCAACTCCCACTTTCCCCCTTTAGTGTGAGCTCCCCCTCTGGCCAGTTAGTTGACTCCAATTAGTCACTAACATAGTAAATAAGGGGTGGCTGTGTGTAGGCTGGTAATATAACTATTAATATGTCATGTTGATGCACTTAAAACAATAAACACAAGGGCATAAATAACCCGCAGCTGAGCCTTGTCCTCAAGTGGCCACGAGGACACAACCACAATTAAAATGCACCATACAAACAAAGTTTCTCATTATGTTCTACATTCTTTATACTTTGGTGCATCCCATAGATACATATGATCGAAAGAAGCCAATGTAAGTCTCACGATCTAGTTTGTGTGCATGTAGCCCCTTTACCATAATCACAGACTTTACTTTTTCTGACATTTGCATTTACTATGCAGACATTGCTTTCTTTCCTTTTTAGTGCCCAGAAGCTTGTTTGAATGGTTTTAATGTTCACACCGCGATCGCTAACCTTGCCTTGAGACCAACTATCCTTGGGGATGTGACTTGGGCAGAAAAGGAATGGCCCTGACCTTTTATCACCATATGCCTTTCAAAAATATTAGTGAGCTGCATTCATTCAGTGTAATTTTCCATATGGCATCAACAGCAGGCCGACATAATGTTGCAGGCCTCTGACTACCTGGTCACCTTTTATATTTGTTTTGCTCCCTGGCATAGTTAGCTTCTCCTGGCCTACAATCGGCGGGTTGGTCTCTGACCTTGGCTCCATGCCGGTCTACACTGTCTAATCATTCTTTAGCCATGGATTGGCTCCGCTCTCCCACTATCTCGCTTTCTCCCCATTGATTTTGGTAATTTTATACCTGAACAAAGTCATTAATCTGATTATGACTGTGTCTGGGTCCAGTTCATTAGTCTGGCCCAGCTGTAATACAGGCAGATGTCTGCTGGGCCATAAGGATTCATCACAGAGCTATTGAGGCCTGAAGAACACACCACGTAGGACAGCACCACACATACAGGCAGACAATCACAGGCTTGCTATTTAAGCTTTATCACAGATTTTGTTGATGAGAGGAAGTTTTGGTTCGCAAAAATGTATTTGTTTATTAACAAAGCAACAACTACTCTCCATTGGGTTCATATTCAAATCAAATACATATCGTCATATAGAAAAGTGTTTTCACTTATACTTACCACACTACACTACAGAAGACAATACAGTTACAATACCATTGCATTAAATGCCTACACATACATCATATTGCTTGACTGGCTGAATAGAATAATAATAACAATCTCAGTTCATGCAATGAAGCTCATGCGTGAGTTAAGTTAAGAAGACTTTCTTTACACTCCGGTTCATTCATAAATCTCACAGCGATTACTCCATCAGCTGATTGGGGGCGTGTACGTTAAATGAACCAATCGGAGACGGTGCAGTTTCTGCAAGCCAATCACAGCGTTGTTGTCAAACTTTTGAATGGATTCTCTCTCTCTCTGCTGGGGGGTATTCTTCGTACATGGTTAAACAAAGTCGATCAAATGTCCTATTATCCAGCTTAAGTTAGCGAGATGATTGACATCAGGCTTTTCCAGTTCTTCAAAGGTTGACCCGCCCTCAAACAGTCTCATTCATTCGAACCAGACGTCAGTCATCTGGATAAATGAAGTGAACACCCAGGTACTTGTGATTTGACGATCTCAATGTCCAGCCCCTGGATGCTCACCGGTACCGGAGGAGAGCGTTTACCCCGGCGGAAGTCCACCACCAGCTCCTTGGTTTTACTGGAGTTTATCTGGAGGCAGTTCCACTTGCACCATCCTAAAAAGTCCTGATTTAGTTCTCTGTATTCCCTGTCGTCATCGGCGGAAATGAGGCCGATGATTGCAGAGTCGTCAGAGAACTTTTGCAGGTGGCAGTTTGCAGAGTTGTGGTTGAAGTCCGAGGTGGAGAGGAATGGAGCCAGAACGGTTCTTTGTGGGGCTCCCGTGCTGCAGGACACCCGATCTGACTCACACTCCCGTATCCGCACATACTGTGGACGGTTTGTGAGGTAGTCCAGGATCCATGCAATCAGGTGGTGGTCCACCCCGGTCTGCTCCAGCTTGTCCCTCAGAAGTAAAGGCTGGATGGTGTTGAAGGCACTGGAGAAGTCGTAGAACATGACTCTCACAGTGCTTCCAGCCTTTTCCAGGTGAGAGAGGCATCCCTGCAGCAGGAAGATGACGGCGTCATCCACCCCGATGCCAGACTGGTCAAATCTCTTAAAAAATAAATTAAAATCATTCACATAAGCATCGCAAAATATCAAGTTAAATGCGTCATTGTTGGGAAAATGTATGTGACATGTGAGAACGGATCTTGGCGATCTGGAAGAACTCTTTCCCTATAAAACTAATATAACTAATATCGCTCATTCATCAATGAGGAAGGGAGCTGCCTTTTTCGTCCGGTGGGAGTGGCAAACTTATCCAGTGAATTTCACTAAACCTGCTCTGGAGCAGGTTAAGGGATTTCGATGTGTTGCTATGGTGATTTTTCTAAACTTGCTTCGAAGAACCGATAAGCCTGACCTAAGTCATCTTATCCTGAAAATTGTCCAGCTAACTCAGTAAACCAGCTACGAAGAATAGGGCCCTGCTGTCAGTTGTCATTTCAGCTCAAACCAATGTGACCCTCCTCCATCCCAGGCACCTCCAGTCAGCAGTCAGTCCTGCTCATCATTCACCATCATGTCACAGCAACTCCCTTCTTCAACACCACCAGTATCTGGACTCCAGGGGGGATTATGCGTTTCGCAGAGATCAGCATCACTACCTATTGCTTATCCAATTTCAGGATGGAGTCCAATCGCCAAAGACTTTGCACTATTCAAATATATGCAATTGTAATAAATTATTGTTAAACTCTAAACAAGTCTCTCCTGATTGAAATCCATTCATATCGCAAAGATCAAAACCTATTTTACAACTCTTGAGATATAAAGCACAGAAAACAGTTCCAGTGAGATATGCCTGCATACATTTCTGTTTGTTTGTGGTAGCCTAATGTTTGATGACTGGGTTAAGCTCTAGATAAATCATTTTTGATGACAAACAATATGATTGTTTCAAGACCATTATTTTCATTACCACAATTAATAAACTATATCTGAATGTCAGCCACTGTTAGGGTTAGTTGAACTCTTTGAGTCCATGATTTTCCTTCTTTTTTTTGTATAGGTAAGCCTCAACTTCTCCATAATCTCTAATGGATTCAACGACAGTTGCACTATATTTTGAGTGTGATTATAAATACACTAATTTGTCATTGCAATTCTATTTGCAATTGAAGACAACTAAAACCTTGATATATTGTCATAAAAAACGCATGAACACAGCTATTACTTTTATGTCTATAGAGATCAAATGACTTGCAGCGATGGCAGAAAAACCTGTCACAGAAAAATGTGGGTTTATCTGAATGAACAAAACATCATTGATTCCTTGATTATCTGTGAGAGGCAATCGATTTGGATGGTATTGTCTACTATAAAGTCTGGCTTTGTATGAGGTACCATTTGCATTAAAAAAATTGTCCACACCCTATTTTAACCTTATAAGCACCAAGCCCCCCGCACCTATTCTCAAAAAAAAAGAAGAGTTTATTAAACATTTCCTTCATTATCTCCGTAACCACATGGTTGTTTAACTTCATTTAAATTGCTACAATACTGTAACCCTTGTGAGAAGAGACATATGTTTAAAATGAAAAAATCCCCTATTAGTAGCTGTAAAGTCACAAAACATTGTTTTTTTTCTTTCTTTTTTCAGCGCATGTTAATGGTCACGTAGGGCCACTGACCAATCATATATGTCCCTGCCACAACATCCACTCCCTGTGTACTTTAATCTGCAAAGGCCTGCTTAAACTGCTTTGCTGACAGAGAAAAATCCGATTGGAGGAAAGCTTCTCCTTCAAACAAGCTGCATTGCTGCAGGCTGAAGACTGCAGGCAGAGCAACAGTGTAAGACAGGAGCTGTGAAATGAGAAAATAAGCTAATAGGGAAAACAATATTATAATACATGTAGTGTATTTGTGAAAAACAATTAAATTATAAAATAGCTATAACTTTGTGATTCTGTTTAGGCCAGCAGTGATATTCCATATGCACAATATTTTTGTAAGACCAGTACAGTTAAGATGTTTGGATGTGGTCAGTAATGTTCTGAACACATTCATATCAGTTAGTATTTTGAAAACCGGATGTTGGGTCCCGTGACTCCTTCCACCCGCTTGAATATTTTTCACGTCAGGGAGGGCCAAACTCCACAGAAGGAGAAATATATACTGTAGGAAACAACACCGCAAAATCGGCCGATTTCTATGCAAATAAGCCCATCATAAAAACAGTATAATTAAATATCAACTCTAATAGACACACACAGTTAGTGGAATTATTAATGTCTGCCTCTTTCTCCACCCTGTCGGTCAGGTCCTGAAGCTTTTTCTTTGCCTTCTGAATTATTGGTGCAAATGCAATTTGTTTTACTTTTCCACATGAATTATTGTAATTAGACGCAAAAAGAGCAAATGTGACTCAACTGCAAAACATAATTGCACTCATAGCACAATGTCTTTTGTGAATCAGACCAAGAGACGGGACACAGTGGTTATGAGTGTTGTACAATTCACGACGCTATCAGCGGTCGCAGTCTACTCTTTGTATTCACCTGAGTGTTTTGTTTAGCCTCTGACAGCCTCCACACTTTTTCCACAAATTGCACATTTCAAAGTGTTGTTATTTTTGTTTCCTTTACTGCTTTTCATACACTGCAAAGATGACTTTAAAGATTCCATGTGTCATTCTGCAATTTCCTAAATAATCGTAGGCCTTACCACCACTTTGTATCCAAGATGGAAAGGAGTCCATAAATTGGGCATGGTGGTCAAATGATGAGACCATTTTGAATCAATAGAACACTGCACCCTTGCAACAGCTTTTTCATTTGACATTTTAAAAGGACGTGTTTGCTGGGTGGGCAATATAATGGCGGCTATTGTTCCTTTGTGGTGCTCAGATTGTTTATCGACTCGGTGAGCGTGCACCCGTAGCCCTCTGTCAGTGTTCGAGTCCTCTGGAGACAAACTCACTGTGCATCTGGGCATCAACACCCGAGTTGCATCAGAGAAGTGAGGGTCAGACAACTTTTACCAGTAATGCAGACATACATGGTGAGTGTCCAGCCAATAGAGTAAACGCACACACACACACACACACACACACACACACACACACACACACACACACACACACACACACACACACACACACACACACACACACAGGCATTTGGACCTCCAAGGAAGGAACAATCTTGCTCAGGCCATGTAGTCGACCTGATGCAAGCATAGAGCAAATCATTGTAATAACCCTGAATGGTGTCTCTCTTTGAGATAGGAATTGTGGATTCAGAAACACATGGAGTATTCATTCCCAATGCTCATTCTGTCTTTTGATGGCAGGCCTGGCTCCAAATCAGTGGCTACTGAGCCTGATAATGATGTACTGTGGGACACCTGAAATGACTAAAATATGGTAGATCATTGTGCTAGATTGTTGGTGTTGTAGCACCTCACCCTTCACTGAGGTACTGTACTCTCTAGTAATTACCATCAGCATCTATAGATGGGTGCTGTTAACTATTCACTGAGGGGATGATTAAAGAAGGTTCCAAACATGCACCCACTCAGATGATTACAAATTAGCTAGTATTTGCATAAATAAAGCAGCGCATCGATTATTAAAACATACCTCCTACCATGCCTATTCTTTATGCATCTCTTTTGAATTGCTTTCATTTTGTATTCAGAGTTGCGTTTGGCAACTTCAAATGATGCCATTCAGTTCCCAAGTCTAATCCCCGATATCACGATTAAAATTCCCATGTCTTTTAGTCGCCGTATCAGAGTTGCTCCATGTTGAGATATAGTACACCTTTACGACTGACAAAGTAGCTGTGCCATTTGTAGCTTCTCCTCTGATGTTTGACGGTTGACATTCAAATGTGGTCCTTGCGACTGCTCACTGTTATCCGTTTCAGCTAGGTTGAGCAAAAGGGTGCATATGTTGGATGCTGCAGGCGAAGACGGATCTTCAAAACATAATGAGAGGTTTGCCAGGGCGCCTCTGTGCCGGGTGCCTTTACAGAAAAGAAGAAAAATACTTTTATTCTTCCCGTCAGGGCATAGAGGCCCTACCTTAGGCTAATACGCTGTTTTTTTAATATGTTCTGTTCACTCACTAATTAGAATACCAAAGGTTTCATCTTTTCACTGTTTGGCTTTTACGTTGTTAAATTAAATGAAGGTGCTCTTCCTCTAAGTCCTATTGGCTGACCATTACAGACCACAGCCACATATTTTAAGTGGTGAAAAAAGGTAAGAAACAGAAAAGAATCAAGGCACAACAAAGAAGCTGTGCAAAGAATGTGTGTGTATGAAAGCTTTGATTGTCCCTATATGCTCGACTGCACAGAATTCTGGGCAGGAAACCTTTTTGCTTGAAACTTCAAGACTTCTTTCCCGTTATCTCTCTCTCTCTCTCCCCGTCTCTCTGCCTGTTTGTCATTCTTGTTTGTTTTTTGTCCTCCTTCTCTCAGTGTAGCAGTTGTATGCCTCAGCTAAGGTGAAACAGCATGGATGTGATTTCTATAGCTCTGTTGGAGACCAGCATCTCATCACAAACTGGTCTCGGGTGGTTGGGTGAGCGAATCAAATCCTGGGTAGCACGGCCAAAATGATTTCAGTTTGAGACTGGAGAACTTGCCTCACATCTCAGTCATTGGGGCACGTTCAATTGGATGCATTCGATTCAATTCAGCTCATATGTGAGAAGGAACAAAAGCTCAAGAGGGGCATGGAAATGGGGAATTTAACCTACGATATCCTCTTCGTTGAAGCTTCTGGGAATACGTCTCTCTCCTGTAACTACCAAACAACACAAGATCACACAAGCCCACTGAGACACTGAATTAAAAAAAATGCAACAAATTCTGCATTTGCAGTCAAGTGAATGTTGTGACCGTACACTAAAAATTTTATTACCGGCCAAGTATAGGCCCAATGGGGACATGCATAAAGACAAATTGCTTGTGAGTTAGAGAAGCACAACTCAAAGTACAGCCTTTAAATCCTCCATGTTTCTATGCTAACACGACTGACTCTTGTACGTTTACGTTTGTGAAATGTAAAACTGTTGAGGTTATCGAAGACAGAATGAGTCACTGGGTATCACCAATCCAATGTGTAAGACATTCTCACAACTACTCCTGTTCACTACTGTGTGTATTATTAACAAGGAGACTTTCCTCTGAGTGGTTAAATGGCAGTTAAGTCATCTTGTTTTTGTCTCTTGCCTGTGCGCTGCTGATGTCATACTTACTAGCACTACTATTATTAGCGCTGCACCCTTTTAAACTCCTGGCAGTGCACTGGTGCAGAAAATATATCAATATTCTGACACAAATCAAATTATTAAAATAGTAATTCAGCTGCTATATTCAATATTTATATATTAACAATGATTCAATTACTATGTGTGTGAGAAAAAGGTCGCTTGTCATAACAAACCCACGGAGAAGCTCTACGGAGCATTTCAGTCTCACCGATCTCACCGCGTGGTTTCCAGCCCTGTAGGCTACCTGCCCTTCACCTCACAGAGTTAGCCACTATAGCTGGAGAACATAATGGAGCATTTAGCAGCTCAGGAGTGGTTTCCCTCAGGAGTTGTTGGAGAGCAAAATATAGCTAAAAGCAAAGTGGATATGGACACAATCACAATATGTCAGTGTTGTGTTTACACTTTTTCTCTGATGCTCCCAAGGGGCCGAAAAAAAAACAAATTAATACAGGTCTAAGATAGTATGTTTTTTCACAAGCAAATCATCAATATAGTATTTATTTCATTTACCTTACTCATGCAAATTGAAGTAGTTACGGTTGAGACTGATGTGTCTGACAACTCAAGTCCATCGAGGTACTCTAAGTCAAAAGAAACACACCTATAAGTGACATTGCTTAGAGTGCAACAGAAGGACTTCTACATTCTATCAGAAAGCAGCTGATGAGTTGTTGTGCTTGGAGGACATAAAGTGTTGTGCCACTGACATTGGCCAGTTAGCTCAGTAAACTACAGCTACTCTATGTGTATGTGTCTGTGTCTCGGTTGACCTTTTGCTTATTGTGAATTAAGTGTCGGTGAGTGCTTCAGGTTCCCGGCCTTTGAAGGTTATACGGACTAGCTCTGTTCACTACCGGGCCAATAAACAGCAAGTACACAGGGAATCTAGAATCTCTCCGTCTCCTGCTCTTTCCCTTTTTCCCCCAGAGTGACCTCCTGTATCCTTCTATCTTTCTGAACATGGGATATCTTCACACCCACTCCCTGGGAGACGGAGGGATGCTGAAAATGAAAAGAAAAACAATTAGTAGCGCTGATGGGCCTGTGTGAGGTAATGAAATTGCGTGTCTCATTGTAGCGTGTAATGGAGAGCAGTTTGAAGTTAATTGAGGGGAGATAGGACACTGGGCTACTGTCTGCTGGAGCATTGTGGTTGGGCTTTGGGTTTATCAGTGAGAGAATCACTGAACCCAGAAAAAACAATTCCCTATCAGATCTCATAAATGAGAATTATCTTGCTTTAGCAGACTAGATAGCGAGATCAATTGTTATTATAATTAAATTCATATTCTTTTCATCTGTTTCTGGGTCAGGTTCATGGGCATGAAAAACCTGACAGAGCCCCGTTCAGACTAAATGTTCCAGTCCGTTCAAATCGGACTATATTTCTGTTTCATTCATTCTTATATATGTATTTCAGGGCCTTTCCTTTAATGTCAAATTAATATTAAATTCAGTTTAACAAAGTACATTTTGATCGGCGGTAGAAAATCAAAGTTGTTGTTTTTATAATGCAGTCTGGTTACTAAACCTTCAGAAACTTTACAGTCATGGCTCTGACACTGTAGTTTCCAGAAGGCGATTGAGTGCCACCTACTGGTGAAATGATGCATGATGTAAACGTTCTGCTCCACTGGCTCGTAGTAAGTGTCCTCGTGAATGTGGCTTGTAGAGAACGAGCTTAACAATTAGTAAACAGCCATAGGGATGTTAAAATAGCTTAAATAAAGTATGTGAGTCCTTAAAGCAGCAATACAAAACAACAACCTTGGTCCATAAAAATGTCAGCCTCCTGGTTTGACTTTTTTTTTCAACTGATTTTCTTAATGCGCATGCCCTATATGATGTTCATGACTGTGTCAAAAGAATATTTAAAAAAATTAATCATCCTAATCTTGTGCATTTACCTTTTCGCATGGCTTTCTTTCACAACACAACAATAACCCTTCAATTACAGCAATTCTTTTTAGTGACCGGAGTTCTTCCGAAGCAAGCTGCATTGTATCATAAAGCCGGATAAAGGATCAAAAATGAAATAAATAGTCTGGCTTGGGAGAATGGGGGGATGGGGGCTGTTCCTCTCGCCTCCTCGCACAGAGTGTTGACAAAAGACAATTAAACGCAGCTTGCCTACAGTATTGATCATGTCTCTCTGATAGGCAGAGCAGAACCACAGCACCTGTATTCATTAAACAACCTGTTTAGCAACCATGCGGCGGAAGGAGAAATCAAGCTCTGTTTGTGAAACGAAGCGCCACAGGCCAAGAAACACCTGCAAGATTGCACGGAAACTTTTTAGTGGAGCGTGACAGAAGGAAGGAACAGAGAGGAAGGGGAGGACAACTCGTGACCTTGTCTTAAGAAAAGGGAAAAGGAAGGAAAGAAACGAACCAAAAACATAAACACAAAACTGGGTGTGTTTCTTGCAGTATTAATTGGAATGAAACAGAGGTTATTTATTGCTTTATTGCTTTTTAAACACGTGTTCCCTTTTGGGGCCTGGGGGTAAATTGTTAACAAGTTTGACTTGTCCCTGTGAAATTAAGAAATGCTTTGGCAAGTCAAATGATTCAATGAATATTAAACAGACGCTGCATATTGAGGTCTAATTTGTTTTGATAGACTTGTTTTATTTCGGGAGACTGAAGTGATTGCTTTAACCTATAGCTTATCGACTTTACATTCCTTTCGCTGCTTTCTTTCACCCTTCAGTGGTAACTCTTCATTCTGAAAACCTCATTGAAACTATAGCATTTTCCTGCAGACAGATTATAAATGACAGATCTTGTAAGCATGTGCCCAAATAGTCTGGGGATTTAAAATGCTATGTTACAGACCCACTTAAGCAGTTACCTATGTCATAAACATTCATGGGGTCAGTCTAATTTACTACTATAGTTATTTGTGTGGAAATGAACGTTTCTGATAATTTTTGCATCACCTTATCTTGAATAAATAAAGCAGCCATTTCGAAGAGATACGTGTAATAAATCACAACTTGCATGCAAAATAAACATCACAGAAAAAAATGAATATTCTATATCTTGTTTTTTACATTATCAGAACAACATGAACATGCAGGCTCCCTCATGTGGCTCAAATGTGTACTGCAGACATAAATATTAAATCAAAAACTATGAAATAAATTCTGCGAATGTGTTTGGTGACACTAGTGAACTCTCCAGTCCCTACCCAGTCTTTGGAAATGACTGGCTTAGGCTTGACAACAATTTACCTGAGAACAACTGCCGGACTGTTCTGGGTCAATAGGATCCTGGTAGGCCCTGTGTGTGAAGGCCTTTAGACTGCAGAAATTGGGCATCAACAGAAAAGCTCAAAGATTTCTGTTAAACCTTGAGACACGAATGAGAATCCGTTATCTAGCCTGCTTTCCCACTGATCTCCTTGACCTTCCCCCTACATTAAATCATTAGACATGGTCTCAGACAGCAAAAAGAAGAAGCAGCGAGATCCCAGTTAGCCTTATTTAATTCCCACATCTAATGGAAAGGAATGAGTATATGAATGAAAGCCCAATAAAATGATAGTGCTGAAGCTCTGACCTGAGGCAGAGCTCAGGTTGTGCCCTGTCTTACCCTGTGTTATCCATCAACTGTGACCTTGACCTGCTGCTACCGCCGAGGACATCTCTAGGGACTGCAGAGAGCAAAGAAACAAGCAAACTGGAAGGAAGATTTTCATATGCCATTGACTGGCCTATTCTTAGATGAAAGGCTGCATTGTGGATTGATTTTTGTGTTTTTCAGCAGAGGTGACCTTTGGCTGCAAGCCCTGTAAAAACTGAACTCTGACAAAACGTCAAAGAATGGAAAGGGTGAGGGACAGTTTTCCAAGATGGGGCAAATATTTTCCAAGAGACAAAGAGATTTAGGGTCATGTGTGTAATTGCAATTACTGCAATTAGTTTGTATGACGTGAGCTTAGCTTTAGCTCGACTATTTTCAACATGGTGGTTTAGTAACAAACGTTCTCATTACACGGCTAAACGATACACTAAGATATGTTTCAGAAAACGTTTCAGGCAAGTGCGCCTGTCATGTAGCAGGTCTGTGTGTGTGTGTGTGTGTGTGTGTGTGTGTGTGTGTGTGTGTGTGTGTGTGTGTGTGTGAAACCTTGCCCTGTTCTCCTTTAAGTGACATCACAACCTTAAAATCCTACCAGATATTCAAAAAGAAAACCGATTGAATTGCTATGGGGCCTGAAAGTCCAGACCCAACATTATCAGCAGAAGTAACAATTCCAAAATGTGTCCTCCCTTTCCCCGGTAAAATGCCTAATCCTGACTAAAGGCGCTGGATTCTTTTCAAAAGTGTGTGTGTGAGACACTATATATTTAAAAACACTGGACACCTTTACCACTGATACCTTCTCATCAAGCTAAACTGCTCTGAGCGATGTAACTTTCTCTCCGTCGCTCAACCACACACTCACTACACACTCATCACGCTACTCTAATAACAACGCAATATGTAAATATCTGGACCCGATCGTGGCCACTTTCACAGAGCAGTACTGCGAGCATCAAAGCTCGGCATGGCTTGACGTGTCATTTTACACGTTGTTCTCCTCATTTACTTGGGGGGCCATTTGGACTCTGCACATGCGGCACCCTTCTGATCCAATATGATTAGCGGGGTTGTCAAAAAAAACATTTCTCTAGACCTTTATTACCGATTACAATCATTTACATTGTGTATTAAGAAATCACCAGTTTGTATAGGAACTGACAAAAACGTAGTAAATGGAGAGCTTATTTTGATGCAGCCGATGAAATTTGTCATAAAGTAGTAACGTTAGTGTAATGTCATAGGAAGGCTGTTTGTATGTCTGATTAGCACTTGTGTTGAAGCATATACTGGTTCCTTAACTCACTCTTACAAATAATAAAATTGTTCATGATAATCTCGTAAGTGCAAGTGGAAAATCACCAGTGAGACATTACAAATTGTTCATGTTCTGTTCTCTAGCGTGAGACTTGCTTCGTCACTTTTGCATTAGGCAATATTTAAGTATAATAGTACACTTGCTCTCCCACAGAGAATACTTCTCTCCTTGAGTTCTTAAAAAAAACACCGTTGCATTTGTTCCTTTTTTGGAACATTACGTTTAGCTTACGAAGGTGTTCTTTTTCTATGACACAGGGACTCTGGCAAAGAGGAATTTCAAAGAGCAAACACAGGCGTATTACCTGTTAGTCATGGATCACAGCATTTTCAGTACACAATGATCCTTGGAAAAGCCCTACAGTATATTACTTTGAACTCTTGGCCCCTTGTTGCTCTTTTTCCCACTTCCTGTGAGCAAGGTTGATTATTAATGGTCTTTTTATTTGTTGACTGAAGACACGCAGGGGGTATGAAGACAAGAACAGGTTTATGGATTTATAGGTATGTAATTGAGCAGCATTTTCTGATTATGTCATCTTTCTATTTTTAACATAATTACAAGGGTTATTGATAAGGTGACCATTTGGTATAGTATTTTGCCCCTTTTGGGTGAAACAGAAAGATTGCTATGTTGGTGACTATGCATCCTGATAGTTTCCTCAGAGGTGGGTATATCATTGAACGCATATGACCTCAGGATAGGCCTTATCAACAGATGGACAACTCCCTTTTCCAGGGCCATCTATAGCAGGGCTCAACTATAAGGATAGCCTGCTTACCTGGGGAAAGTAAAATGCCAAGTCGGGCTGATACATCTAGTAACTCACTTTCTTTATCAGGCAACTGATAAAAAATAATTGAACACGCCATTTTTCCAGAGCTGATGAGGATCTCATCTTTGTTGAGAGTTGTACACGCACAGCACAATCTGTACACATACGACATCCCTGTCCCAGGACCTCACATCGGATCTGGAACCCCTCCCTAACCCCTCCCAAAAAAACTTTCACAGGAAGAAAAAGGGAAGAAACCTAAGGGAGAGCAACAGAGGAGGATCCCTCTTCCTGGATGGACAGAAGTGCAATAGATGGCATGTGTACAGAATGAACAACGTAACAAACAGTTACAACACATTCAATGACTATGACAGCAAGTATTCACTGCCAACGATGCTGGCTACCTGTATGCTTGATATGTGCCGAGGAATTAGCAAACAACAAAACATTTAATGTTGAAGCACACAGCATTTTCTGAAAGGTATCAAGCTGCAAATGAGTGAAAAATGTATCACCGTAGTACCAACTCCAACCACCACAACCACAATGAATGTGAAGCAGAAGATATTAAGACAGATCTTAATCTTACGGTAAAAAGACATTTTTGAATCGTCCGTACTGGTTGCCATGATTAGTGTCCACACCCTGAATCTGCTTGGGGTTCCGAGTGAAACTGAAAGCTGTTGCACTGAAACAGCTGTCATCCTGTTGTAATTCTATAATTAATACAACATAAACTTGAGTCTACTGGAATATTGATTCTGACAGCCGAACACGCAACAAATACTTTAATGCTGTTCACAGTTTTAATTGCATCCTTAAAGCATGTCAACCTGTCTGGATGGCTGGGGCAAAACACCACTTCAGTTGCTAACATACCCTTACAACACCCTTGAACTGTACATTAGTGACGATACCTACTGCCTCGAGTACCTTATTGCTTAATTGTACCCAGTATGTGCAAAGTCAAAGACCATAGTTTACTGAGTTACAACACATGAACAGAATGAAGTCAGGCATACAGTATATACTGTATTTGCTGCCTTGGAGTGTAAATAAGGACTTTTGTACATCTGCTTGATTTTTCCATTTGAGTCCCATTTAAGATGGCATTACCTGCTCTGTACATACCTCTCTGGGTCCGTTTATAAGTAACTCACTTCTTGTGGCATTCATCACACACTTAAGACACACTGAGATAAAACCTTGATTATCTGTTCGGAAATCATGCTGGGGTCTTATCTAGATTATCTGTAGTTAAGATTGTGCTGTCTTTTTGTCAACTGTACTCTGGATATGCAGTAACATTATGTCACTGATCCCTAACAATGACCCTATTGTATAGGTTGGACAGTTTTTAAGAGCCCTAATATTTGTTTTGGGCCACCCTCTCCATTAACGCATACTTTCAGGCTTCAGGAATGAGACAATATTGGATTAGACAGCGCCTCCCACACAAAGTGTCTTTCTTATCATTCTTTCTCTGCTTGTTTTCTTACAGTGTGCACTGATATCTAGCTCACATACACTAAATATACTCGAGCAGACACTTCTTGAAGCTTGTTTTTGTACAACAATATGATCAGGTCACATTGCTCGCATGCCTCTCTTTGTACTTCCAAGACTATGGATTGCATAAATTGACACTCTTCACCAGCCATCTTTTGTTTTATCTTGTCTAAGTGTGTGATGCTTAGCTTTTATTTGTAAAAGAAAAGTATCATCCTTTTACTGCATGATTGTCTGAACAGAACAGATTATCAAATACCTTTGAACATGTTAAAAGCAAAATGTTTAATAATGAAATTGTGATGTTTTTTTTACCCTGCACAATGTTCCAATAGTTCTAGATTACCTTACCTTTACAATTTTACTTTTCATCATTCATCAAAACTTTACCAGTAAATATGGCAAATATTGCAGTTTTGACGAACCAATTCACTCAAAGTTCTTCTTTTGGCCCTTATTAAGTACAGAGAGCAAGTCCAACCCCTTTTTGTCTTCCAGTCAACCAGTCCTCGTTCTCCACCCACTGCTGAGGTTACCTGGGGGAGGTCGGGGGTGGAGTGGGCCATTAATGCTTAAAAACACGCCTTCTGTTCTGAGAAGGACTCAATAGGACCCACACCTCTGTGTGCTAGCGCTTAAAGGGTCATATAAGCTGAGGCACAACAGTTACTGCTCATCATTCATTCTTCAACCTCATCAAACAGAGAGTATCAGCGACGGGAGAGCAGCTGAGACGCTGCCGTTAAAGGATCAGCCATGCTCGGAAGGATTCTCAAAAATGTCTTGGCCACTGTGACTCTACTCTTTGTAACTCAGACAGGGACTCGGTGCAGGTGGGTGTCAAGATAATTCAGCTTTCAACTTTCAAATTTTAGCGGATGCGTTACTTGAAATATTGTAATACTTATTATATCCATGTCATAATGTGCAAAAAGAATTGGAGTTTTGTTTTTAGGTCAAAAAGATATTGTATTAATTATTGGCAAAAAATATAAAATAAATCATTGTTTTCCTATTTCAGGGCTGAAATTGATTTCTCATTAGTTACTTTACCAGATTGGAGAACAAATTCAGGTATGAAGTTTTACGATTACTAAGTCTTGTAGATACTCCATAATCACTACACATTATTGAATAATATTATGTCACAACAACCAGGGGAAACTAAGCAAAACAAAAAGAGACAATGATTTACATGAATAATGTACTATATTGTTTTCCTTTCATAGAATATGTTACACAGTGTTTCTACGACAGACACAATCATCTGATTTGTGATTGGAACCAACAAACAGGTACAGGTGATTACTGCAAAACAGCACAGAAATTGATTTCATTCATTAAATGTAATAAGAAAATGTTTTGTTTTTTAAGTCATCAAGATAGGTTTCAGTTCAGTTCAGAGAGAGTTCGCTTTGACACAAAGAGATAACTTCACTGTAGTAAACTTAATTTAGTCCCACCCCTTCGAAGGGGATTTGGAATCGGTCCACAGTTCTGTTTTAATCTCCCGGCAGGATGTGACTGTACCTCGCCACGTATCACAAACTGATCTGAGGCAGGGTAATAATCTTTTATAGTCTGGTGCTCTCCCAGGGGCAATCGAAGTCGAGGGCCTGCACTTAAGGCTCAATTTTAGCACAAAACACTTTAAATGGCAATTTTGCATTTTACGATGATTGCACCACAGCAGATGTGCTTCTTGTTTTATTACAATAACAAAGACAAGGGAATGGTTTGCTATTTCTGATGTGATTAAAATTATGATTCGTCATGAAAGCTCATTCCTAACCTGCGTAGTTAAAAATATATGTCACCGTTTATATTGTGTGATTTTAAAAGAAGGTGGAGTGGCCATTGTCCTTGAAGTTGTACTGGAAGTGTTACATTGGACCTATTTAAAAATGAGTTGTCACTTTTTATTATGTGGGTGAAAGCATTTAGTGTACTACATTTTCGTATTGTCCTTTTCACCGACAGAGGATGGCGTAGTGACTGTTTTAGAGAGTGGTCCACTGAGGCTGGAGGGCAAGGCCTGTCTGGAGTTTTGGTACTTATCCCCAGCTGCAACTAATGGGTCAGATCTCCGTGCTCTGCTGAAGAGCAGCGTTGGTCTGATAGAAATCTGGACCTCGCCTGCCCTCCACACGGATGCTTGGAGACAAGTGTTTGTTCCCTTGGACATCATTGAACCAGAGACTCAGGTAGAATAGCCAAACACCACGTATCTATAATTAAACTGTATTAGGAAATTAAAATAAAACATTGTTTATATTAAAATGGACAATCTGCTTTTACATCAGGTCGTAATCGAAGCAGTGTCCATGGAGGGACAGTTCACATTTAACCGGATGGGTGTAAGGAGAGGCTCATGTGGTAAATATTATTTTGCTCTTCTTTTACTATATTAAGAACAGCCTACTTTGTATTAGTTCAATTCAATATCCTTACTGTCATGACACTTAACGCAAAAGATTATATTTCACAAAACCCTTTTTAAAGTCCTTTAAAATCAAAAAGGATTTAACTTGTGTGTCAGGAGATGACCATTTTGCTAAGGCAGTAAGAATGTGATTCACTCCTTTAATTAATAATATGTAATAGCTTGATTAACTAGTTCATAGAGTATTAACACTAAACATAATAAATAATCAATGTTACTAATCAGTTATTCCTAGCCAATCTGAAGTGATTGTTTGCTCGGTCACATTCCCCACAGGACCCCAGTGTGAATCTCACACAGAGTTCTGGACAGATCAGTCCACCCGCTGCCTCTGTCCTGGTGGCCAGCTCTCTTGCTTTCCCTCTCAGTGCCCTAAGGGCCAAATCTGCGGTCCTCAAATAGGAAGATCCAGTGGGATTTCCGCCTCTGGGACTTGCACTATACACAGTCACACAGACTGCAGCACTTTTGATGGAGAGGTGTTCCGCTTCATGGCGCCCTGCATCTACACGCTGGCTAAAACCTGCTCACCCTCTGAGGCCATGCCCATGTTCAGTGTGGAAGTGGTCAATGAGCAGAACTGGAACTCATCTCTGCCGACTGTTCAGCAGGTCGTTGTGGAAATGGGGAACTTCAGAGTGTCCCTGCTGAAAAGGCAGACACACCGGATTGTGGTGAGTCACTCTAAAAGGGCATAGAAATTTAGCAAGGCACAAAAACTGTACTCCATTGCTGATGCATGATATGAATTCTCCTCAAAAGCTAAAATATCATGCTCTCTTCAGTCATCATTACTAAAGTACTGTCTGTACAAATTCAGTTTTGTGGCACCTTGCCTTTATGATGCAATGAGTGAGGAGTTCCTGCATCTGCAGCCCATTCTACTGATAAACTGAGTTTATTGTAAAGTGCAGAGTTAAGTGGCATAATGTCCTGGACTTATCTGCCTTATCAATTCCCAAAGATATATTTATCTCTAGAAAGCTGTTTTTTGTACAAACGGTCATATACTGTAAGTCTATATTGCTGATGACAGCTGATAAGGATGTCTAAAACTGATATTGTTCTTCAGGTTAATGGGGTCTGGAAGAAGCTTCCACTGAAACTCGGCAATGACACTATCAACATCAAGAGCAACCCCGCTGCTGTTGAACTGGGATCCAGTTTTGGTCTTTCGGTCTCATACGACAACGCTGGTGCTGTCCATGTCACCCTGCCGTCCACTTACTCTGATAAAGTCTGTGGCTTGTGCGGAAACTATAACCACGCCAGAAAAGACGACTTCAGAAAGCCCGATGGAACAATTGCCCAAGATGCTACAGCTTTGGCTAAGAGCTGGCAGTCTGGGCAAGCCACCTCCTCCTGTGAAACCATTCTAGTACCTCATCAGTGTGACCCACAGGACATGGCTGACTATTCCAGTGAGCTGAACTGTGGAGGCCTCCTCTCTAGCACCGGGCCCTTTGCTGACTGCCTATCAGTTCTGGGGGCAGAGAGCTACTTCAGGGGCTGTGTGGTTGACATGTGCTCCTCACATGGGGACCCAGTGGTCCTATGTGAGGCATTGCAGGTGTATGCTGATATCTGCCAGGAGGCTGGAGTCTCTATACCCATATGGAGGAACTCTACAGTCTGCCGTATGTAGCTTTATTGCTTCCTACTTTCATTTATTTACCCCATATTATTAAAATATGGGAAACAAATGAATGTAATAATACAATTACAGGTAAGTTCATGCCCTCTGATATTTCCACTCTTCTCTTGCACTCCTCTCAGCCCTACAGTGTGGTGAGAACAGCCACTATAACTCATGTGCCGATGGCTGTCCCGAGGTATGCTCCAGTCTGGATATAGTTGGCTCCTGTGGAAGCTGTGAGGAAAGATGTGAGTGTGACTCTGGCCTCAAGCTCAGTGGGGGACAGTGTGTTCCAGCAGAGGACTGTGGGTGCTGGTATAATGGAAAGCACTATGAGGTAAGTGAGTTAGATGAGCAGATAACACATTCATGCCTGCCTCTTCACTTCCATAGTGCTAGAATGTATTCACAAAACTCCCTTTTGTGTGCAGAAAGGAGCAACATTCTCGGAGGGAGAGTGTGAGCAAATGTGTCAGTGCATGGGTAGTAATGACATGCAATGCATCACAATGCAATGTGCAGACAAGGAGGTGTGCAAGGTCAAGGATGGAGTGAAAGGCTGCTTCCCTTTCAAACCCACCACCTGCAGCGTGTATGGTGATCCACACTATATCACCTTTGATGGCATGGCATATGACTTTCAAGGGGGCTGCAGTTACACGCTGACTACCACCTGCGGAGAAGAAACCTCAGTCCAGTTCACTGTGATTGGACACAACAAGCACCCCGCCCTTCAGAACTTCACCCGATCCAAACTTGAAGCTGTGACTCTTCAGGTTGAGGATCTATACCTCACCCTGAATCAGAGTGGAGAGGTCTATGTAAGCATGAACACTCCTTGCAGTTACACTACGTATCAAACCACCCCAACTCTTTTATAGCATGAGAATCAGAGGCTGTTGTGCAAACGTGTTCCAGTTCATACAAATTAGTCACCTGAAAGTGGCCTGTTTATTGGATTTGGGAGTGTTATCGTTCTGTATTATCTACCGTAATTAATTAATGACTGTGGCTAATGACTTCAGTATCAGGACACTCGCGTTTATAGGGGTCAGTTAATACTTTGTGTTGAGTCATTGGGGTAGTAACTTGTTTGTCATCTGGGATTGGCCTCTTTTTAGGTGAATAACAGCGCTGTCCAACTCCCCTATTCCACCTATGGAATATATGGCTCAGTATGGGTCGACCTGAAAAACACTTATATTGTCTTGGAAACAACCTTTGGCCTCAGAATGACAATAGATGCACGGAACAGACTCTTCCTGCAGGTGGATGAGCGCTACAAGTATGAACTATGTGGACTGTGTGGCACCTACTCTGAACGGCAGGACGATGACTTTGTAACACCAGGAGGCCAAAATGCGACTGGGCCATTTGAGTTTGGTGACAGCTGGAAGGTGCCAGGCAATAATGAGTAAGCTATTCTACTATAAAGCGTAGCTGCACATGTTGTACAAATTAAACAATTGTTAGGACATTCCAATACCTCTGACAGGAAAAAAAAACTATACAGTATATTCTATTTCAATAGTAGGTGACAAAATAATGTAGTTTGTTTGCCACACTAACATATCTTCCCATCAGCTGCAGGTGTTCTTTGTGTTTAGTGCTAATTAGCTAATTATGGCATGCTACTGCAACACACTAAACTAAGAGGTCGATCATGGAAAACATTGTACCTGTTAAACATCAGCATGTTAGCATTATCATTGTGCGTATGTTAGCATTCTGATGACAGCATTTAGCACAACCTGGTAAACAAAACATTTATTTTCATTCATGCATTAAAACCAGTTGATCATTAAATAATTACTTTGCATTAATGCATGAATTACTAGACATTATTAAGCCTTATTCTGTCTTATTCTGAAGTGGAACAATACATGCAAATGCCTGGATGTTTATTCAATTGTCTAAACATTTTCCTCCAGGTGTATTTCCCATCCAAATGATCCCAGATTATGTGATTATGATGAGGAGAATGAGGCCTACAATGAGTGTTACACCCTACTGGGCGACGCTTTCAAACCCTGCCATGAACTCATTCACCCAAACATCTTCCTCAATAGTTGTGTATATGACTACTGCGCCACCAGTGGTGACCAACACACCCTATGTGAATCTCTCAAGTCCTATGCAGCAGCATGCCAGGTTGCAGGAGTGGAGCTGCCCCACTGGCAGACAAACACAGCATGTGGTGAGTGTTTGAGTCAGACATGAGGATGATATGACTGTGCAGTTTTATTAACCGATCTTTTGGCACTATAAGGTCATAACATCTATTTTATATTGCTGTGAAAACATCAAGTTTCTCACCAAAGAGTACTCTTGATGGCGTTATAATTTAGCTAAATCATTTTAAGCGTAATGTCTTCTTCACTCACACTGAAGAACTTCCACACCGACGACATCTTGTGTGGGTGTGTGTGACTGTGACATTACTCTGCGCCGTTCTGTGCTAACATCAAACTATCATGCGAATCAGCTGAAAACTGTTTCAATTGGCTGATGATCAATTGCTGCAACTGTAGCTGCTGTTTTTCATTGTTTGGATTATGACCTATGCCCATTGCATCAACAAACTAGGCAACTGGCTAGAGCCCGGCCTGAAACAATCATATTTCTGTTTCTGTGATTTGTAGTAGGGATGCTAATTTTCTTTGCTCAGCCTTTCTTTTATATATTTCTTGTTTAACGGAAAGCATTAATCGGTCAAAGTTATTTTTGTCGGTTTTGTCCCCAGATATAAGCAAAGTTATAGAACGTACATGGTTATCTGATAGGGTTGCCTATCTGAAAAAATATCCTCGGGTGCCAAAAAGGCTAAGGTGGTGAACTCATTTCCTTTTTCTTTTTTTTTTGTTTGTTTGTTTGGCTTTTTGTTTTGTCGTTGTCCCCATTTCAGCTGACCCCCAAACCACTACAACTCTTCCAACACATCCAACGTCTACCTCTCCAACAACAAATCAGACTCGTAAGGGCATTCAGGGTTGGAAAAGGTTTATCTGTGTGGTTTGTTTTGTCAGTGGCATAATACAGCTCATAATACCTATCATTTCTATTGTGTTTATGTGATTTCCCATAGTCTGTCCCATAAACTGTGACTTTGAAAACAATCTGTGTGGGTGGGAGCAAATCGTACAGGACAGTTTTGATTGGAAAAGACATTCAGGACCCACCCCATCAAGCTTAACTGGACCAAACCAAGACCACACCACTGGAGGTAAACCCAATGTCGGGCCAAACTATCACATATGTTGTGTTGTTGCATTGGCATTTCATCATTCATGTTTAATGTGCTATTTTTCAACTTTCTCTAGCTGGTTTCTACATGTATATTGATGGAAATAGTGCAACCCATGGAGATTCAGCTCGTTTGTGGAGCTCAATGTGCCATTTTAATGGCCCACTCTGCCTGCACTTCTGGTACCATATGTATGGTTCAGCCACAGCCATGGCCCTCAATATCTACCTTCTCAAAGACAATAAAGTTACCAAGCTCTGGGTCATGATGAACAACCAGGGACCCGAATGGCATCCAGGAATTGTTGACATTAGAGTGTCTGGTCCATTCCAAGTAAGTCTGTCACTATATAAAGATACATCATATATGAACCTAAAAGATGATATTATTCTATACAATGAAACATTATACTTTACTACTAACTCTTTCAGATCATAGTTGAGGGAATTCGAGGCTCTAGTGCTCTATCAGATGTGGCCATTGATGACATTTCCATCCACTTTGGCTCATGCTCCGGTACATTCACCTTTATCTAAAATGGAGAACAAAACATTCTAAATTTCACTGATGCTATAATATAATCCATTGGCGCAAATAAATCAATAAATTATGACTATAACAGATATCTCATGGTTTAAACTGCATTAATAATGTCGTCCTTTAGGTAGTTTCCCTGGCCTGATTAGTGGAACTGAGCCTCTTTTCACAACTGTGGAAGTCCTCCCCTCGCTCCAGAGTAAGTGCACAGGAAGCTATATTTTATGAGCCACTTGTTTCTCCATCAGAAAGCTGAAGTGTGGTTACAGATTAACATTAATGTTCAGTGACTAATGGTAATGAATAATTTTGAATGGTAATTGTGGTTAAAGATTGTCCACATTTTTAGGAAGTTGCATAACGGCCTCAAAGTTTAGTTATTGTTAATTTTTACTGCAAATGTTTCCCTTGTAGTCTGCAATATAGACTGTAGCTTTGACAGCAACCTTTGTAGCTGGAATCAGATGGTGACAGATGCTTTTGACTGGACATGGAAAAGTGGTTCCACCCCAACCCTGATGACTGGGCCATCTGCTGGCCACACTGGTGGTAATACTCTTTCTCTATGTAATATTCTAAATGGTGACAGATCATTTACAGCGGTAAAGTAATGCTGTCTCACAATGTAAAGTATATCGACAATTTGTATCATTTCATCCCTGTTTTCTAGATGGTCACTATCTTTACATTGAGGCCAGCAATGTGACCCATGGAGACACAGCTCGTCTCATCAGCTCTGAGTGTTCTGCCTCTGGTCCCAAGTGTCTGCAGTTCTGGTACCATATGTACGGCTCAGCAGATACAATGGGCCTCCATGTTTACCTGCTCCAGAACAGATTAGCCGATGCTGTTTGGTGGAAGAGAAATGACCAAGGAAATATCTGGCAACTGGCTCAGGTGGACATCACAACCATTGGGGCTTTCCAGGTTAGACACCTTCAACCAGGCACTGATGATTAGATGATTTAAAGATTGTCAGTCAATTATGTTGAAATGGTAAAATATTAACTATAAGAGAGTTCTTAACAAATATGTTTGCCCCTAACTTAAGATCATCTTTGAAGGGCGTAGAGGCTCCAACGAAGAGTCCGATGTGGCAATAGATGATGTAAAGCTTTACATTGGCCAATGCTCTGGTAAGTACCACTAACCCTAAAACAACATGTTAATTATCTTAAGGCTGTGTAGCTTGATTATATTTCAAATATGTGCAGGTATTAACCTTTTTTGAACTGTTGCAGATGTGAGTGGTGTTGTGACAAGTCCTCCTAAAACTGATGGAAACACAACTCTTCCAATTGTCCCAATGCCAACCACTGCAGAGCCTTCTGTGGTCAATGTTACTGCTCAGCTCCCTATTACAGCTCAGTCCCTTGCAGCAAATATCACCATGCCTCCAACAGTGGAAGCGCAAACAAACTTCATTAATGGGGGAAATGTTACTGAAGATCCAGATAATAGACCACCACCACACTCAGGTACAGTGCTAATTCCACATAAGCACTTTTTGACCTCCATAGTTCATTTTTTCTGCATTCAGTTTTTTGGTGATTTCCAGTAATCTAATGTCTGACTTGTGTTCCCAGTATGCCAACTCAACTGCAATTTTGAACAAGATCTATGTCAGTGGAATCAACTTCTCACTGATGTTTTTGACTGGACAAGGTATAGTGGCTCCACTCCTACTTTGATGACTGGGCCTTCTTCAGATCACACCACAGGAGGTAATTAAAGACACAATACATAGGATTGTGGTTGTTGTAGTTCTTACTTGTCAAACCAGAATGGCAGACTACCTGACCTGATGTATTGTATTTAATGAATTAAGTCATTATTTGTCTTTTCATGTTATAAAGACATTTGCATTGTCAACATTTAGCAACTGGTTTCAGCTGCAACCTGACATGCCTTGAACTTAGAAAAGGGTTTCCACCATAATAGTTTTTCTCGGAGGAGTGACTAAATGTCACAAAAATGCAAATGCTGGTCCACCTTAAAAGGTCAGCCCAAGCTGACACTGTCATGAGGTACCAGGGTTGTAATACACTGGCGGAAACCTTGTATAACATTATCTAAGATAACTTTTAAAATGCTGTACATTACTTTAACTTACTTACATCTTATGTCCTTAACCAGATGGATACTATCTTTACATCGAAGGCAACAGCGCGTCACATGGAGACACAGCTCGTCTCATCAGCTCTGAGTGTTCTGACTCTGGACCTCAGTGTCTGCAGTTCTGGTACCATATGTACGGTTCAGCCGATACATTGGGCCTCCATGTCTACTTGTTCCAGGAGAGAAAGGCAAACGCTGTTTGGTGGAAGAGAAATGACCAAGAAAATATGTGGCAACTGGCTCAGGTGGACTTGACAACAACTGGAGCTTTCCAGGTGAAATGTTTCTTCTAACATGTGTAATGTTATAAAACTTGCAGAGCAAAACATGATTAGTGTGACCTGCAATAGTAAATTAGTTTAATTGGATTTAATGAATCAGTATACTATAACAGGTATGCTGAGCTTTAGTAACACGTGTACTTTATTTTAGATCATATTTGAGGGCCGAAGAGGTTCCAACGATCAGTCCGATGTTGCCATAGATGATGTATCACTTCATCATGGGCATTGCACAGGTAACTCTGTCCTCCTACTGACATTCAATTTAGTTCACACATATCAAAACAGAAAATATGACTGACTTGATCTTGAAATGTAGTCACAGACCTTGCTAAACCAACAGTCCCTGTTCTCACAACCTTCAATCTAGTTGCAACAGTGGGTCCAGAGTTTCCTCCTCCAAACACCTCAACTGCTACACAAACCTCAACTTCATTAAAACCACAGCCAACACCAACAACTACCTTTACAACAACAACAACAAATCCTGATCTCCCAACAACAAGACCGCCGAAACCAATAACCTCAACACCAAGAACAACAATCACAACTGGACCCCAATCCACAGCTACAACTTCGCCACCAACAACAGCGCACCCAGGAGTTGCAACACCAGAACAACCAGAACCTGAATTTACAAAAAAACCTCAAACAACAGCAAGAACAGAGCAACCAGCTGCATCTACTAATGGACCCCAAACCACAGCCAGACCTGACCCACCAACAACAGTGCATCCAGGAGTTGAAAATCCAGAGCAACCAGAACCTGAAATGACAGCAAGACCAGAGCAACCAGCTACATCTACTAATGGACCCCAAGCCACAGCCAGACCCGACCCACCAACAACAGCACACTCAGGAGTTGCATCTCCAGAGCAACCAGAACCCGAATTTACAGAAAAACCTCAAACAACAGCAAGACCAGAACAAACAGCTATATCTAATGAACCCCCAACTACAGGAAGCCATGAAACTACAGCTGGATCACAACCACCAACAACGGTTGGACCACAACCTTCAACTGAAATTCAGCCAGAGCCACAAACCACAGTTAATCCACAACCACCAACCACAGCTCAACCACAACCACCAACCACAGCTCAACCACAACCTCCAACCACAGTTAAACACCAACCCACCACAGCTTCACCACAGCCCGCAACAACAGCTGGACCACAACCTTCAACAACCATTAAACCACATTCAACAACAGACAGACCTCAGCCTACTACTACAGCTAAAACACAACCTACAACTTCACACTCACCAAGTAAGTTAGATGTTCTTATTTCTCTTTATAAAACATGGACTGTGTTTCCTATAGTGTACTTTCCACCTCATATGTTAGATTCCAGTGGCAAAGCTCACCCCTGAGGTAAGACACAATAAATGTATGAATAATTATACTCTGTACTACCACTCTGTCTCTCTAGCACCCTCTTGCCCAGAGAAGAGTCATTACACCACTTGTGTCCTTCCATGCAGTCCAACCTGTAAACAACTGAATGGCCAGCCAGGCTGCAGTGACTTGGGTAGTTGTGAGCAGGGGTGTGTATGTGATGAAGGCTTTGTGTATAAATCAAGGGCTTGTGTACCTATCCAACAATGTGGATGTGTGGACAGGAATGGCACAGGACATCACGTGAGTGTCAAAATGGCTCTACTTTCTGAAGGTCTGATCATTATTGCCAAAATGTGGACATTGATGTCCTCGCAGTATGATGACTCTCTCTCTCTCTCTCTCTCTCTCTCTCTCTCTCTCTCTCTCTTTCTCTCTCTCTCTCTCAGTTCAATGAAGTGTGGTACACCAATCACTGCAGTCAGAAATGTGAATGTGAGAAAGACCATGGCGTGGGCAAGATTGACTGCGATGACAAAGATGAGTGCGATGGAAATGCTGTCTGCCTTCAAAATGTGGAGGGAAATTATTTCTGCCAGTCTACAGGTGCTGTAAATGTCAACATTTGACTCTGATGTATCTAAACCATGTTATATTGTGTTCACTCCTTTATGAATTGCTACACTTGTTGCTCCACAGACTTCAGCGAGTGCACTATCAGGGGAGACCCTGAGTACAGAACATTTGATAAAATGAAGCATGAGTTTAACGGTAGGCACTCATATGTGCTGGTCCGGACCAACAACTTGCCAAATTACCTTCCACAAGTTTACATCGAGGGCATCAATGATGACGATGACAGCCAGCATCATGGTGACAGTAGTGAAGAACACCACAGCCACAGTATGGGGGATGAAGGCGATGAAGATGATGATGATGATGATGATGATGATGATAATGATGATGATGATGATGATGATGATGCTCGCAAACATCATCACGACAGTGAAGAAGAGCATAAGGAACACTATAGACTACAAGAGCTTAAGATCAGAGTGTATGGTCACACTGTGGTATTCAAGAAAAATCGGAGGCTGATCGTAAGTATCTCATTTTCCTGAGGCTCCTTTTCAGCTGACATACTATTTTGTTCAAGGGATAAAACATCCTCATATTTTGCCCTCCCACAGACATTTGTGAAAGCACTGAGGGAAATAACCAGCTCCTTTACATTTTTTCTGTGAGGTGTTACGACAGCAGTGAGGCGGAGGATGTGTGCTAAATTATGCTCCGTCATATGTTATTTCCCTATTGGCACTTCACACATGTTTGTGTGTGTGTGTGTGTGTGTGTGTGTGTGTGTGTGTGTGTGTGTGTGTGTGTGTGTGTGTGTGTGTGTGTGTGGGGGTGTGTGTGTATGAGAGCAAGGAAACAAAAAAGAGCGCAAGTAAAAAAGCAATATTGACAGATTTGTCTCAGGAGTCAGATGCAGTCTGAGCCATGTAAATCCTGCACACAATATATTGAATTCAATAGCAGAAGAACACTGGTACTCTTTACCAAGCATGCAGCTTTAGCATATTCACGCAGCAACATTTTTTTTAATTGCTATGACTTATATTTGTTTTATGTTTCATACAATTCTGAATTAAGGCTGGCCTTAATGCTCCTCATAATATATTTGACAATAATAGCAAAGTTAAGTACAATGTAAGTTAATAATAACCACAAGTTTGACGAAGGTTTGACAGTTGTTGTATGATCAATTTCATTGACACATACCCCCTTCTGTCTCTCTCCAGGTGGATGGAAGGGAAACCAATACTCCCGCATCACCGACTGCTGGTCTTACCATCTGGGAGCATTCCTCTCGCATCTACCTGGAGACTGACTTTGGCCTCTCAGTGGAGTTTGATGGTCGCAGCAGAGCAGGTAATACATTTTCACCGCATTAAACAACATAATTCACTGTTGTCCTGGGATTTGTAGGATTCATCAACAAATGTCAATTTATCATTCCATCCCATGTCAACAAATGGGTTATTTTCTCGAGGAGAGAGTTATACCCTGAATTAAGTAACAGTGTATTGTTAATGTTGTTTCCACAGAGATCATTCTACCACACTTATATAAAAGGAAGGTGGGGGGTCTGTGTGGGAACTTTGACGGCCACAGAGGGAATGACTGGATGAAGCCAGATGGTACCAGGGCCAGACGCCTCGAAGAGTTTGGAGAGAGCTGGAGAGTGTGAATATCAGATGATGTAAGGATGAGACATGGCACATAACAATACCCCGTGTAGGCTCTAACCACAAGCATGAACATCACTTTAGCAGTTAACAAGATGTCAGGCAGAGTTCATGCTGATTGAATCTTTTAATTTGACAACATTTCCTCTCCCAAACCTAAGCTGCCTAAGCCTAACCACAACTTAACATTTACATGACCAGTGGCAATGATGTCCAGCTTTCTTTACCGCCAGCTCTTAAGGACAATAAATACAGGACAATGGAAACTTTTCAACTGTTTTTATAGTGAAAGCTCTTAGAGGGCTACGCCTATAGCCTATAGCCATAGAATCTATAGTTACAATATGTAACTAACGTTCCATACTGCAGTCACATCAGTCAGAAAGAAGAATCTTTCAAGTCCAATTTTTTTTCAGTGGAAATCTCAACCATCTTTGCTTATTCAGGATATTATCAAACTCTGCGACAATATATCAGACTACTGTTTGTGTCATATGCTTTATAAAACATTATGTTCATGATTGACTACATGGGATTATTTATCGCTATCCCTTAATGTTGGAAAGACACTCAACGTGCAATAAATGATGATACAACATATTGCTTGTGGTCATACTGTGTATTTGAATGTGCATTTGTAGGTTTTGTATTGAATCTTAATTTTTCTAATAAACATACAGTGTGGTTACTTTTGTGTTTCCATTATTCTAGTCATTTCAGTCTCATGTGTAGCTACAACTGCATTCTTGACATACAGTCAAATAGTTCCGCTGTAAATTAAAAATGAATTAAAAAAAACTCCTGCTGGATCAGGTCATATTCCCATGGTGCTTAATTTTGTTTTCAGAGAACACGTGGACTCGGTTTAGGTTCTGAGCAATTCAATTAAACAGCATCCTCATATTACATGTTGGTGAGAGGTCATTTATCAGTGCTAGTTGTGCTGACGCCAGTGTGAACATTACCCCCATGCGGTCTAACAATAGCAAATTACTAATTATGTTCTTATCTAAATAAAGGTTGTATGAATCCTAACGATTTGGTAAGGTCTTGATGAGGTTAAGTGACCATTATTAGAAAAACTACAGTGACAAAAGACTTGCTGTGGAGAAAATGTGTTAAATTACATCCCTTTTCAAAAAATAAAAATTAAGACAAAGTTGTAATTCATAAACAAGTATTATTATTTGGAAGAGTCTGCTGGGAGCCTTTGTCAAACCTGGAGACAGACTGTTCCCTACCTTGTTTACAGATGTGCTGTGTCTGCAAGTCCACAGGCACAACATCTTCGCAGTCTCTAGTACTACAGCACACAGCAGTACTCCCTCTATGCTTGTAAATATTCGCAAAGCTTTAGCATCCAAAGCCTACATACATCACCACCCAGCACTACAAACAGTAGCATAACACCAGTTGATGTAAGCACAACATCATCTACAAGGTATATTTATGTAGGACCTTGCACAAAAAACAGCAGTGCCTGTGTGCTTGCAAAACCAATCCAACTTTTTCTGTCCCAATAGTGATACATCGGCTTTGGGTATCATCCGATACAGAGTACCGCTCTGATACCAGTATGTGTTATTAGGCTGTATGCCTCACTGTGTGAAAGGGACTGGGATCATTATTTTATCTGCAAGTCAACATCGGGCTTGATCTAAACATTGCTGCCCTAGCTTTGTAAAAACAAATTAATACATGGATATACACATACTCAATTGTTAGAATAATGGTATGCGTTATCAGATCGCCGTTTTGTCACTAATACCCGAGCAGTACTACATCTACACCAATAGATGGCCTCACAACTTCAGCTTCCAGTCTCCACCGCTACAGGATGGTTATTAGAATCTCTGTTGAAACCATTAAAAAATATATATGAATTATTTATGTCACAGCTGAAAATCTATTTTCAGCTAAAAAGTTATAATTTTGTATTCTCTGCATCAAGGTCTGAACCAACAATGACCCTTAGAGATTCACCTCCCTTGGCATGCTCACTGTGAATGAGCTCTCAGGGGCTTTCTTGTCCTCGGACAGGGACAACACTGCAGGGACAACACTGACAGAAACCAGTAGTGTCCCATTTTACCAGCAGATGGGAGCAAATCTTGATTTTTCAACAACTAAAAGGAGTCCACCATTAGTTCAATTAAAGGTTTAGTCAGCGTCATGGATTTCTGAACTTCAGTTAAGCATTTAACACTTTGAATGGTAAAATATGAACACCTTTATTTGCACCTTTCTTTCTACAGATACACAAATTGTGACCATTCACACAAAAAAAAATCTGTTTTATCCAAATAATGAGGAGAATTGTGTGAGCTTTAGCTGAAGTTGGTAAACAGCCTTTAAAATACACACCATACAGTTACAGTACCACAACAAAAAACATATTATACACACCTCTGTCTCTCACCAAATCAATGAGTGTCTTCTTCCTCACTGTCTGTATTCCAGATCATTCTCCAGCAGATGTTGTGTTTCAACCAAAGGGAGCATCTGTGTGGCTGTAACAACAGGCTCTACTACTACTCTTAGAAACAACAATTTCATATGTGGACTGTCAGGGCTTTATGGAAGAACACCATATCAAATCTATTGAGTGTTAACTGGAAACATATCAAGGTAGTGCTGTTTGGCTGGATCGGGTCTGCGAGTGGTATTCCCTCACTTCAAGGGAGGATCATGAGCCAAAGGTTTAATTAATTATCTGGCCTATTTAAACTGCAGGCTTCTGTTGAATTAACTCTGAAACCAAGTGCTCATTTTAGAAGTGTGCTGGTTCAGAAGCCAGCAGCAGGTTATCTCACTGAGTAACAGGGTAAGACAATGTTTACAAGAAATGTTAACAAATTCAGATTATAGGATCCTTCCATTGTGGTGAAATACAAAAAACTATGGCTGTATCAAAGGATTATTTTCTCAATCGGTTTATCTGTCCATGTACATACAACATATATATATATATATATATATATATATATATATATATATATATATATATATATATATATATATATATATATATATATATATATATATACACAATTATATGTGTATATATATATATTTATACACACAGTATATATACAATTATATGCACACAGTATATATACAATGATATGTGTATCTATATTTATATATATATATGTACACACGATATATATATACAATTGTATGTGTATATATATTTATACACGATATATACGCAATTATATGTGTATCTATATTTGTATATATATATATATATATATATATATATATATATATATATATATGTATAAATATATTTGTACACACGATATATATATATATATATGCAATTGTATGTGTATATATATATATTTATACACGATATATATACAATTATATATCCTCTCTCGGCTGGCTGCTTCTTTTTTTCGCTTCTGACAGCGAGGGACACGGGAGGAGGTGAGGACAATTACTGTTTTGTTTTGTCCAAGAAGTGGAAGTTGGAATCAGAGAATTACAAAAGTAAAATCTTCTAAAGTTAATCAATTGTCAAAATACATTTTGACAATTGATTAACTGTTTAGACGATTTTATTTTTGAGTAATCCTTGCTGCTGCAACAAATCACAAAGTATTCAGGGTGATATTTAATGTTAGAAAACAGATTTAAAAACAACAGGCAGAATATTACAGCTATTAGATATTACATGATTTATAAATGACATGTGCATTATGTTTATTTTACTCAAACACATTATGTGTGTATTAGACCTAGATATTCATATTTATGCTATATTATTTATTCAAGGAGGATGTTATTTTTGCTTCTTACACATGCACATGACATTACAACTCTCAAGGGAATATACATTGCTATCTGATCATTTTGGTAGGTAAAAATGCAATGTGCAATAAATGGTTATTTAAATGTTGCTGACATTTGCTTATAATGTGTGTTTTAGTGCTTATTTATACGTAAGAGACTCTCTACTTTGACTAATGGCAACGCTCTGCAATGTGGTCACATGTGTGGAAACCTTAGGCGAGTCATGGGACACTCAAGAACACTTCACATTTGTCTGCAGGCTGTCGGTGTGACTCATTATCAATCAGTGAAACAGCAACAACAACAAAACAGCAAACAAACGTAACAACACTATGGTTTTATATATTTTGGCAGACAATGGGGTTATTCCTGTCAGGAGTGTCGGCTACTGTTGGCCACTCTTTGCACTGTGATGTCCAGCTCTTAATAAGTCTGCTTCTACATGGTTGAGTAAAACAGCACTGCATGCAATTCTTATTGCATTATGTGAATAAAGCTCAAATATGAATACATCAGTGTCATGGCATGCTATCTTGTTTTTAGTGATACATCTAAACAGAAATAAAGCCTATTGGTAACAGCTTGAACTTACAATTAAACCTTACAATGTTAAATTCAACAACACAATATGCAGTTGTATATTGGTATATAGGTTTATTCTTGAATACACCTTTCATTACTGCACTGCCAAATGGATCCAGTAAAACAAAAAGCAGTGCAACATCTGCACCAGTAGATGGAAGCAAAACCCCAGCATCAAAAGATACAAGTATGACAGCATACACAGTCTCTACTTCTGCACATGGTAATTAAGATGTTCTATAATAAAGCTCTTACAAAAACTCTCACTTGATGAAATTCATCTATTCTTGCAGCTGGAAATGCATTGTTGTTCTCAGAGTCTGAGTCCAAAATAATCCTCAGCTATGTTGCTGCCCCACCTTTGCATGCTCAATAATAACATCCCGTGCTGTTTAATGCTAGCTAATGCCCAACTCTACCAGTAGTGACACATCGTCACCAACAGGTGGCAGCATACACACAGAGTCCCACCAAAGGATGGACTTCAGGACCACCATCAGCTCAGGTACAGTCAACGAAAGAGATATTTGTGTAACCCAATTATATAGTTAACAGTTTGAAAGGTAATATGTGTTTTCTTTGGCAGCCCTCTCTCTCGTCAGATGTCCAAATAGGGATTTTGCTCTAAAAAGTCTCTGTTTTAACCCATGAGGAGAAAAAGTAAGATGTTAAGAGGTTGCATCAGGCTCAAGCCCCTCTACAGCTGGGGAAACTGCATCCTGAAGATGAGACGCATCAAACCCATCTGAGAAAGGTCCTATTTGTATTTATTTATTCTGCTGAATTATTATTTACAGTGCATGGTATAGTCTTTGTCTGTTGGACTTTTGATCTGTTGAGGCATGCAGGTTTGGACCAGATTCAGACAGCATCTCTAGCATGAACAGGCTAATTCATATGCAGCTTCTAACCAACAACAGCTCTTAAAAGTGAGGTTTAGTCGTGAGTCTGTGCTGTCAGCATATCATGACTAAAGCAGCTACATTTCTGCGGTTTTCACTGTCATATTGTTTTACTTACATCACGTGCTGTCAATGTGTGATTTACAATATTGCGAGTCTTGTGCACGAAAGTGTAATTAAGTATTGACTGCAATGCTGTGATTTTAGTGTCTAAATCATAAATGCATTGCACGCATGTTCATAAAATTGTCGCACTAAGGCCATGATGCAAAAGCCTCTCACAAAATAAAACGTATACCTCATCAATTCCTCCAACAACAGGCTGTCTAAAATTTTGAAAATAAAGAAGAAAAACATTATTTCCCCATGAACTTGTTTAATGACAAACGGATGCTTAAATTCAAATAAAATAAATGAAATGTCCCCTTTGTCTACGGGACTGTGTGTGGCTGCACAGTGGCAGCACTTGGAGAACTTGATAACTGTTTGATGGACAATATAAACGATCGGTCCCCACTTGAAGCTCTACATTATTCAGTCAGTATATCAGGTCAGATGTAAGTGTTTTGAGAAGCCTGGCCAAAAACGTCTAGGCGGCGTTGTTTGGCTGGGTAGGATCTACACGTGGTGACCCCAGCACTTCAAGGGGAGGATGAGACAAAGATTTAATTATGAGGGAAGAAGAAGAAACAGGTCCACATGGCCTCGGGGACCGGCATAACCTCTGGGAGCGGATAGTTCAAATTAGACCAGCATTGTCAGTCCAGACCCACATTTGACTCCGGATGTTTTAATTTAATCATCCTTTCTTCCTTTCTCTCCTCTCGCTGATGCCTGTGCGCGTCTGCGCGAGCACACTGTACCTGTCCAGCTGCCGACCTGCTCAATCTGAAGCGTCCTCCCCGTCTCTTGCGCAAAGGTATACATGTAACGTTGGCGATGTGTGGCGCAAATCAGAAGCGTGTGTTCCCTGTAAGCGCCTCTCCACAATCCCGCAGCGCAATTGAAGTTAATTCTACAGAGTGAGTCTCGGGTTCACGTTTCGCCACAGCTTTGTAAACTTAGATCATGTGGGGTCACCGGGAGGTTGCTGCGGCCCCGTAGCTGTGCGTCCAGTCCCCCAAAGATCAGTTACAATGTAATGGCAAAGGAATGTCGCTCTGTCCTGACTATGGCATGGGGTCTTTTCAGCTCTAATTAGAACCAATTTGAGAGAGTGAGATGTCATTTTAATCAGGAACATTGTTTGCACGCATTTATATTTTGTCTGCACATATCTCTACTACGGTGCTCTTGGTGCTGCACAGATTGTACAAGTGAAATTACACATTAAAACCATACTATAACACTTGATATATTTGTATACATTCAGTCTTAAAATAAATGTTTGCAAAGGCATTACAAATAATGCTCTAATCAAATCTTTTCAGCATATGATCAGTTGCGCTAAACTGAATTTCAGAGAATGAAAAATACACACAGGCGCACACACACACAGTGTCCATGTTGTCCACACCATCCGTCTGCATCCATCCGTATCCCTGGATCCCTGTGGTGTGTGCATGTCGGAGGCACCGGTGTTATTGATCCTGATTGGGCCTCACAGGAGGAGATTCCGGCCTGCCATTGACCCACAGTTCTCCATGTTTCCACCCTTCTCTCAGATCATCAGAGGCAGCCGTCTCCTCCTGCCTGCCTGCTTGCGTGAGATTTCTGATTGTCAGATGGAAGGGGGAGAGGGAGGAAAATGAACTTACTACAGTTTTTTTTTGCGAAATCACTAGCAGGTCTTGCCTGAGTAGTCGGCACTGACGTTTTTCTGGCTTGGTGACTGTCAAAACATCCCCCCGTTCTTACGTTCTTACCCTCCCTCCTTCTGCCCGTGGCTCACAAGCTGCTCTCCTCTTCAAAGCAAAACTTGTCCACCGTGCGGCCTGTGTTGAATTTTTCTGTACTTATGAACTCCTCGCAGGGGTCCTTTTGGTCCTTTTGCTCCTCGCCGCTGCCTAAGCATTTGAAAAGTGTCATGGCAAGGAAGGAGTAGAAGATCATGACAAACAGGATGTAAAAGTAAGCATTGTCGTAAGTCTCCCTGGAACTTGAGATGGTGGACACTGGACTGGTGCTGGACAGAGGACTCGCTGTGGGGCTGGATGTTGTCGTGTTGATTTGCCGTTCATTCATGTCCTTACCGGTGTCCTCCAGAATCTGATGGCATCCGGTGAGAAGAGACAGCAGGAGGGTCTGGTTCATGGGCTTCATATCAAAATGAAAGACTTAGTGGAGAGTTGTGTCAGAATCAAAGTAAACATTCGTCAGAAAAGGCACCAGGGCGACTGAGAAAGGACGACAGATGGAAAGTGTGAAGGGCAGCCACTCACCACTTTAGGAAAGGCACGCAGTGAGTCATCCACACACTCTTCACGAGGCTTGATAAGGCGGTATTTCAGAGATAAAGCATACTCCTTTTCTGTCCTATTAGATACGGCCAAACTATAGTAAAAGCAACTATCACCTCCTTTTGAGGATGAATTCTACAGAATTGTTCGTCATTTTCATCTCAAATGTATCTGAATCAGTCATACATGATATGAATACGAGTCTCCAAGCACATTCTGGCTCAAAGTATTTTCTAAAGCTCCCTTTAAACTCTATTTTTTCCTATCCTAGACCGTCCTCTTTGTACTCCTTCCTTCACTTTCAATTTGGGGTCTTGGAAGCTGCAGAGACGCTTGGATTGTTGTCAGCTCCGGTCAAGTAGTCTACTCATTTCAAAGAGCGCTGGGGTCAGAGGTTAAGTTGTCTCCAGTGTGTTGCTGCTTGACTGACACTCCGCACCAAAGCAACCCCTTTGGCTTTTTCACTCATTGTGTCTTACAAGTTGAGCACTTGCAAAAAAAAAAAAAAATGTTTTTAAAGTTTGTAGAGAGTAAAGAAAATAGTGAAATGTGATCTTGCCATGATCTTATCTGTTGACTGTGTTGGACACCAAGCATAAGCACATAAACAAATAGGCTAACACATAAATACATGCACACAAAAAAAGTATTCAAAAAACATACTAAAACCCCAAAACAACAGTCAGTGTATTCTCAAGCATGCAGACTTTATACATATTCCATGTATGGCATGGACAGCTGCATACCTGATCCCTAGACCTCCAGAAGAAAAGAAAGAAGATGAAAAAACACCAGGGAGTGATAAAAATGCACCAGTGATATCTGTAACCTTTTGAGGAGTCTGCCAACTGGGTGAACAGTGTTTTCATTTCTGTGTGGCAGTGAGAGCAATAACCCTTCTGAAACCCCGTGCAGCCATGTCAGTGACTGATGTCCTGGTGTGACTATGTGCTTAGATAATTTACAGCAGCTCTGCTTTAGTCATTAAGGGGTGTGAAGGAGGCCCTAGGGAGCAGGAATTTGTCCAAAAGGAGTGTTTATGAAAGGGGATATATTTATAAGTTAGTGCTCAAGGAGTGTGCACGAGGGGTGCAGCTCTCAGAGAAGGTATTGTCACTACCCTGCTCATCTGGATATAGATGGGAGGTGGGGAAACAGCTGGCAAGTTTAAAATGGAAAGAAAGAAGAACAATCTCTAGTTTAAATCCCAATATATCAAGAGAAAACATTTGTGAAATATTTGAATTACTTTTATTTTTACTTTCTGTAAAATTTTACTTCTTCTAAATTTAATTTCAAGGACTAAAATTATGGAGTGTAAATACTGAGGGATTTATTATTAACACCTTTATTTATTTATGTATATATGTATGTATGTGTTGGCCTCTTAAGTCTAATTTAAACACACTGGGTCTAAAATTGCAAGAATGAGTTCATTAAATATCCACCAGGTCTATATTTTTAATTAAAGATTTATTTATTTATTTTTTATTCACAAATTACCTCAGTCTTCTCAATGGTTAGTTGATTTATAGTTAATCCCATAAATGACAGTCAAAGTCACAACTTTCTACATTTGTATATAGTTTATTATAAATAGTAAATAGTGCTGTATTGTACACAAAACAAAATCATTTTACGCCAATGGAAATGGAAATCATACAAAAGAAAAAAAAATATGTATAATAAACATTGTGTAAGATTTAAGTACTTAAGCGCACTTAATACAAAACATACAGAAGAGACATAACAGTTGACCAACACTAAATAAATAAAAAATGGAACTAATGTTTGCAAGTTCCTGGTTGAAATCTAACTTAACACATGCGAAAAAAAAATACCTGTCAAACTGAATAATGTATTCACTGGCAGAGAATTTTTTTGGGCTTAATGACATCACGACTACATTTTCTATTTTTCATCTCTTGATGATTTCCCCTGATTGATCAATGCACACAACCCAAAATTAATTACATTAAAAAGAGAGAGCATATTTTTTGTCGGGTATAATCGGGGACATTTGATCTGTTTTAATTTACATCACATGAGGTATGAATGTATTGCACTTTCTTTGGGTTGCAGTGGTTTCACTATGACTCCACTCCGCCATGGATTCATGCCTTTCTGCTGGTTTTTACGGTGTAGTCACATTTTCATCTCCAGAGTCGTATAAGAGAACCGCATCGATGTGAATATTATTTTCCGAAGAAATTATGATGAAGAGATCCTTAGAATAACATCGTGGTTGAGCCCAACACATTATTATCATCCAGTCTTTTGATAACCATACTGTAAGATTACGCCTCTCCTCTATCAAGTTGGGCCCCAGAAGCACAGGGGGCTTCCCCAGTCCACCTCTCTGCCGCTTATTACAAAAATCTAATACAGAATCTTGAATGTATTTAGTCCCCTCTCCCCAGCCCTGTCTTCTTTTCCTCTTTAAGCATGGACAGCGAGCGGTGCTTGGTCCTCGGAGCGTGACGTGACGCATGGGCAAAGCGATTGCCAGGTAACAGGAGAGGCTGCGCCTTTGGTCCAAATTATTCCAGTCAAGCCCCTCCATCGCCATTACTACACCTCCACCTCAACTAGTTCCCTTGCTGAAGGAGAACACCTCAACCCCTCTCTCTTGCTGTCCTTGGGGCTGCGGAGCTTTGGCAAAGGCAGCGGGTGGGGGTGTTCTCTGGCGATGAATGTCAGACTGGCCCTGGAGGCCTCCTGTTCAGGCCGTATTGGGGGCTTCATATAATGAAAGGTACCTGAGGAGAGCAAGGAAACACAGAAGGAAGGTTGAGAAGACTCTATAAATTGTATTCAGCTTCAGCTGCTTTAAGTTCTCTGATGGTCAACACAGCAAAATGTGAAGTTAAATGAGATGTGTGATGTTGATGCGAGGAATTGTCTAAGAAGGAAGAGGTGTTTAAGAGCACATGAGAGCAGGTGAGAATGAAAATGGGGGTCCCAGGTAAAATGGCAAAACTGTAAAAACAGGTGAATGGCTTTGAGAATCTCCTTCGATATTCTTTGATCTTAATGTCGTCGCTAAAACTAGTCGGAGACTGAGGCTTCGCCTGGATCTGTGGCTCTGCTCCACTGATCAATAACAACTCAAAATCTGACCTCCAGTGGGACACATGGTTCTAATCCGGGCCTGCCAAGGGCCATAATCGCCCCCTGTTAAAGAGCCCCTTCCCCTCCTTTTATACTCACACACACACACATACATGCCTGCGCTCACATAGGCCTATACACGTAGACGCACACATTTCCCCAAACCCCCAAAAGCTACATATGGGTCTCTCCCAGGACTGGCTAAATTAATGAAATCAAGATGTTGCCACTGATGGGCCGGTCAACATGTGGTAGTGTACCTCAGATCAGCCCCCGCAACACACCGCGCTCTCCCCTCCCTCCTGTCAAACACGCTTTGGGAAGTGGCTCCTTTCATTTGGACGGCTATCTTTGTTACACAGGGGTCATTACATGGCTAGCTCCGCTACTCGGAGGGTTTGATGGGCAAGCTCATCATACAGGGTCATGAAAGGACAGTGAGTGAAAATGTGTGTGTCGGGATGGGACCTGGACATGCCTCCGCATCAGGCCACGTGAGCACTCGGATGATGGTAATGTAAACTGAGGTAACCTGGCCACTTGCTCTATGTCATACATGTAATTTTAGCACAGCGTAGGGTGATTCGAGAAGCTCGCTCATCAGAGGGGTCTGCCCAATTAACGTGGGTTGTGAGTTGAAAAATATATTCTAAATCACATAGCCAGACCCGAGGTTATAGAGGGACATAACCTCTAATCAATTATTGATCATTTAAATCCAAATATAGAAATGAAACCCCTAAATCAGTATGAAAACAACAGCTAACACCTCAGGAATGAAGTTTATTTCAAGCATACCTTGCTCTGACTGTACTGCCCATACTGATAGGATGGATGGTGGTCCATAGCGTAGGCTTGGGTGGTGTAGGAAGGTGGGCAGTAAGACTGGGTGCTCGGCAGGTTGGGCATACTGGTCAAGCCAGGTAGAGCCTCCAAACGCTGGGAACCATGACAACTGGCAGCCATGCCACCGTTAGGCTCCAGGCCTCCGGTCAGTGGGGAGAGGGCGAAGTCACTCTGGGTCTGATGTGGCACTCCTCCTGGGTTCAATAGGCCCATTACCTGAGGGAGGAAATGGAGGGAAACTTGGGGATTAGAATAGAAAATCATAAAGTAATACTTTCTTCTTTTTAAATGAAGAATACATTTTACAATGTGTTCATTCAATTCTTTGACACTTTTGTGACACTATTCAATCAACTTGTTCACTCCACTCAGGTGGCCTTAAGTGTGGGCTCTTTCCTCGTTGTACGTCTGAAATACATTATTACTGGCTTCCCTCACACATATGGTTTTCCTTTACTCTGCTTGACTGATTGGGGAGCTGAGGGTGGCTAAAGAGTTCAATAGTTTAGCCCACTAGTGGTTTCTGTTAGAATTATCCTGTCAAATGTGTGGATGTCGAGGATATTTCTTCACTTTTATTTGTCCTTATCATGACACTTGTGGGCTTCTAGCATTGTTTTGCAAATGGTATCGATAGAAAAAAAGTAGAATCTGAGACTTTGGCTGATCATAATATAAGACACATATTTAAACATCACATTTTTGAGAATGCGATGGGTTTTAAGAAGAATTCCAACAGATGTGTATGTACCCACTGATGTATTGGTTCTCTTTTCTTCACTTTCTCTTGATGCCCTAAAATCACTGTGTCCTTGTGAGGCCAGGGTGAAGAGGCCAAAGGGTACGTGGGAACAAGGGATAGGGTGTGTTTGTGTATGTGTGTGAGAGCTACCTCTCCTGCATGTGAAGTGTATTTAACAGTAGGTGTGTATGTGTGTGCACGGTCATGTGTAATATAAGCATTTTCTGCTCTGATGTCAAGGGTGTAGGGGTATCAGTGATACATCGTGAACAGCTGCACGTAGGTTTGCGTGAGAAGCAAAGTCACAAAAAAGTCTAAAAAGTAAAGTTAAAGAGCGAACAAAGGGAGAAGAAGAGTTACAGTCCATGAAGGAGAAAAATAGATCTTAAGCCAAGCAAAAAAACACAAATACGCAGACAATGAATGGAAAGAAGAGAAAACTGAAAAAATCATTCAGGCATAGAATAAGAAAAACTAAGTGATTGAAAAAGGATCTTTCCCAGCTGACAACCAGCTGGAACACACACACACACACACACACACACACACACACACACACACACACACACACACACACACACACACACACACAATACTGAAGCAACCTCAGGTGTCTTTAATGTATACAATGTACAGTTGGTCTGTCAGTGATCTGAGTTTGCACATCTGACGAACACATCAATGCAGCCTAACACCAAGCCATTATTTCTATTTCTGCTAAGGATGTGTGATATACAGTAAAAAGTCTGTCGCACACAGGGTCCCATCAAAATCTGAGTATTTATAGATGTAAGGAGCATAGATTACAGAAATTTCTAATTCGATTCAGCCACCCATAAATCTTGATGCTGCTTTAAAACAGTCAAATATGTCATTTAAGAACATTTTGTATTATTTATTGAAATGTTGAAATAATAAAATGATTGCTAATACAAATGTATATACAAATGTTTTTTTTTTCTCCCATGGTCATCGAGTGGTGTTGCGCCATATCGTCTTACAACATCACACATTAATGTGAGGTGTGTGTCTGTGAGTACATGCCTGTGTCAGAGGGCTTGTGTTTATCTACATGCTCATGTGTTCACGCACTCTGTCTGCAACTGAAACAGCAGCAGTTCCCGATGGTGTCTGTTTTGAGGTTGTTCCGGGGATTAGGTCTCAGGGGGGTGCAAATCCCGGCCGCTCGCTTGCTTGGTGAGAAAGGGTTCCTTTGGTATGCACCAGATCAGTGGTGAGACGCCAGAGACCCCGCACCACAGGGAAACCACCAGTCTGACTGAAGCTCCAAATACAGAGCTAACTGCTCAGACAACAATATCGCCTATCTAAAGTCAACCTTATCCATATCACAACTCCATAGCGCTCTAAGGTGACCATATCTGGAGTTAACTGAACCTCTGAGTCTCCTGTTGAACACAGTAGTAGATAGAGTAGCTTTCACAGACAGATTTGTAGAAAAATTAAACCGTAAAGTTTTCGAAGTGCAGAGGTCCTTCATGTATTGACTATCAATGTCATAGAATTTAATAAATTCTCATTTCCTTCCTCTTAATAAGTTAAAATCAGGGAATTAATTATATCCTCATCTGAAATAGAGAAAACTGTATTGCAATATACATTCAAACAGCTGCAATGAATACATGAATTAAAACAAATTAGCCAACAAAGTGATTCATTTGCATAAATTACACACTTTGTTACAAGGGGATAGATTACTTCATTCCAATCAATTAAGACACTGGAACATTCTGTGATTGCTATTCCAGACTGAGAAAACATTCCAGGCCTGCCGCCGACCCTTCGCAAGATGAGATGTCCATTCTGTACCGAGCTGCCCACTGAGGTTAATGCTGAAACCATCCATGAGGCCACAGCACCTTTGGCCTCTGTATTGGAGTTAAAGTCACTCGTGATCCTGTGGGTGTGTGAACTCACACCACAACTACGCAGAAGATACAGGAAGACAGCAACTAGCAGCTTTTCACACTACTTGTGTTCCAACAAATTAAGATTTTAAAACCATCAACCACTTTAAAACAGTTTTCCTCCTGTCAACTTCACTCTCCCCCGTCTCTATACTTTTATCTCTCTGAAAACAAAAATACCCAAAGAATTGTAAAGTACATGTGGCTAATTCTTGAGGAGGAAACAACAAATTATAGTCCATAACTACAGCTCATATATCAAAGCAGTCAATTATACTGAGCCACAATGCTGCCACCTACCACTCTCTGACCATACACCCTGGCAGCCACAACAAAGATCTTAATTTTTTTTTTCAACATACATACATCTTTAGGCATTCACATAGTAACAAACCTGCCTGAGGCAGTTTTTTTTATCTGTGCCTGACAGGAGTCTCTCATGGGAATTAGTACCCAGCATGCATTGCATGTGGGCCGGCCACCCTTTGTGGCGGTAAAAAGCTCGTTTTCCGCCTGTTAGTCCATCTTCTGGGCTGGTAGGGAGCCACTGATGGCCACTGATGACTGTGTAATCGACCATAATTGTCTTTTCAGTTTTGATTTGTGTCATCATCCGACGTCCATACATCCTTCCTCGTGTCTGGTCCTTTTCCCTTCCCCAAAGACGGACGTTTGCCATATTTTAAATTCATCAAACAACCCATCAGAATAAACAAAAATTAAAAGCTACCGTATTTCTTCGCCTAACAAGGTTTTCATCAATGTCACTGCAATGACACCTCATAGGTCACACACACAGCGTTTGTTTGTGTGTATCATTATTCTGTCATACGGTGCGTCTCGTAAACGCCATGAAGAACCATTAGTGCCCTGCTTCCTGGTCTGATAACATATGTGTGTGGATAGGTGTGTGTGTTTTAGACAGAATGTATGTGTATATAAGAGTATGGGCTTGTAAGGAGGTATTCATTGTGTTTCTATATGTCCATGTTGTATTGTAATAATGGATGTGGAGACAAACCTGTGGTGAGAGGCTGTTGGCGATGGTGGGGTTGACAGCGTTGGCATGTCCTGTCGGGCTCACAAAGCTGTCCGAGTACCCTGAGAAGCTGTGACGTCCAGCGGACAGGCAGTACGCAGAGCTTCCATCCTGGGAGCCAGCAGCCGAGCTTAGCCCACCCTGGTGCACGGAGGTGGGGGGCAAAGGCTGCGGTCGGTGGACGGTACTGGGCTGCTCGGATGCTGCAGAAAATACAAACATGCTACTTCAAAATCCCATTTTGGCTTAATCCAAAATACGTTTTGCTGCTGTGACGTCAAATTAAAACACATTTCTAAAGCACATATCTTCAGTATGTTTGGGTGTGTTCTGCTGAACTCACCTTGAGCTAAAGAAGTGGGAGTGTAGGGGCTGTCTGACAGCTGATAGGATTGCAGGCCAGACATAGCTGAGGGAGGGAAACCCCCGGGGATAAGGTGGTTAAACGCCATCAGCTGATTGGCTCCTGCCTGCTTCCTCCACCGGGCTCTTCTGTTGCTGAACCACACCTGAGAGAAGAGTGTTTGATGTTTATTCATGTGTTCACCCAAAATAATAGTGTTGATAAATTCACTGTGTGTGTGTGTGTGTGTGTGGGAGGCCTCTCTGACCCATTACAGGGAGCTGAACTGATAGAGATCTTAACATCTGGAGTGTGCAGTAAAACCACAGACATCTTTGTGTGCTACTGCAAGTCAATGGGTTCAGAGGGTAACAGTTAAAGCCAATATTAGCACATTATCTAAATCAGACATCTATTTTGGGATCTCAACACATAGCCCTTTTTATACAATGTCTGACTAAAATAGTGAGCCGTCTTCATACACAGTGGTTGCTGTGTTTCTGTGTTTCTGTGTCTGTACATGTGGAGAAAGGGATCAGGCGGGGTGGGGTCGAGGGTGTTGTGGGGTCTAATGGCTGTAAGGAATGTGTGGCAACGGCCCACGGCAATTGAACGCCCAAAAGACACATACCATGACAGATCGACATACTACTCTGCTGTCAAGATTAGGTCTCGGGAACTTTTGAGTTTGAAGAGGGGCGTCTGTGCATGTATCTAACCTGAACTCGAGCCTCCGTCAGTTTGGCCCGCTGAGCCAGCTCCTCCCGCGTGTAGATGTCGGGATAGTGCGTGCGTTCGAAGGCCCTCTCCAGCTCCTCCAGCTGCTCCGCTGTGAAGGTGGTGCGACTGCGCCGCTGCTTCCTCTTCAGAGGCAGGCCAGGCTCTGAGTCCACGTCGGAGCCCTCGTCTGAGTGACTGGCTAGAATTGCAAAACAAACAGTCTGTTACTTCGACATTCAGGGGACTCGGGCTCACCATAGAATACAATTTTGGGGTAAATACTAAGCTGGGATGGATTTGAGACAATGGGCGCTGAGTACAACACATGGTACAGAGCAAAGTTAGATTGTGTCCTCCTGCTCCCTTAAACTCCTCAGCGGTTCCTGAGGGGATCAAAAGCCAGAAGCTGCTTGAACATGGATTAGTGAGGACTAGATCTCTCTGGGGCATCTATTCCCTGGGACAGTGTGTCTCTCCCAGTCTTAGCCATGCTGTGCGCTATGACGATAGGGTCCCATAGTAAAGCGCAGGGCGCCTTTTGCAGGTGCTTCTTAATCTGTTTGTTCAGTTGAAGGCCGGAGAGAGCGACTGGGTAACTGTGAGACAGGCATTGGGATCTAATTCAGCAGAAGAAGGGAATCAATGAAGGCTTGAGACTCGAGACAGAGGACTATTGCTGCCTTTCGGGGGGAGGTTACCCATCTATTAAATAATGATTAGGCTCCGCAAACTAGCGTGACAGCCTGCCATTGTCCGCCATTACATGTCTGCAATCCCCCATCTCTTTCTCAGTCATACGCACACTCACAAACATGCATCTGCTGCGTCTCGGCTATGGGCTTTCACTCTGTGAACGCAGTCTATGACAATGCGGCAAACACAGATGGACACAAGACAGAGAGAGTTGGAATCCACTCCCAAATCCACCCCAGAGGGACCTCTTAAACCTCATGAGGAAGGTTCACTGCACTTTTTTGAAACTCATACTATGCAGCCAACACCTAAACTGAGGGAGAAAAAAATAAGAGACTTTAAAAGCAGACAGACAGGTGTAAGCAACAAAAAGGCTTCAGCAGAGGACTGAAGCTCGTCTGTTTCCCCAGACTGCTCATTCTCTCTCTCTGCCCTACAGATCCAAAGCTTTAATTAAAAAGTGCCAAGTCAGACATGAGGGGGGTAGCAGGGATCTCCCCTTGCCTCTGGAGCCGCTGGAGCCAAGCAGGAAATGTTTGTGCTGGTTGCCAGTGTGTGTCTGACCAGGCATTACACACGGATTTGCTCCCTGGGAATGCTGCTGTGCTCCAGGCCGCCAGCACACAAGATTCTGATGCTGAGAAGAGCTCTTTATTACATTCGAACCAAGGGCGCCACGCTGGCATCAAGTCTCACAGAGGATTGGCTGGATGCGTAGATACTCTTGGAACATGCACTGTGAGTTGGGATGTGGTTTCTTTAGGTAATGATGTGGCCCGAGACCAGTTGGATCACATTTTAAAGTGCAACAGGCGTAAGGAGAAGGCCACACAGCATGACAACTTGATACTTTTCCTGTAAGCACATTTTTACACATCAATATTGTTCGCATTAGTAAGTCATACTTTCATTTATCAGCACGTAAAAAACACTAAGGCAGAAGTCCTAAAACAAACAGCAAGCAAAGTAACACGCAATGCCATTACCATTTTAATGATGAAGGAACAGAGAAAGAAAGAACGGAGAACCAATGATGGCGCAGAAACGAAAAGATTCCTGAGGGAGGGAAGGAGAGCTCATAAAACTCAGAGGAGAAAACTCCCCATTGGCACTGTAACTCATGTTAAGTGCAGGGTGGGGGTGGATCTCTCCTCCTTTGCCCCCTTTATTTCTGTCTTTCCCTCTCTTTTTCCCCTCCCTGTTTTTATTATTAGTAACTACAGAGAAAACACTCCGTCACAGACTCTCCCTTAATGGCAAATGACATTGTTGCCTTTGTCATCCTCTGGCTTGCACTTTCTCTTTTGCTCTCTTCCTCTCTCACTCGCTGTCTTTTTTTTTTTTGGAAGTGATGAAGCCAAGCCTTTGTATCTTAGCAGGGAAAAGCCTGTGGCAGGCCTCTGTTGGACCGATTACCACGCTCCATCTGTAGGAGCCATCAGGGACGCCCGGGCCCGCATTCAGGGGTCTGTCACCTGCCCAGCAGGGGAGTCCGGGCCAAAGAGGGGGGGCTATAGGGTGAGATGGGGGCTGTAAGGCCAGGGGCTGAGTGGGGGAATGAAGCGTGGGAGGGAGAAGGGGGTGGGGGGCACAAAAGGGTCCAGAGAAGGGCCACTGGGGGCTGTGGAGGGGCACAGCAGGGGAGCACCCCTTCATCCCCTCCCTCCACGGCCTGAGGGGCACAGAGCTGGGGGGATGGGGGAGTTGAAGAGGTTGACACGGAGAGGAGATGTGAGGACGAAGGCACCTGACGAAGATGCTGGGGGTGTTGGGTGCCAAGCTAAGGAGAATGGGGGTGCTGGTCATTCCTAAAAGCAAACCTGTCCTTTCCATCTCATACATTCACTTCACTTCTCTCTTTCTGTGCGCTCACCCGTCGCTGCATCCACATCTCTGACATCTTCAAACAGGGCTCTTATGCTGCTGTGGATTGATGTTAAGGCAAGCTGATGCAGAATCGGACTCAGAAAGGGTTGTTCCCACACATTCCCCGCGACAAATGGCAGAAGAGGATACCAAAACACACAAAGGGAGGCCTCGACCTCCTTACTTAAACACCCAAATCAAATTTTACGCTGCAGCTAAAGCACTAGGGAGCTGAAAATACTCCAAAGCTGCTCACAGTTTGGCCGTGGCCCTGACAAGAATCTTAATAGAAAGATAGATTATTATCCCTCAAGCGGAAATTGGGGCTGCTGGAGAGTTATCCATAAAACAGACGTTTCAAAACAAAGAAAGGTGTAGACTAATAACAAGCTAGTTTAGATAACGTAGTTTAAAGTAATGGAATTATATAACATAGTTTGAAGGGGATATCACAGTTTAGGGGAGCGGAGTCTTCAACAAGTGAATTCAACAGGTTTCTTTCCCTGATCAGAGACTCTTCAATTAAATTAAACAAGTGTTTTTACAAGTGTCTATGTGTACACAAACACAATGTACACACACTCAAAGACCAGCAGGAAAAGGACAGCGCTATACAGACTAACCACGCGGGGAAAACAGAACCATGTATTGATCAAGAGAGGAGACTGACAGGCAGGGAAGACAAACTCCACAGGGTCACAGATGTGAATGTCCAGTCCCATTAGCTTCACCTGCCCTGACAGTACTGCCTCGAACAGGCCGGAAAAAAAACAAGTGAAGATTCCAACTGCGAGGATAAAGACTGCTCTTGTTTACTGCGTAGTCTACATCAGCCAAGATTTGCCTTGCCAAGCATTCACCCCCCCTCCCATGCGTTCAAGTGACGTTAATATGAAGAGGCGTGCACAGACACACACATCCATGTCAATGCCCGCAAAATTCGTAACTTGAAATAGCAAAACGTGAATGGGGGTAAAAAGAGTGACAGAAAGTACAGGACAGAGAATTGCAATAGGTATTAGGAAGGAAGGGAAAGATGCGAAAAATTAGAAGAGAAGAGGAAGGGTGAAAGGAAAGGAAAGGGATGCCTCAGTGAGAAAGAGAAAGCGAAGCGGAGCATATGGGGCAGTTTATAGCCTTGTCTTGGTAGGGGCTGGCTAGCCCTTCCTCCAGGGGCTGTTAATAGAGAAGGTAATTGAGCTGGTGACATGTGTTCGCAACACAAAACAAAGGGCAGAAGAGACAAATGAACTAGTTATTTGCCCAGGGAAGTAGATCTGGCCCTTTCAGGCCACAGAGCATAGTACGAGTGGGCCACTGAATAAAATAGTGGCATGCTACATAGAGCCAGATCGAGCAGATGCATTGGAGGAAAAGAATAGTTAACTGACAGCTTATGGGCTCAGCTGGGGTTAACAGTTAAGGGAAAAATGGGAGTGAGTGGGCTGCTCACTTGACTTGCTAAAGAGCCCCCAGGATCCCGCAGCTGCCTGGGAAAAGAGAAGGGGGGGTGCAGATATAGAGAAAGAGGGCCAGAGATGGTGATGGGATGGACAGAAAAAAATGAAGTGAATAAACGCAGGAGGTTGGCACTTAACGGACAAAGAAAGAGCTGGCGATATGACTTTGAAAGATGTATCTCTGTCTAATATTGGTCAGGTGACAAAAACCACAAATGGTCCTTCATGGCTATTATGTGTGCCCAGTGTGCGGTGGTTATTATTTAGTTCCACCGGGGTGCAGTTAGGTGACAGTTTCACGGTGGCATGTCCACCCTCGGGGCATGGACAAAGCAACGGCACAGAACCCACGCGGGGACAAAGCAACAGGCCAGTCTGCCGCACGTTCCAGTCAAACGGACACTAACCAGCAGAGCTCCACCTCAGCCCGGCATCGTTCAGGCCAGACAGACAAGCCGGCCAATTACCTCGCTCAGAATGACCAGCATACTCTCTAAAAACTGCAACGCCTGTACGTGAATTCACTCGTCAGAAATAAGCATATACGTCTTAAAGTGGAGGTTACTGGAAACACTGATTCGCTGATCTGAGTTTAGGGAGTCTGTCAATTGTCATCTTTTCCCAAACATTATTGTAACCTCCCTTTCCTGGGGCTTGATAGTTTTAACAGTCAAGTGACCCGAGGTTAGCCCCTGACCTCTTCACAGCTACTGCGGTAAAGACGGCCTCGCCACTGAACGTGCAACAAAACTTCACACACTCAACAGAGAGAAAAGCCATCCTCACATTCCACGCTTTCCTTTTATACCTTACAGTCACTCATTAAATGTGTATTTCTATTGGTCATTTGAGCTTGTAGTGCACATGTTCTACTTCATTTGTCGCTTTAATGCCTGCGTTTGGACAAATGTAGGAAATACATTTTGGACCTTATAACATGTATTTTTGAAATATCTTATGTCCTACATTTCTGTTATTTTTTTTTTGTAGGTTTCTTTGTTCAGAGAGGGGAAAAAAGACATTAATCAAAACAGAAACAGGGCTGTGCTGGCGTGTCCATAATGTGCAATGTGCTGGACGAAACAGCTCCACAAAAAGTGAGGCTAAACAAAGTTAAGTGATTGACAACGCTGTCTGGCTTTACTCAATTAACTATCCTATTGTGCTCCTCTTTGCAGAGTCCCCTCGCCCCCGACCCTTTTCTCCTCACACTCCTTTATCCTCCCCATCACAGAGTTTTGCTTGGCTAATACTTCCAAGGAAATAGAGAGCTCTTTTTCTACTGGGGCTCCTCTCCTTGACCTTCCATTGCTCACTGCTTCTCTTTCAGTCACTTCACAGTGTCTCTGGGGTTAGTGGAGAGAATGTGGAGAGTACATCAGCGGCGAGGGGCCGGCTCAGGGCAGGACCCCGGCCCATTACTTCAAAGTTGGCCTGCATTCATTAATTGTCCTTTGAATTAATATTGGAGGATCACAATGCGGGTGCCAATAGAGAAAGAGGCTTTAATGAAGCATAGAGTCTGCATTCAGTTGCAGATCAGCCAGTGTGGATTTTGTCTCTTGCCTTTTGAATCATGCCAACACAGAACGTGAAAGTGTTGAGTATTTATATTTGAGAAGGGTGACAGAGAAGGGGCTGTGAGCTATCTATCTGTCTATCTGTCTATCAAGGGAAGAAATATATGTGGTGAATTTTGGTTGTTTTTTCACTTAACACTCCACTAAGCTAAACTGGCATTATAACACAGGACACTATTAACACACTATTAACACAGGAAGAAAACATAGCATGAGGCGCAAATATAACTCCATTATATTCTCCATTATCCAGCTCTGAGAGGAAAATGGAGACGTGGCTGTAGCAAACATTCCTCTGGTTACATTGAGGCCTTCTGTCTCCTCTAAACCTCCAATCTTGAGCTCAATTCACCGTGGAAATGCAAGGACCCCTAACAAGTCACAAGTTGAAGAAATCCAACATCTATCTATGTTTACAGTTGTCGGTTATTGCCGTGCTGCTCGGTTGGTTTTGCTCCCTGCGCGTGAAATGTATCGGTGTGTATCCTTAGATGTCTGATGGGAATATAAATTATGAAACTTTAAAAATTGGATTAGATGGCTTGCATGTGGCAGCTGCAAGTGGAAGTTTGCCGCCGTCATCATTTTTCCCCCTCGGAATATATTACCAACAAGTTTGAACCACTTTAAAATATGGTAAACTCTCAAACACAAATATGATCTTTCTGCTCTCCTATTACTCCCTAAATTTCCCTAACCCTAAATCCATGCCAAAGTCACGGGGAGCCAGTAACCCAGTTTATTTACACAAACAAAGTCCTACTCAGCTCCTTTGACAAAAGCAGCTAAATCTTTCATGTTTTGTCAGCACTTGATTCCTCCTGTCCCTCTGGCTATTTGCCTGCCTGCGGACAATAGAGGCAGGAGAATGGCAGCAGATTGTTGGAATGCACCTCAATGAAACCAATTATTACATGTTGACTGCGTTCACCATGGCAGATTTGAAAGAACTGGGCTCATTCAATTTGGCACCGCAGGATTCCCTTTAAAGAAAAGTTATCCCTTTGACTGTTTGTATTTCTGAGCTTTCTTTTTCTTCTTCTTCTTCTTTCTCCCTTTTACCCCCACTGCCATAAATGGATCCTGTGAGAGTAGCTACTCCTCTTTCATGACTTTGGTTACTTTAATTAGTTAAATGAGGCTAAAGTGCTAGCAATAATAAATAGAGGAAAGGATGCTATCTATTAATTCAGTACCACTCATGGCAACAACAAACAAAACAAAATATTGGCACTGTTGCATCATTCAATCTTCAGATTAAAAGTATCAGAGATACACAGAGTCCTGCAAATGTGGTACATGTCAGAAATAATTCTTCTCAAGCTTGCAGCTCAACCATGCATGCTGTTTAAATTCTCTACACAGGAGTAAATTCCACCTCCATAACTCAACAGCTAAAGGAGTAGTAAACAACTTAGCATCAGATTCATCCCAGCAAGCATCCTTTTCCCACAATGTTCCAGCCTGCTAATGCCATGCAGACCTGGGGCTGCCCATATACTTTATCCCACAAACCTTAGCAGTCCTTTTCCCAGACAAATAAATCTAAATGAGTCAGCTTTGATCTTAGCACTTAAGGAAAGACAACAATAGTGGTCGAGGAGAAAGGGGCAGAGAGCAACAGGCCTCTCTCCACTACAACAATAGCCTCTGCAAACACCTACTTAATCAATATTTGGCCAGAAGACACTCTCTCAGTCCCCAAACCACCCTTTTCACATTCTAATGAAGAGCTCTAAAAGAGAAAAACAACAACTACTTCCACAAAGAGACACAAGAATGAAATAGTGCTGCTCTGTATATCAATGGGGGAAAGTGCCTCAGAGCTGTTTGCATGTAGGATGTCACCTATTTGATGTAAAATGGCTAATGTTATTTGTTTTCTTTATAAAAATTCATAGCAGCCTTAAAGTATTAATACAAAAAATATCAAAATGTTTACTTTTTTCCTCATGTTTTCTGAGGGTCCAGTCAAACACACTCAGGGTTTAGCTTTTTGAACAAATAAAAAATTAATTTAAAAAGGGTCAACAAAAGTGCAAAGCAGATTAATGTAAGAAATAGGATGCATCCAAATTATCGATTGCATGTAATCTGATTATTCATTCAAATTGCGTGTTTGTTTTGGCAGTAGTGAGTTTGAAAAGTTAGAGAAGTCCACTGCCTGATCCGGGAGATGTGTCTCCCTGAAAGAAGCAGAGGGAAGTGCCCACAGATACCGCTTGAATGTGTGCGCCCTGGGCGGAAAGGAAAGGGGCGGACTTTGTCTCAGATGAAAGTAGAGAGAAATAAAAGGTTTGGATTTAATCTAGTGGGGAGAAGGGTTTCCCCGCGCTCACTGGTTGAAGGCGTCACGCTCACTGCGCAAAGACTGTGACAAAAGCTCCGTGCGCAAAAGTAACGGCACCGTTCAATCTGACGTGAATTCACACATCGCATGGCAAACGAGCGTTTTGGCTGCAAGTGCGTCAGTGTCATGCGTATTTTTTTATTCGTTATCATACGTTACAATGGAACAATTAAACAAAATCTAAACGAACCTACAACAAGTGGTACCATGAATGAATCTGCGCGTCACTCCGTGCTATTGCCACAACACTTGCAACTGTTTCTAGATGTAGTCATCAATAATTAACTACAGGCTGTGGTATGTCTCCAACAGCAACCTTTCCTTTTGCGGCAACACTCATCAGAGCCCAACAGGTCGTAAATCAACAGGTGTTTGCTTAAAGTCGGCGCTGTTTTCCCCTAATTTTTTTTTCTCAATGAAAAACTGATATCAGTGGGGAAAAGCCCCCAGAATTGGCAGATTTTTTTGACCAGTCTATAAACCAGGTCGCACCGGGCCTATTGGTGTCCCTGAATAATTCATCGCTCATTGCGGGTTCATAATGTCTTCTCCCGGCCTTTTGTCAGCGCAGTTTTTTCTCCCTTTCTTCCCCATTTTGAAAGGACCTGGCGTCTTTTTATACACCACTGAGCCGCTCACTGGAGTTTGGCTTTTGTGCTCGTCAAACTGAGGTGTGAGTCTCAATGGACTCTCTCTGCTTTGTCCCCTGAAGTTCATCCTCAAGTGTCCGATTGTGTGTACAAAAAAAAAAGTTTCTCAGGCTTGGAAGTTAGACAAATGTTTGATTATCCACTTAGAAAAAAAAAACTCTGCACATTTGTTCAATCTCAGAAGCCTAAACGCATGCGTAAACACCTGGAACTTTAATGTATTTAACGCGTTTGTGCAGGTTAACAAAAAAACAGTTGGCTATAATACATTCCATATCTATAAATCGCATTTAAATACGTTGTCAATTATTTTGTATTGTTATTATTTTAATTATTGTTGTTAGTTGTCTGTGTATAAACTGACAAGCAAAACGCAAACCATCCACATCACCGTTCTCGTTCATTGAGTTTGTCCCATTTCTTTTTAAAGCATAAGCAAGACGTCCCTTTTATAAAGTTATAATGCTGCACTTACATCGATCTCCCAGGATGCCATCGATACTGTGTTTTGTCCGTGGTTCGTTTTCCTCCATCTCCCTCTTCACCACATCGTCATCCTCCTCTTCATCATCACCAGCTCCGCCGAATTTAGACCGCATGATGCGACTGATGGCGCTCACTTCGAAAAAACGATGACATTTTTTTTGTTTTTGTTACACAAGACAACAAAGGATGTCCTGCATGCAAACAATATTTAAAAAGTGCTTTTGTGGTCTAAGTTCAGACATTGTAGTCTAGTTAATTAATATGGTATTAACGTTGTTTTTTCTTCATGAAAGTTAAGAGGAAAAATATGTTGTATTTCCTGTAGCTGCAGAAACTATCGCCTACCTGAGGGAACGTTGTTCCGGTCGCAGACCCCATCTTTCAGTAATTTGTCCCTAATTTCCCAACTGAACATGCCCGGGTTTTCTCTCTTGTACTCTTCGATTTTCTTGTCCACCTCTGGAGAAGAGGTTTGCTGAGGAAGGAGGGAAGACAAGTGTCATTTATTTAGTAATAAAAAAAATAGGTTCAAGGTTTACAGGCAAGACAAAAAGAGTTGAATTATTTGCCACATTTAAGAATGTGGATGGAGTTGTGACACAATAATTCAGAGTAGAGGATTTTAAAATCAAACTTGTTCAAGTTGAAATATGTCTACAAATAACTGTTTCACAAAGGTCTCGTTAAAAACTCCATTACCTTTTTTTATTTTTCATTATGGCTTTTATGTTTTATTATTTAGCCTCTGCGTGCGCTTTTAAAATATGATTTTCCGAGTGAAAACCTGGAATTGAAATCCCATAATATCAAATGGCTCTTCTCTAAAAAAAAATAATTCCGAATTTCCAATAACTTTCTTCACATTTTTAGTTGTATGTGAAGTCACAAAAGCACCCCGTCCTCCTCCCGTATCCCTCACCTTTGGCTTGCTGCCTCCGATGGCCCCCGGCCGGATGGAGCCGGTCTCCTGGTACCGGCATAGGATTTTGGAGACGCAGCCGTGGGACACGCGCAGCTGGCGGGAGATGACACACGGCCGGACACCGTGATGTGCCATCTCCACAATTTTATGTCGGATGTGGTTGGGGAGAGGTCTGCCGTTTATGAAGACGCCACCGAGCTGGTTGACCCGACCCTGTCCTAACGGAGTGGAGACTGCACGGCCGTGCGTGGGATGCAGTTAGTTGGGGAGTTTATAACGTGTAAATAAATGTGTGTTTTGTTCAGGGACTAGTTCAGTTTTAGTGGTGAGAAACTTTCAAGCTGACCCTATTATACCTGTTGGATATCGTCCACGAGCAGTAACACTTTTAAAGTGCCATCAAATATAGAAAATCATCTTAGAGGCCGTATATTAAATTACATTTTCCTAAAATAAATATAAATGTATTGCAATGTGTGGCATGAGAAAATAAAATAATTTATATTCCAACAATTATCAGTCATGTCTCTCCCAATTAATGTGATACATTCAGACGTGATACGACTTTAAAAACAATAAATAATAGCATGAATAAAAACTTCATAAACAATTGATTAAATTTAAACAACAAAAAAGGCACGTCGTGTTTAAACTGGAAACATCGACTTAACCCGGGATAGTTGGTTATGTTTTTTTTTTCCAACAGACAATTAGGCTTACACTCTTAAAACAATAATATTAAACAAGATGTTAATACTACATTTTTTTTTACAGGTTTAAAGCTTTTCAGAACTCGAGTTTGTCAACTTTGCTGAAGTTATCGAAAAGTTGCATTTTCTTCAGCAACTGGTGGCAGTCTCTTACCTTCCAGAGAGTATCCTGCCCGCGGGTAGTTCTGGTGAGGAGTCGGTCTCATCATTCTCGGTAAACCTCCTGCAAGCGCTGTCATGGTTCCTGACTCTGTCAGGTAACAGTTTAAACGAAGCTGCCTTTGTTTGTCCCTTTTAATCCCGCAAAATATACCCTTTTGTCAGTTGTAATAGGTCGTCTTCTCTGCAGCCGGCGTTTCCTTGAGCTACAGGTTGAGTCGACAGGAGAACCACCCCTCAGAAATGTTGTGGACTGGTATCCAGTGGCAGATGTGGGCCGAGGTGAGAGTTTAAATCAAAGAGCAGGTCGCTAACAGTCCTGCGAGGATTGAGAGGATGGATGCAAGTCAAACATTTTATCTGTACTCGCTGTCCCCTCTGACTCCGCGCTACGCCTCCTGATTGGTCAGAGACCCGGACGTTCGGAGGCCGGGGGAGCGCTGTGATTGGACAGCTGGGACTCCCTTCAGTCTGGATTGACCCCACGAGGTTAGTTTGTGTTGTCACACGCTTCTGCTGCTGCGCACGACATTTTTTACAAAGTGAAACTTTGACTAATACCAATAAAATAACTATTATATTATATATACATATACATAATTTTATAGGTCCCCGCCTGTGCTGGAATGTTCATTTTGCTCCTCATTGTAGGCTATAGCCTCGGTATCTGCACACTGTTGGGCGTATTGGAAGAAAGTTTAGCGATGAACGAAGCTGGACCAGTAAAGACAACAGTGCATGTTGATTGTTTTTGTATTTAAAAAAAAACCGCAGTAGAAAATACAAGATCAATATTGTATACAAATGTTCTTATCGCCTTCTGCATGTTTGAACATTGACCAAGAAGCACTCAATCTTGCATATTATTATTTCCCTAATCAAACATATTAAGAAAAAGTAATTATTGTTATTAGCATTATTATGATAAATAGCAGTAGTGGTTGTAGCTAGTTGTTAAAGTTGTAATTTTTATTAGCCAGTGTTTTTTTAATTGTTATTTTTATATTATTTACGTAAAAAATGACAAATTAAATGAAATAAGCTAATTGACAAAAGTGGATTTGTTTTCTTCGTCTTGTCATAATTAAACTTAACAAAGAGATAAGCGGGCAGGACGTTACGTGAGGATATTTCCTGAGAGAGAAGACATGTAAGAGCTACTGAGCAGCACCTATTAGTGATGCACTTATTTTGGATAAGCGCACTTTTTTGCACACTTTTTTGCACAGAAAGGCAGCAGCATCTAGGAAATTGTTCATCATCGATATGTGATTTACTGATTTGGCACTTGACAATTATTTGAACGTGGGTAAAAAAGTATGATATCCTGAAGTGCATGATATTATTATTATTTAGTAAAATCATTATTATTAATAGTAATACGCTATTAATAATCAACTGTAGCCTACGTCCTGATCATCACGTCAGTGTCTATTGAGGCAGTACACATATTCAGTTCCCAACGGAGTCCCAGTGCATTAGTCGGTATAGTCTATTGTAAAAAGATGTGTATTGGTCACTTTAGTAAATGCCACGCGAATGGCATGACATGACGTAAACTATTTTGTTATGACTGGTTTGCATTAGGTGTTCTGTATTTATTATAATAAAAGAAGCAGTGTGTGTCCGTATTCAGTTTTTCTTTAATCAACACAAGTAAAATATGTTCCTTTCAGCAGACATGCAACACACACTACGAGTCAGGAGAGAGATATGGCGCGGATGCGGGAGAGAGGAGGACCTACTTTTCCACCCCACGCAAAAGCTCTGCACGGTCATCTAGTTGTATGAGTTCAACAATAGGTGCAGCGCGGACCCGTGGCTCAGCCACACGGCAGTGTAACACATCCGTGCAAATGGTCGATTATAGACACATAGAACCACATGAGGGATCATTTGACTTTTCTGAAGCTTGTGGAGTTGTGATAATTATGATAATTAGGCGTGTTTAATAGACCGATTCTTTTTTTTTCCCCATAAAATAGGCGACTGGCTGATTCTGTTCAGAGGCCTCCTCAAGCTGCATACCATGAGTGACTGGTTGGTCATGACCTCTTTCAGACCAACTGATGCATCATCAGTGCTGACTGGCTTATAGCTGACTTGGGACTTCTAGCAGGCAATTCATTGATCACCATCAGATTAGTCAATACCTGTTGACTTATTGTCTAAACACAACAAGATCAAGAAATGATATTGCCACAGCCTTGTGTGGAGGATGAATAGAGCCTCATACGTTATACGTTACATATGTTATAATGTAGTAAGCAAAGCCAGCTGTTTGGTGCTACTGCTGTGACATATTTTTGTTTGCTAAAAAGCGAAATAAACACCAAATATTTATAGGACACAGGGGTTGTGAGATGACATTTGTTTTTACTATTTGACCCAACATTATAGCAGCAGAGAGGCGTCCTCCCGTCCCTTTGATTGCAGTATCGCTCAGCATGTGGCCCAATTTATTGTGTATTCCTCCTATAAGACTTCATGTAGAAAGAAAATGGTGCAGTTGACACAGAACATGTGGAAACATTATATGTCCATAAAAGACGGAATGGGGAGAGGGGAAGAAAGTTATCATACTAAAGTTTGACTATCATGAAAAGGATATTGGATCTACCATGTCAAATCAATTAGCGGGGTAAGCTGAGTCAGAAATGCGCTGTGGTGGACAAAATGCATCAAAAATAAAGAACAAAATGGCCCCCGAAAAGAAATACTGGGTTGCATTTGCTGGGCAAGATACACGGAACAAGCCAGGGGCTTTCGAGGCTGTATTTCTGAAACCACACTTAAAAAAAAAAACAGAATAATTAGCTCTGCATCCATTAAAGATAAAGTTAGTCTAACAGCCTAACAACCCAGAGGCAGTTTTGATCTTGGCTGTGGCCCCGTAGCGTGAAGGCCCTGCACTGCATCAGACTACGGCCTATTTAGAGCACTGGAAAAAATCTCCATTTTCTCCAGAGCTCTACTTACAATACTGCTCAGTATTCATGATAAACGCTACGCCATCAGATCAAATACAGCTAGACGTTTGTGTAGCAATCAGATCATCACAGCGATTATCTGACCATAAAGGGAGTAGACTTCTATACTGAGGAACTTCAAGTCATTCTCAACATTAAAATAGTCAGTCATGCATTCCTAACTGTAAACAGGCCCACTGTAACTGTAGCAGGGAAATTACAGCTCTAGCTTACTGTGACAAGCAGAATGACAGATACCTTGAGATGCCGACCTTCATTTGCATTATTCATTGGGGTTTATAGAGGTTTTAGAATGTTAGAATAACTGTCGGTTGTAAAACAAGGTGTGCTTAACCTTTATTGGTCTTCAGAGAATCCTGCTGCAATCACTGCTGTGAGGGAATTTTGAATAATGTGCCATAATGTTCTATACTGCAGTCGCCCACAGAGATCTAACTATGGTCGAGGCTCTGACACAGAGTACGATCACTTCTGCCAATTCTCTCTTTGCAATATTAAACACAGATTTGGAAAAAGTGTGGTACTATTTCTTGGCCACATGTTATGCAGACATAAAGCTGCAGTCCCTCCACTGTATTTGTTGAAATAAAGCTTTCAGTTCTGCATTTTTTTGTATTTTTTGTGTAAATGCAGAAAAAATTATAATAATCTGCATTTCCTTATGCATTAAATCTTAATGCAACACACTGTGTTTTATGCTAAGACTGGAAAGAGGGGGCCAGAAAGTGTGGTTATTATGCCCTTCAAAACTAATTGGACTGCATCTGATTTTAGTTTTAATGTTTGTGATGTGCTCATTTATGTTTGATGTTTTGTCTTTATCCCCCTGCAGCAGTTCAAAGCTGTTTAAAAGAGCTTTGCATCACAAAGACTACAGAGCAGACATTGTGTGAAATAGGAGAAACAGATTAGAAGAATGGCCAGGCCGACATTTAGATAAGCATCTCGGAAAATGTTGCATCTTCCTTATTGGAAGTCCACTCTGTGATTATAGCCTTGGGATGTTACTGTTACCAGGTACTTCTAAAAGACGCACTGTTTTTCTCATGTGTTTGATCTTATCAATACATATGACCCACAACACTCTCATGGAAACTCAAACTGAGGGCAGTTATCATGACAAAGAGGCATAAGGTGCACCCAGGTGAGAGAGAGAAAAGAAAATGATAAGCGGAGCATTCGTTAACCAGACAGCCTCTGGGCATGCAGGGCCACTTTAATAGTTTGAAGAAGTCAGTAAATAGTGGGCTAATAGAGAGTGTGTGTCTGTGTGTGTGTGTGTGTGTGTGTGTGTGTGTGTGTGTGTGTGTGTGTGTGTGTGTGTGTGTGTGTGTGTGTGTGTGTGTGTGTGTGTGTGTGTGTGTGTGCATGTGCGTGTATATACAAAGGGAGAAAGACAGTATCTGATGTTGAATTTCACACTTTCCCAAAGACACTGGATGCATTATGATGGCACACAATATAATATTTCAGACAAGAGACATATCCATCACAATAGTATGTAAAGGAGTGTGTTTGCAAGTGTGAAAAATACTGTATGATAGGTGATAGGTTCCTTGCTGAAAATGTTTGCAACTTGCCATTAATCAAGTAAATATTTTCAGGATCACACATTGTTTTGTACCTATGTTTTGTTTATTAAATATACATCAGAAAATATAGCATACAAAAACATAATAAAGCATGTCAACCATCTCCTGACAACCATTTTCATAGCATTAAACATCTGTTACCTAATCAGTTTTGGACCATACTTGAAAAGATGTTATTAAAACATCTTGGCATCTCAACTATGTAACATTCCTATTCTACATGGCTTCCTGGATATCCAATTACATTTAGTTAATATTTAATTGTGTAATTCATGAAATGTACAGATTTAACATTAATGCCATTAATAACATCCCAAAAATGGCATATGTCATCCTTCTCACTGATTCTCTTTTCACCTTTGAGTCCTAATGTAACAAGCCCCTTCAATAGCATCCTTAACATGATTATTGTTTTCGTTAATAACTGTAACTCATTACAGTTGCTACAATGCTAAAACAAACTGCATGTAATTGTATGTGACTTGTAATCCAGTTAGTCTTACAATATGCTACTTCCCAAGCATAATCACTGTTCAAACATGCATGCATGAATTCAGCCACAAGAGGGCACACAACAGCTCAATTGACTTGGACACATCTGCCACCATGAAACCCACCAACCTCATTTTAAAAGGGGTATTTATCTAACCTGACAAAGTATTTTAACAGAAGACTCCTTCACTTGTAGATCACCCTTGTGTGATGAAATGATGCTATTACACTAGGTTGTTTTTCATCCAATAGATATCCACAATTAGTCTGTAGACAAACATAATTGCAACACTACTTACATTGCATACGGTCTCAGTCAATCAAGCGGAGAAGGTGTCTGACAAGGGAAAGGTGTCACAACTTGACACCCCAATTTTTAAGATTAATTCTACTATCACAAGAATATTGCAGTAGTTATGTGCAGTGTTATGGCCCACAAAGCCATATCCAGATGTAATGCGATAATGGTTTATTTATGGTTTGGGATGCTGCAGATGTTGTCAAAGCTTTTCTGGCCATTAACAGCTGTGTCTCACCATGTCATACAAGTGTGGCTTGTCTCAGGGGGAAAAGGGCAAACATTGTGCGTTTGCACTTAAGCATTTAACATAAATAAATCTGTGTGTGCTGGTCAGATCTTAATAGATGTACAATCACGTTTTGACCGGAGTATTAGAGCTTTGGGAAGTAAAGGGACTTTGAAAGTGTGTGGAAGATGAGGCCTCATAGCATGAAAGGCAGCGAAAGTGTGCAAATGCCTGTCCTGCATATTTTAAAGTGAAGCACGAATCACAGAAGGACAGCACATCAAACACAGGCTGATATCTACAATGGTATTTAGATGCAGCTGAGAGGGTGTGGCCGCTGACCGCGCTGCTCGGCGCTGTCCACTGCTTGTGGTGCTGAAAAGCAAAAAGGGACAAAAGCACACGGTGCTCTTTACTGTCGCTGCGGGCGCTAAATTGTAATTATACAGTTAAATAGGGCTATTAAATACACCTTATATACATGACCCACACTTGTGACAAATCAACCAGGTGACACAGACCAGATTAGGAAATCAATTTGAACAAGTATATTGCCTGCATGTTTTGAATAATGTGGGTAGTTTAGTTATGGGGTTGTGGTGGTGATGACGCCTATAGTCTACGGGTTGTGCCCCGGGCCGGTTGCACAACAAGTCTCTGGGATCGCACAACCGGATGAATCCACATCAGATGACGGGATTGACTCAAACCGGGTAATACAGGGAGATCTTTTTTGCATTCGGAAACAGTCCACAGTACGCCCATTCATGTAAATAAACAGTGTAGTGAAATACAAAATATGCAAAACCACTTCGACCTGGACCGCCACGGCCCCAAACTGCTGTGCTGCTCCCACACCTTCTGCCTCGAGTGTCTCGGCGCTCTGCACTTCCGGGAGGGTCAAGGATGGAGAATCGGCTTCCCCGTGTGTCGCCGCCGAACTCCGGTGCCGGAACACCGGGTTCATAACCTACCCGACAACCGCGCGTTGGCCGAATCGCTCCCGCTGAGAGAGCATTGGCACGAGGACTCATCGCTCACGGCTGTACAGACCGGCTCGGCCGTCTCTTCGGCCACTTCCCGAGAGAGCGACGCCAGCTGTCAGACTTGCACACGTGACCGGCTACGCGTGCACCATCTTATCTTCCATGTCCATGGTGGTGCTCTTATTTCTGGGCCTCATCTTTGTACACAACTTAAATAACACTTCGTGGCCCGTCGGCCCCCACCTGCTTGTTTGTCGCCGGTGTCCTCGCCCTGGTCTCGCTCATCCTCGCGTAGCTAATGTGCACGTTGACGTATCGACCGGAAACTGAAGCAAGCAACTTCGGTTTCTGCTTCTAATATAACGTGATTCTCTGGCTGCAGAACCAGGATACACAAGACTAGCCTTGTTAGCGTAATTGAACAGAAATGTGTTCATTTATATCAATTGATATACTTTTTATTACTTCAAATATCTGTTCTGAAAAAGGCCTGTTGACCTAAATGGACGGTCGTATGAGTGCATCATGTTTTATCCATAAAACATTTAAACTATCTGCAAGTGAACTACGACACAACACCTTTGGATGCAGTGTGTGTGAAGCTTCAATGCCATATTGTTTGCTTTTCTTACCGAATGCACCTCTTGTATGCAACTCTATACTTTATATTTACTCTCTGTAATGAATTCACTTCACTAAAATGCAACTGTAATAATGTGCACATGGCATGTCATGACCAATGCTTACGCTGACCGCTCAAGATTCATTGAAAGAGCTCATGGACTTGTCTTGCAAATGGAAACATTAGACACTGACTTGAATCATTGTTTGTTACAGCAGTATCCCACCCTTCTCTCCTACCACACTTGTTTCCTGCACTGCAATTACAAGAGAGGCCTCATAAAGGTTTTAAGAAGCTGTGCAACCAGGTGCATGTTTCCTTTATGTGTGTAAAGGTATGCGACTGATTTATTCAAATGTTTATGTGCCACCGACATTACTAATAACAGGACCTATTCTGCCAAAGACAGGACCTGCTCACACCATAACCACCTTTGTGTGATTACACTGGCTCCCCGTGGTTGACCAGGTCAGCAGGGGATCCCTGGCCAATGACCCTGAGGGGACATGAGCCTTTACAAGATGAGAGAAATAACTTTGGGGTATGGGGCCAAAATAAGCAGTGTTGTAAAGCAGTGAGACAATGGAAGAGCAGAAGACCTCCTATGGGGTCTTAAATCATATGATGGGCTTAAGTTTGCTTTCCCAGTCATATAAACTGCAAAAACATATAAACTCCACTAACAATACGTCTAGATCACAAAAAAGCATCTTCCTATCATTTCCCATGTTTGAGAAAATCATAATGAAACTATACCCTTCTATGTTTCTCTATAGCTTTGGGTTATTAGATCAGTTATGATACAAGACGTCTCCATTATTTAGCTGAATCACAACAACACAGTGGGTATTTATCTCCACTTAGTGTTGTTTTAAGAGGCGACACTGGTCTCAGGAGTTAAAATCCATCTCTTTCAGGTCTCTCAAAGGGACTCCTTCACTTGGTCAGCCAGTCGCTGAGTAATGCCACTTAAATGCCCCCGTGACAAAAGCTTGAGAAAAAAAAGAGGGGTGGCAGGCTTCCACTGGGAGCCACAGGCAACTGTGTCTGGGGCAGGGGGCTTCATTTCACAGGCACTGCAGGGCTTAAAGTTAAAGATTACTTTGAAATCTGCATCCCCAACCTTCAAACTCTCCCGCTATACAGCCCCCTCCCTCCAGCCGTCACTCCTTCTCCCGAAAAAAATGAAAAGCTGTCGCCACAGAGCAGGGGATGAGTTGGGAGCAGATCCTCTTTGATGACAGAGAAGGATCCTTTTGTTCCCTAATCCCCACACAATCCCCCCACCCCTCTTTTCCCTATAAATCCAACTGGACGTCAAGGGGCTTCATAATCAGCCAAGGGCTCAAAAGTTATTGGTGTAGTTGTTTTACTTTAAAAGACTGGAATGTAACCGCGATGTCTCGTCGTGACACCTCTGTCAAAAGATATGTTATTGAAGTCTTCTAACGTTGGTCTTTTTAGTGTTTGGAAGTCTAATAACTTAAAAGAAGCATATCATCAAGCAAATACCCTAACAAGTCACATGACACTGGTCAGTGGTCATCATAAGTGGATCCTGAGGGAACAGCCATTAGCCACTGTGCAGGCTGTCAAGAAAGACGGGGTCACCCAGAGACAGACAGTCCCAGGATGCATTTCCTTTCTTCCTGTGTCTTGCCTTTAAGTGTGTGCAAAGTGTGTCTTTGTGTAATTATCAGATTGGACACAGGAATTTCACAGAGGAGATGAAAGTGTTCCTTTTGCTCATAACATCTGCCCTCTGATGGTTTGCATCCTATCAAGATGACCTCAAACATAGCCTGAGGAGAGCGATTATCACCACTCTGTATAACCGCTCTGGCTCGGTCGTGTGATCACATGATAGTGTGAATGGCATGTGTTTATGAGGAGAAAAAGGCATGAACTTGTGGTTTGCATGTATGTATTTGTCAAACTATGCACAGACATATGGCCTAACAAGCATGAAAACACTCAAAAGACAAGTGAGAAGGGATCAATGTCCAGGGTCAAAGTGTCAAACATGGCTTACCTAGCCATTTTACTTTTATTGAGTAGCCCTTCAGATGTCAAAGAAGACTTTCTTCTGTCTTGAACTGTTGAATCTTCTCTCTGTCAACTTGAAACAAATAGCATTATGATAAAGCCCTCATGAAAGAAATGCACAATGACTCCCTCTGGTGTATAAAAGTGGGATTGCAGAAAATGAAAAGATGAACTATGTTGCACCTATTTCATTTTTTTATATGATAAATTCTATACAAACATCTATTTGTTTGCTTGTTCTTTTTTTAAATTGCAACCTCCTGTTGTCAATCTATTCAGTTAAATTAACTAGTTCAGTTATAAAGCAAAAGCAAATAAAACATATTTTTACATATCCGCCTCAGGTCCATACACATTTCATCTGACTGGCCAAAATGCAACAAAGTGCATTGAACCAAGAGATATTGTGAGGTTCAGTCTTGGTCAAATGTACTGGGCGACTAATGATAGTCCAGGTATAGTTTTCTTTTTTCAAATGACCGCCAGTTACTATTTTGATTTTTCAACCACAACAATATGACTATGTCTCTATCAGTGAGAGAAACTGTTATTCTTTCAGTCTGTGTATTAATTTTTTTGTTTTGGGGGATTCAATTAAATTGTTATAGCTTCATGTGGTTGGGTTGTGTTATGGCCCTCTGGCTTTAGGCAGGGCCTGCTGTGTGCCTGTGCTCTGGCTTGTCTGTTTGTCCTGCAGGTCCCTAGTAGGCGGAGCTAATCAGCCCAAGTGGGAACACCTGGCCATTCTCCCAGGAGCCTTCAAGACCAGTCTGCTCCAATGCTCGGGCCCTGGATCTCCGTTCCTCCAGCACCCTGTCTGGTTGATACTTTAAGTGGTCGTGTGTTGTTAATAAATGTCCCTTTCCTGTTTAAAACCCTGTGTGTGTCTCCCATCTTTGTCACGGCCTAAGAGCCGGTTCACTGACAGTTGGTACAAGGATTGTCCTCCCCCAGCGTCTTCACTAGCTGTCCCTCTTTCTCCATCTATGTCCACATCTATCTTCCTCATCTTGTGCGCTGTCTTCTCCCTCGTTGTCCTATATTCCCCCTGTGCTGCCCTCATGCTATACTGACATGTACAAATGTCTGGACTGGAAAGGAAGCAAGGCCACAAGGGACACGCCGAGGGAGAAGTACAAAGAGCTATGGGCCAAGGCCAAAAATAGTGGTGTGACAGACCGCTGAGAAGAAGGGAAACTTTCACCACATTGTAACTTCACCAGAAAATCGAGTGACAGCAGTGCAGATACTCTTACGTCCCCTAAATCAGCTACTCTTGTTAAAGATGAGTGGTGCCTTCAACATTTTTTATAATGTTTGATTATGTTAAATCATGACAAAGCATCTCGATGTCTCTTCAATACAGCTGTTACTGGTGCAAAAGCTATTGCAAGCACTAAAAGCTATGGTGTGAGATACAGTTTGGCATTACCGAATAAATATGATGAAAACGTACATTAGCACCACAAAAAAATCATTTTTCATTGGCAATGTACTACTTGGTTTAAAAGTGCAGTAATGGCAGCTTCATGTATATACATGAAGCTGCCATTACTGCACATTTAAACCAAGGTGAAAAACTGAACTTAATGACAACATAGTGAAGTTTTAAAAATCTGGCACTCTTTTTTAAGACTAGTATTATTTTTTTAAGTGGTCTTTCAAATAACTTTGAATACCATCTCAATGAACAGTGTTTAAGTATTTTCTGACTGAATTTCTTACGGCTCAAAATATAAAAAAAATCATGTCTGGTGGTCAGTCACTAATTGGAGCTGAATTGTTCTATGAATAATATTTTCTGTAGTGTGTTGTAGGCCCACTGGTATTTTAAGTATTCATATACAATCGACTTTTATTTGACACATTTGGTATGTCTTTTTATTTCTGATAATGTGTTTTGTTGTTGTTGAAATAAGCACATTCATTACTACAAAATAAGTAAGCAATTATATATTTCCCTTTATCTGACGTGTGTTTATTGTTTTTGAAAGGAAGCCAACCACTGAGCTGCACCTCTGCAGTTTCTCACGGACATTTATATTTATGAGTGTGAGGCCATTCATGAATATATCGTAGGCTATAATTCAAGGTACTCGGTGCGGTACTTCAGGTCTACAGGCTACAACTTTAGCTAGCTGGGCCATAGACTAGTATATACATACAACTAGTATATAAATACTATAGTGTATAAATACAGGGAAGTCAGAGTTTAGGTGGTTTTGGTTTTGCTCGCTTCCATACCATGTTTCATACAGGAAACGAGCGTGGGAAGATCCGCCGGCGATTGTTCACAGACAAATAGACGGAGACTTCCCTGTTTTACATATTTAAGCAATGCTACAATTCTCGTTAAACACACTTTCTGCGTTCTGTGTCCCTCGTACGTCGAAAAAAACTCAACAACTTGGAATAAACACGGAAGCGAATTAGACGAGTTCAAACCTGTGGTCACGCGGCCGGGTCGGATATCGGTTGACCGGCATCACGTGTCTCTCACCCGGGTCACTGTGCCGAGCAGACCGACTGTCCACGCCGTCGTGAACGCTAGTAACCCCCCTGACGTCCCCGCTGCTCCAAGCACGCGCCACCTCCAGCGCTCCAATCGCTGACGGAGAAATGTCCTGACGTCACTCCACAGCTTCCGGGCTGTTAGCGCTGGTCCAGGTGATGCTCAAATGTAGAATTTCACTTAATTTTTTACATACGTTACGTACAGACTAGCAGCTGCGATTCAGAACCGACCGCATCCCGTTTAATAGACTGTATCGATATCATGTCAGATCGCCGGTGACGACGACAAAGAGACCGGATCCGACACCGCGACCACGCAGAAAAGAGGTAAGAAACGTGCCGCCGCTGCGTGATGCGCTCTGCAGATGTTGAAGAGAGGGGGACAGATTGTTACCGGCGCGCCGGACACCGCGACACGTCGCCTCGCGTTTCCCCCACGGTTGTGTTCAGCCAGATGCGAGTCCCGCCGCTTGATTCCGGGCTGGATGTAGACAATGTGACTGATTTGTACGACGTCAGCAGCGGGCCGGCAACAGCTGCAGTGGTGAGCCGGAGCCCGGTATGCTAGCTGCTAGCCTCGCTGCTCACCGTGACGCTGCTTCTAGGTTATCATCGTTACTACTGCGTTATGAGCGTCTCTGGCGTTGAGTATCTGCCGCGAACATTAAGATATCGATGCACACGAACCAAAACGTTGTCGATACCACACAGGTATCCAGTGCTTCTCAGGAGGAACGACGCAGATACGATATTCAAAAAACGTAAACACAACGGTGAAAGTAAAAGTAGAGCATGACGCCTGTTTTAATTTAAAAAAGGCGACGCTTTATCCGAGTCAACAATGTGATACGATACGAAGGAGACAATGTGTGAAATGATCACAAGATTCAAATCATAGAGGGGGCAGGTTTGTCATTGATTCCCAAATCTCGTTCAGATGCAGGCCATATATATATATATATATACCGACATATATATATATATATATATATATATATATATATATATATATATATATATATATATATATATATATATATATATACCGACATATATATATATATATATATATATATATATATATATATATATATATATATAGTATAGTATATATACTACTATGTAGTTATAGTATCAAATTATCGCGAGATGAGATCATTAGGGACTGTTTGAAGCTGTTTGAATATGTGGTGTTTATCTCCAAAATCAGTTGCCTCCATTATTGAACACTGCGTACTTTAACATGTGTGTGTGTGTGTGTGTGTGTGTGTGTGTGTGTGTGTGTGTGTGTGTGTGTGTGTGTGTGTGTGTGTGTGTGTGTGTAAGGACACCTTTATCACAATATGCACATGGGCTTAAAGTCACCTGTCACACACGCACACAGATGGGATGGCATCTAAATCCGAATATGTGGTTGGTTATTACAACTGTGTGTCACAGGGATGTTAGTTTCTTATCCAGTTGTCTTTTTTTGTTTTGTCCTTTTCTTCATGTGCAGGCACATTGTTGTTGAAATAGTTATTCAGAACAGGTGTGTCCACTTCACTCAAAGTGAAGTACCCAAAAACTGTGTCAAACCTCCTGATGTGCCTGTGGCTGTTATTCTTTGTGCATTTTCTCTGCCCAGATATGTACAATAGAATTGTGTCAGTTGGTTGTGGTATTTGGGTTGCATTAACCGTCCCTAGTCTCACGGGTGAAACATGTTCAACCTGTGAGACTGGGACGGCTTATGCAACGTGTATTTAAGTACTTGATAGTAAAGGCAGTTGCTGTTTGCAAGATACACTCACCTAAAGGATTATTAGGAACACCTGTTCAATTTCTCATTAATGCAATTATCTAATCAACCAATCACATGGCAGTTGCTTCAATGCATTTAGGGGCGTGGTCCTGGTCAAGACAATCTCCTGAACTCCAAACTGAATGTCAGAATGGGAAAGAAAGGTGATTTAATCAATTTTGAGCGTGGCACGGTTGTTGGTGCAGACGGGCCGGTCTGAGTATTTCACAATCTGCTCAGTTACTGGGATTTTCACGCACAACCATTTCTAGGGTTTACAAAGAATGGTGTGAAAAGGGAAAAACATCCAGTATGCGGCAGTCCTGTGGGCAAAAATGCCTTGTTGACGCTAGAGGTCAGAGGAGAATGGGCCGACTGATTCAAGCTGATAGAAGAGCAACTTTGACTGAAATAACCACTCGTTACAACCAAGGTATGCAGCAAAGCATTTGTGAAGCCACAACACGCACAACCTTGAGGCGGATGGGCTACAACAGCAGAAGACCCCACCGGGTACCACTCATCTCCACTACAAATAGGAAAAAGAGGCTACAATTTGCAAGAGCTCACCAAAATTGGACAGTTGAAGACTGGAAAAATGTTGCCTGGTCTGATGAGTCTCGATTTCTGTTGAGACATTCAGATGGTAGAGTCAGAATTTGGCGTAAACAGAATGAGAACATGGATCCATCATGCCTTGTTACCACTGTGCAGGCTGGTGGTGGTGGTGTAATGGTGTGGGGGATGTTTTCTTGACACACTTTAGGCCCCTTAGTGCCAATTGGGCATCGTTTAAATGCCACGGCCTACCTGAACATTGTTTCTGACCATGTCCATCCCTTTATAGCCACCTTGTACCCATCCTCTGATGGGTACTTCCAGCAGGATAATGCACCATGTCACAAAGCTTGAATCATTTCAAATTGGTTTCTTAAACATGACAATGAGTTCACTGTACTAAAATGGCCCCCACAGTCACCAGATCTCAACCCAATAGAGCATCTTTGGGACGTGGTGGAACGGGAGCTTCATGCCCTGGATGTGCATACCACAAATCTCCATCAACTGCAAGATGCTATCCTATCAATATGGGCCAACATTTCTAAAGAATGCTTTCAGCACCTTGTTGAATCAATGCCACGTAGAATTTTGGCAGTTCTGAAGGCGAAAGGGGGTCAAACACAGTATTAGTATGGTGTTCTTAATAATCCTTTAGGTGAGTGTATATACACATATAGTTTGATAATAGCTATGGGCATACATACCCGTACTCTTTGATTGCATCAACCTCCACGTGCACATATAAACATGCTTCTTTGAACAGCGAGAGTCAATTATTTATTGCCTGCTGTGTGATATTATAATGGCCATAGTGTCTCAGTCCTTGTGGGAGCAGCACAAGAGTGTGGTGCAGTGGAGGCGATCGGTGCTGTGTAACCTAATTTTACACTCACTGAGGAGTCACGCTCTTACTGAAATAAAATATCTGTGTGGTATTTTAGAAGGAAAAAAGTATTTGTTGCTCAAGAGTTTCTTGAATATGCAGCTAAAGATGTAGTCCTACTAAGTAATATTTAGATTGTTTCTTGTAGCTTGTGTTTGCACAAGGCCAGGAGCAGCCCACCTCGTCGGTCAGTGTTAGATTCTTCTCAGTACTGTTACATTATCCGGCCGGGTCATGCTCCCACATGACCTCTGTACCTCTCGTTCTACGCAGCAGAATGAGTCACTGTCGCTAGTTCTAGCATGCTCAGGGGCTGCAGGGCTACACTGCAAATTTCACCCTGGCCGTGAGGGTGCACTAAGAATAACTGAGCTCTGGGAAATGACGGTCAGAGGTGATCCAACGGTTTTAGTAGTATCGCCAAACAAATGAGAGCAGTAACACATGCTGCAATACTTCATTTGCAAATACTAGCCTACCTCGTGGTATGAGTTGCAAGCTAGTGATGGTGAGGCATAGAGAGAAGGTGTATAAATCCTGAAAATGAGAGAGGCAATGTTTTCTTGGTTATGAAACAAAATGGAAAATTCAAAGTGGCAAATCCTCAGCGGATAGTCATCTTCTGTCCATCAACTAATTACTAGTCATTCCAGCACTATTAATGTTAATGTTGATGCTGTTCAGTGTCGTAGCATCATGCTTTCTCCTTAAGGATGGGATCAACAAGGCCAGTAGATCTGGTGAACAAGATAGTGCTGACTGAGAACCTGCCTAAGAATAGACAGAGATGGTCATCAGGCAAGCAGGGGTGAATTTACCAGGAGGCAGTAGCACACATTTGATGCCGCACAATATTTCCAAATGTGCTGATGCATCTTTTTTGTTCAAGACTATACTTCTAAAATTGCATGTTGTGCCTCTCTGTTGCAGGTCTGGTTGACTTGCTGCGCCAAAGAACCAACGCCTGCAAGTTAGTCGTATTACTTGACGATCAGTGACAAGTGCAGCGCATTATTGCTTCGCCTGGTTTGATTCACCTCCAGCGCTGACTTCAACATGAAGTTGAAGGAGGACATTAACCCCCTGCTGCTGCAGGTCTTCCGCTCTGTTGTCTGGGTCTACTCGGTCATCACCTTCATACCCTGGTACTTCTTCTCCGGGGCCGGCACTAACTTGGAACGGGCTCGCCGGATCAAGGCGAGCTCAGTTAGTGGCCACCCAGCCGGGCCTTACAGGGCCATCAACAGCCAAGAGAAGCTGTCGGCATGGCTGCAGCCTAGAGTGGACACCCTGGACAAGATGTTTGAATACGCTGCGAGCCGGTTTCCAAAGAGAGACTGCCTGGGCACTAGGGAGGTGCTCAGCGAGGAGGATGAGATCCAGCCCAACGGCAAGGTCTTCAAGAAGGTTAGCGACACTGACCTGTTACTTTTGCAAACTTGCAGCAGATTGTGTGTCAACGTCATCCTTTTTTTTCCTGTCAGGCTACAGTCAAGTTGGTGGGTAGTTCCGCTCATCACATGTAGGTGTGGAACTGTATATGAATCTGTGGGATTGCAGGATGTTTGCTTGTGTCTGTGAGGCTGACGGAAACGTCTGCCGCTGTGCACAGTGTGAGGAATGTGGGTGGAGGAGCAGCAGTGTTACGGAGAGCCTCATCATTAACACCGCCGTGGCTTCGAAAGCCCTGTAGATGGCACTAACTGACTGCATGTGAAAGAACGATGCGTCGGTTACAACATCAGATTTCAGATTTTCCTCTTTCAGATTCAACAGTCGATATTGCATGAATACATGGGTGCAAGGTTCCTAAAATCGTTTGAGCACTCTCTTTATTACTTCATATTTATACTATTTGCACTTTTTTGACTACTGTGGTCTTTAATGTCTTTTTTATATTTATCTTGTTTATTGTGTATAAGTATGAAGAGCTAAGTGAAACCAGAGTCAATATATGTGTAAACACACATAGCCATTAAAGCTGATTCTGATATTTGTCATATTGACTTGCTCCAGAGAAGATGCTCTAACAAGCCTGTAGAATGTATTTACATGCATACATCAGGTTTCATGTTGTTTGGTGTAGTATTTGGAAATAATCCTGAGTATTGCATATCTATTTGCTTGTTCTAGGTAATACTCGGAAACTATAACTGGCTGTCATACGAGGACGCCTACGAGGCGGCAAAGTGTTTCGGCAGCGGCCTGGCAGCGCTCGGCCAGAGGCCCCAGTGTAACATCGCCATCTTCTGTGAGACCAGGGCAGAGTGGGTCGTAGCAGCACAAGCCTGCTTCATGTACAATTTCCCACGTGAGTGGCAGGAAGACGAATACAATGTGCATTCACACACTGTCCGATCTACAGCGAAGGACTTGAGATGTCTGACCAATCTAACTGGCTTTGCATTTTGACAGTCGTGACCCTGTATTCCACCCTCGGACCCACGGCCATCGCGCACGGCCTGAACGAGACGGAGATCACGCACATCATCACAAGCAAAGATCTGCTTCAGAGCCGCCTCAAGGTAGCTGCTTCGCTGTCATCACCTGTCTCCGTGATGTACTTTAGAATTCTCTGAATTACAGGTTGTTTATTGTGTGTAACATTTGGGCTTGGTGATGAAGCTTGGTCCTATATTTCTCCTCTCTCTCGCCTTCTCCCTCCTACACCCATCTCCGTGAGCCAGGCCATAGTGTGTGATGTTCCGAGACTACAGTATATCATTTTAGTCGACAGTAAACCCACAAGCTGGCCAAACACTCCCAGGGGCATCATGGTCTACAGCATGGATGCGGTGAAGGAGATGGGATCCAAGCCTGAAAACCGTGAGTATCCGAGCATTGTGATTAAAAAGGTTTTCTAATTTTGTCGGGGAAATGGAAGCACTCTGATGGAGGCTTAATACAAAGCCAACACCCTGATGTGTAATTGGAGTGATGTGCTGTGCTTGAAGGCAGGAAGAGGTCAAATCCCTACTTGCCAAAACACCCAATGTCATAATGACATTGGTCGACGTTTTAGGAAAATTTGTGGAAACTGAAATGAAGTTTACATTACAACTATCTCTTGAGACATTTTTATAATCGTCTTCTTATCGTATTCGAAAGAGAAACACTAGAATATTATTCAAGATTGGATACTGCAAATACAATACACAATATACCGTCCATGCAAAATATTTTCTTCATTAATTTTAGCCAAGTTTCCTTCACAATCGCGTAGAAAACAAGAATTACATGGAAGATTGCAATAGTTTGCGTTAAGATTAATTGAAAGAGGGCATCGGGCTAAAATAAATCATAAATGATCTTATACTCAATCGATAATTGATTCTAGAATCGGCCCAAAATAGAGGATTTTCTGCTTTTAGTTCTTTATTTAATTGAAAATAAAATATATTTTGCTTTTGGTCGGTTTGTTCAAGCAAAACAAGCGTCTTGGTTTTCATTCCTATCTGACGTTTTATACACTAAATGATGAATTGAAAGAAAAATGAATACAATTAAGCGACAATGAAAACAGTATTCTGACCCTTTCATAGCATACTGCTGTTTGAAAAGAATATTTTTATATCTCTGTATTTTACTGAGGAGAGACTTCTTCATACAAACTTATTATTACAATTAATGTTCATATTAATGTGTGATCATTTCCTCTCCAACAATCACCCCTCGGTTCTTCTGCCTCTGCAGTAGCTGTAGACCGCAGACAGCCAGAGAACTCTGACATCGCGGTCATCATGTACACCAGCGGCTCCACAGGCATCCCCAAGGGTGTTATGATCTCCCATGGCAACATCATTGCTGGCATCACTGGCATGGCTGAGCGACTCCCTAACCTCAAGTATGCCAATACCAGATTCCCTTCCTCTCTTTTTCTTGTGTTCTGCAACTCTCCAAATCTAAAAAATATTTTTTGGGGAAAAACATCCAATCTAACGTCTTTCCTTCCACCTTCACCACCACCTCACTACGTTCTCTTCTGTGTCCATTGTGGAAATTAACCTGCAACGTTTCTGTGCCGGCAGTGAAACCGACACATATATCGGCTACCTGCCGCTGGCGCACGTTTTGGAGCTCAGCGCTGAACTTGTGTGCATCTCTCACGGCTGTCGCATCGGCTACTCCTCGCCTCAGACTCTAGCTGACCAGGTCAGTGTATAAAAGCACACACACACCGCACACACACACACACACACACACATACACACACAGGCGCCTTGTGGCCAGCAGGTGTTGTACACGGTGCCTGAATTAAACGCTGTTGCGCAGTTACTCTGGGTAGGGGTGTGTACCTAGACTCACCAGGAGGTGTCAGTACGCAGTCAGAAGTAAGGGTGCTCGTGGACAAAAGTGCTGCTACCCACATCAGGCACCGTATATGTCACATTTATTACAGCCAAATTACTGATTTATTATTGAGATTTTGGCTTCTTTTTTTCCTTCTCCATAGTCTACCAAGATAAAGAAGGGCAGTAAAGGGGACACCAGTGTGCTGAAACCTACTCTCATGGCTGCTGTACCAGTAAGTATTTTTCATCACTTCAAAAACCAATCAGTCCCGTCATTATTAGTAAGATGGCCTCGAACTAACATGTCTAACATTATCATTAGACTACAGTCAGACCATCAAATAATCACTAAATAACAGCCACAGAGTACAGACTTAAAATGTCTAACAGAGTTTTCCCACCTGCTGCGTTTAGGAGATCATGGATCGGATATACAAGAATGTGATGACAAAAGTAGAAGAGATGAGCAAAATCCAGAAGACGCTCTTTGTGCTGGCTTACAACTACAAGATGGAGCAGATCTCCAAGGGCTACAGCACGCCTCTCTGTGACAGGTAAAGCCCTCATTATAGCCCCGATGACCTGAGTGAATATGAACCTGTCACTACTTGGCTAACCATAACCTTGTGTGAGTTCCTGTCAACACTGCGTCTCTACTAAAGGTGGAGGAATCACTGCATGATATTGATTCTGATATTGCGTTTGCACGGGGGAGATTCTTTAGTACAATTTAATAACGTTGTAAAAGTCTGAATGGCAACAAGTCGTTGTTGTTGTTGTTGTACATTTCTGCCACCCCCTTTGCTCATCATCTCCTCGCTGCGTATTTTTGTTTTTGTCCACCTCCTCCCCCACAGCCTGGTGTTTAAACGGGTGCGTGCGCTCCTGGGAGGGAACATGCGGGTTCTGCTTTCTGGCGGGGCTCCACTCTCAGCTGCCACGCAACACTTCATGAACATCTGCCTGTGCTGCCCTGTGGGGCAGGGCTACGGCCTGACGGAGACCTGTGGAGCCGGCACCATCAGTGAGAGTAAGAGAGAGGATTTCCATGTCAAGTAGCGGCTGTTTTCTCCACCCTTTGGGAAATTAACAGACTTTTTCTAGACTAGAAATTAACAGACTTTTTTTATTTAGTTTGGGACTATAGCACAGGACGAGTTGGTGCTCCACTGGTTTGCTCAGAGATCAAACTGAAGGACTGGGAGGAGGGTGAGTCAATTGGCAACAACTCAACTTTAGAGAAGGCAACAAATGCATTGATATTCTAATCGGGTGTGTGCTCCTCTAGGTGGATACTACAGCACAGACAAGCCCAACCCACGGGGGGAGATTGTAATTGGCGGTCCGAATGTAACCATGGGCTACTACAAAAATGAAACCAAGAACCGCGAGGATTTCTTTGTGGATGAGTGCGGCCAGAGATGGTTCTGTACAGGAGACATCGGAGAGTTCCACTCTGACGGATGCCTCAAGATCATCGGTAGGAGATAAAAGTGTGTGTGTGTGTGTGTGTGTGTGTGTGTGTGTGTGTGTGTGTGTGTGTGTGTGTGTGTGTGTGTGTGTGTGTGTGTGTGTGTGGGGTGCTGTCAGGATTGTGACGTGTGTTCTCCCCCCCAACAGACCGTAAGAAAGACCTGGTGAAATTGCAGGCAGGCGAGTACGTCTCTCTAGGAAAAGTGGAGGCTGTTTTGAAGAACTGCTCACTCATAGACAACATCTGTGCCTATGCCAATAGGTAAAATCCTGCGCACATTCCTCTGAATCAATTTCGTCCAGACTTTTGGCTTTAAGTGCCTATTTTTAAAACGCCAACAGTCCAGCTAGTGTCTGTTCTGATTCTGTTTTCTCTCTTGCTAATAGTATGAAAAAAAACCTAAAGATCATAGAAACTCTTACAAAATAAAGTTTCAAAACTATTTGCCTCTGAAAAATCTCACACACAACCTAAACTGGATTCTTTTGTGCTCATTCTTTAGCGACCAGTCGTATGTGATAAGCTTCGTGGTGCCCAACCACAAGCAGCTGATGGTGCTGGCGGAGCAGATGCAGGTGAAGGGCACATGGGAGGAGATGTGCAACAACTCCCAGATGGAGAAAGAGGTCTTACGCATCATTACCGAGGCTGCTATCTCAGGTAGGGAAACGAAGCCCGTCTGTCCTCTTCGCTCATTTCCATTCTGCGATTGCACTCAAAGTGGTGGTTCTCATGACAGTTCAGATTGGATGTGACGGCGTCTGCCTCGCACCCCAGACTTGCACCAGTATTGCACTGTAAATGTCACTCTAACTTGTGATTCTGCTCTCCCCCACAACCAGCACAAATGGAGCGATTTGAGATTCCCAAGAAGATCCGTCTGAGTGCGGAGCCCTGGACGCCAGAGACCGGGTTGGTCACTGACGCGTTTAAACTGAAACGCAAGGAGCTCAAAACACACTACCAAGACGACATTGAGAGGATGTACGGGGGGAAATAACACATACAGACACACTCCTAACAACGTGTGTGTGTGTATATATATGTATATATATATATACTTGTACACATACACAAGAAGCTCAGAAGCCACTATACTTGGAATACTTGGAGAGGAGTTATACTTTAGATACAGCTAACGCACACATCATTACAGACAAACAAGAGCGTCTCACGCACCTCCTCCTCAGCTTCCCTCTGACCAGCTTCGATCAAAAGAGGGGGAGAAACTCTTGAATCCAGCTCAATGCTCTCTGTCAAGACCAAAAGGCAACTGAACCAGCCGGATGTGCGCGGTGCGACACACTCGCCGCTCCCCTTTTGATGGATTTAGCCCTTTGAGTCGCCATGACAACTGAGGCGGCACACAAAGTCGGACGTCCGCATTGACTCGAAGTGAAACAAATGTCAGGCTAGATGTAGATCTGGATCGATGTCAGCGCGCCCCCTTTGTTGCCCGCCCCCTGCTTTTTGGAGCCTCCCACCAGATCAGCATGGTCGTTGACTTGCAGTACAGATACCTGGCAGGGAAATGGGCTGGCATGAGATGGAGGGATCCCTACTGTGCTTTAAGTAACAGTCGGGTTGGAATCAATGCAGGGATCTCTGTTCTCTTTTAATGATGTCACTGTGTTTTCGTCATGTTTGGTTTGTCAGCTTTGAAACCCATTTGATGAGTGTTTTTGTGTGTGAGGAATCGGTGTTGCAAAGCCATGAGAGATTGAGCATCGAGACGTTTTTAATTACATTTTCCTAATGTTATTTTATGTTTGTAACATCCTGACGTTTTTTATTTCTTCATCATCCAGTTTTTTTTTGTATTGCCAATTTGTTTATGCTAATGTTCTTCAATGAGCTTTGTTTACAAGCCTGTTTCAGTGTGTGTTTACTGACTTGACCCGTAGAAGCGATCCAGTCTTCGGTCCCCTCGGCTCTCGGCCTTTGCTGCAGGGTCAAACATCAATTGTAAAAGGCATCCTTTGGGACTGTTTCCATCCCTGCTCTTTGGCCCCAGCTTCATTCCCCCGACCCCCCCCCCCCCCCCCCCCCTTACTGTTACTTTTGTCTTTTTTTTACTTATGAATATGAACTACAAAATGAATGTGCAATATTTATACGCAAATTTTAAACTGAAGTATGTTGGAAGGAAAAAAAGAACACTCATACAGCAGAGCCCCTCCATAGTGTATGAATGTTTAGGCCTTTTGCTCATGTGGGACGATCTGTAGGAAAACAAGCATAGGAATGAAGGAGAGGTGGTAGAGAGACACTGATGGAGCCCGTTTGAACATACTGTGCTGCACAATGTAAAGTAAATAATGTAATGCTTTTTGATAAGACTGTAAAGTGGAAAACAACACTTGGCATTGTAGAAATTGCATGATGAGAAGTGTGCAACTGTACCAAAACACTTGAATATATATATTTGAGAGAGAAAAGGAGAGGATCGCACTCCAGTCGAACAACTGAAGAAATTCTTTATAAATACACTCCTTGAATTGTGAGTGTGTATGTATGTGTATATATATCTATATATATATATATAGATATATATATATCTACATATATATATAGATATATATATATATATATAGATATATATATATATCTATATATCATATATTATAAACTCTCCGGACCTCATAGAGAGCAGTTAACATGTGTGTGTATCTCCAAATTGGTTTTGCTGTATGATACTGTATGTGCAATGTATGTAAAAGGGTCAACTGCCATTTGTTTGATCTCCTGTATAACGTACACATTAATTACTGTATGTTTTTAAAATCGGTGGTTATTCTCTTTAGGTTAATGGACAGAAGATTTTAAGGTGTTTTGTCAGTGGTCCTTTTGCGACTTCTCTCCCACATCAAATCCTGCTTTGCTTGTTCGGAAGACGTTTAGCATTTAAATAGGTACAGTCAGGTACTCTATATAGTTATCTTATCAGACGTCTACTAGCTCAATGTAGAAGGATTACTTTAGCATAAATAATAAAAATGGACAGTACTATCATAATTAGATGGGAAGCCGTTCCTCCCTTCCTGGTTTTTTTTTTTAAACGGTTCTTTTTCCTGACATTTCAGTGGACAGTCAGTAGCTTACTGTGTGCTGCTTTTCCTCTGCCTGGCGAGAGGTGGCTAGTTGCCTTCTAACACACATGAGCTGTCTTCAGGGGTCTTAAGAATGTGAAGCACTTCCCATGTTTTGTTGATAGCACACAATGCTGTGTACTGCTTCACCCATTGAAACTACCGGCGAGGCGAAGGCAGTGGGTGTGCAAGGACCGCTCCTTGTTTTCACTTGCGTTGTCAATAGGTTGAGAGAGGGGGGGGTCAAGTTCATTCAAACTTCCAATAATAGTACAGGTGTGAAGTCTCCTGTTGACATATTTAACAATCTCTGTTACCGACCAGTTTTTGGGGTCTCCTTGTTTTTCGGGTGGTTAAGTGGCCCTGCGAGCCGGGCTATTGCAAGCGTCGCCTTCCTTATTTATTTGTGATTTGGCCGTGACAATAATGTAATGAAATAAAAAAACAAAAAGTTTGTGTTGTAATTACTGCTGGTATGTGTGTGTTTTAGAGGCGTGTTTAACACCTGAACGCAATCTGCAAGGCACAATGTGTGACTGATACGATCAGCATGAGCTTGATTATATCAACCCGAAACCAGAGTTTCTATGGCAACGAAAGGCCAGTGCGTCTGTGCATGTGTGTTTGAGCGAGTGTGGACGCACACGGAACATGCAGTCCTTGGAGTCAACCTTCAATGAGAGCTCGTAAACAAAGGATTATTTGTTTCTATCCTTTCAGGAAGAGTCAGACTGTATCGTTCACAACATGTTGGCCGTCAGACGTGTGGAATCATTGGATTTATTAGAGGAAGAAGCTTGGCTCACAGCGCCTTGCATGCGCACCTGTTGCCACAGTCGGAGTCAAGCCTTTTAGCAAAGTGCGTGAATTTAACTCGAAAGAAGATGATCAAATAAACTTGAATGGTATGCATGAAATAACCATTGTTCTGATTATTTCCTGAATTAATTGTTTGGTCCATAAAATGTCAGAAGATAGTGAATATTCCTCATTGCAGTTTCCCGTTTAAATTGCTTGTTTTTTTCTGACCGAGGTCCAAAACACAAACATATTCAGTTTACTTTCAGACTAAGTAAACCAGCAAATATCCACATTAGAGAAGCTTGAATGAGAGAATTAATGGTATTCCTATCCTTAACATTTTTTATAAAAGTGTAAGATAATTAATTGTTGAGCAAAATTTAGCAGAACTTTGTTTTCCTTCAATCGACGCATTGATTAATGGACTAATTATTTCAGCTCTAATTCAGCAATTGTTCTCACTTTGAGTTGTTGCGTCATGATCTGCTTCAAGGTTTGAGGCTAGAAATGGTTTGCAATGAATACAATATATAGATAGATAGATATATTGTATAAGTTACATCGTAAATATATACAGCTTACAACGGTGCATACATTCTGCATTTGAGTGTGTAATACAAATTACAATGTGCATCAAGCTACAATACATATTCAAATGAAACCAAACCTTTCCCGTATTTGAATAGGAAAACCTTATTGAGAACAACCTCACATGATCTCACATAAAAGCAAACCGAAAAGACATGGTTGTTTAAAGTCCTGTATGATGGTTCTGTTTGATTTTCAATACAATGCCAAAGCAGTGCAAACAGCAAAACCGTAAGACCACAGACAGACGAGCGATTCCTCTAACCCCTCCCCTCCTCTCCCCTCCTCTCCTCTCCTCTCCTCTCCGTTCCATCCATCTAACCCTATGGGACTGGAGAGTGCGTCAGAGGCATAATGCTCCCTTCATTAGCCCACTGATTCTGACGCAGACACACACACACACACACACACACACACACACACACACACACACACACACACACACACACACACACACTGAGTGCCTCTGCCACAAGACAACAACAATAACAGCACCAAGCAGCAAGAAACTGTGAAGGACATATTTCATATTGTGTGTGTGTGTGTGTGTGTGTGTGTGTGTGTGTGTGTGTGTGTGTGTGTGTGTGTGTGTGTGTGAGTGTGTGTCTCGGTGATAGTCTTCTCTTTGCTCTCTGACACTTCCAACATTTTCTGTCTCGTACTCTCTCTCTTCCCCTCGCACCTCCCTGTTCCTTCTCCCTGTCTACTTATGACTCAGAAGTGCGCAAAAACTTTTATCTGTGCTTGTGCTTTATATACACACACACCGGTGTGAGCCAATAAACCATATTGGAGTTTACCCAAGGATGAGAGGAGCTGAACCGAAGCTGCCTCATAACTCTGGAGAGGTGGGTGGTAGCTGGATAATAATTACATCTGAGGCTGAGAGATGGTGGTACAGCGAGGACTGGGACTGAGATATGACACTGGATTGTTGGAACTATTTGTAAGACAATCTAAGGAACAGTGGGGATAGGCTTAGAGTGTGGTCCCTCGTTACGAACTCATATTGTGGTAAAGCACCGTTCAAACACGCAGAGCCAAAGGCGTCCGAAGATCCCAGATATGTTGTGTTGAAATACAGAAAAAGGTCAAACGTGAGACTTGTTCACTCATTGTATATTTTAGAGTGATATAGATGCAATCAAGCACTGGGAAAAGCAGATACAGAGAAATGTTTCATCTGACTCTAGAGCGACTTAGGGGGCATTTAAGGAGAGCCCCATCACCTAATTAACGAAAATTAATGAATGTGATGCTCTCAGTTTTGGTTGACTGTCTTCCCCATGTTGTGCCCCTTCCAGCTGATTTTGTTTTTGACAAGCTGACCTTTGGTGTCTGCACCATGCCAGGCACACGCCCCAGCTTAGCTAAGCTGGGTCATCATGATGTGAGGGCCAAAGTGGAGGCGGGAAAATGTGTGACGTCTGGCAATGAGCTTGAGCAGAGAGAGAGTGGAAGAGGGGGGTAAAGATGGAGAGGGAGAGGCAACCGATATGTCTGGGCGATGACTCACCGATGCTGGATATTTATAGCATCAGGAGGGAGGGAGGGAGGTGCGGAGGTGGAGGAACGAGGGGGCAAGCGGTTTGGGAGGCAGCCAAGACAGCATCATCGCACCGCTGACAGGGAGTGGTGGAGGGAGATACAGAGACCGCAGGAACGAAGCACCGGAGAAGAAAAGGGGGAGACGAGGATAGAGAAAAGAGACGGATGATGGGAGGGACAAAGCAGAGAAGGAGGTTGGAAAACAGGCAAAGCGGAAGAGAGGAAGGGAGGGGTGGAAGGGTGGATGCATGAGACTGAGCATACTGGAAAGATGAGAAGTTGAACTGTCAAGTAAAGGAGGGGAGACAAAAATAGAACAGCATTCACACGAGAAAGAGCATATTTAAATAAGATGCTCAGTTAAAAAACAATCTTGCGGGGCGTGTCACACCGCAGAGATAATCAGAACATGTGGACATACATAAGAATTGGACATATTGTGTTTTGGATATCACAACAAATATGCGATATCTCTATCTGAGTTATTTTATGACGAATAACCTTTAGCAAAAACACACACTTCCCTGCAGCCTCACATCCAAACAATGGCTAGATGGAGTCATGCAGAGGAGGACAGGAGTGGTGGCGTTCTCTAAAGAACATAAAGATCACCACGGTTGCCTAGACACTGTACATTTCAAGTAACACATAAGGCTGTTACTCGCACAGCCAATTAGGGAGCCAAAATGACCCAATTCCCATTAGAGAGGCACTATTTGGAGCTTTACAACACATTCATGTAATGATGATGAATTTGTATGAAGCTCATGCTGCAAATATGTACATTATTACTGGGACATTCAGTTTCTCATTCCGCTCTCTTCATTGACAAGATTCTTTCATTAAAAAAAAAACACATCCCGCCTCTGATTCTGAAGTGCGTCACGCTGCATCCCTTACCATACACACTAACATAATCTCTGCATGTGTGCACACGCACACACGCACAAGCACACTCGTTGGTTTGTTGAAGAGGGATGAGTCAGAGCACCAAGGTGAACACTTGCAACCGTTAATATACAGGGAGGTAGACGATAATAATAATGAGAGGAATGGAGGTAGACAGGTTTGGTGGGAGGTAGAGGAGGAAAAGAAGCTGAAACTGAAGATAAGTTTAGGAAAGACAGAAAATAGAGACAGTTTGTGATGGTGGTGGCAAAGGTGTGACTGTATTGAAGAGAAGTTGCTTAAAAAAATTAGCTTAAAAGTGTCAATCCTTAAGATTTATGTCCTGGTCAATTTAGAATGTATTTGAGTGAAAGTTAAGACGACCTCTGAACACCCACACAGGCATTTAAGTGGCGCTCTCGTTGGAATTTATGAGGTCACTAATCTCAATCGACCAATAGGAATGATAAAGGTGTAATTTGTCCCACCCTAACAGGAGCAACAATGGCTAACAGCGACTCAGGAAGATGTCAATCAACTACAGTCAACACACGCCCACACAGTCCTGAGTGGTCTAATCAGACAGATTAAGTGAAAACACCTGGGTGGGGCTGCAAAAGCTTCTAGGCACCTATGTTGCATGTCACTCCCAGTCTTTTCTTCTTCTCATTTCCCGTCACTGACTAATCTAATAAATACCTAAAAAATATGTGGATACAAAAATTGGAAAAGCATGTGTATATAAGAGATAAAGGAGTTATCTTTCTTGCCGAGTTAAATGAGAAGATCGATTCCATGCTATCAATCTTCTCATTGAACTCTCAGCGAGAGTATAGGCCACATATGTGTCCAAAATGTCAAACTTTTCCAAGCCAAAAGATGGCCATTAGTAGAAGATGGAGGCTCAGTTATACAAAGACATGAAACACACTCCCACAGGTCTTCGTGGACATGTGACCTTTTCAAAAAGGCAATGCTTGTTTCAAATCTCCACCTTCATTCCTTTCAAACACTCCTTGTTGCTCGAGGCAGCACACTTCTATACCAATTTCTGCTGCATATTGCAACCCTAATCCCCCCATCTCTGTTCCTGGCTGAGACCACCTGCCTCCTGAAGACACGCTTTAACCACACTAATTGGCACAAGGATTGAGATGAGCTGGATGGGTACAACAGAGGGGAGACGTAATGAATGCAAGCCACTAAGAACATGTCTAGCTTAAGAAAGGAAGCGACTAATGGAGGAGACAAGGTGGATGCCAACATGTGGGAAGACATGATGGAAGCAGAGGAAAGGCTGTGAGGCAGCGTCACCATGGAGACGTTGGTTGAAAAGAAGGTGAGCCATGACAACGGGCGTGTCATTCTCTCCCCGCCTCATGATGGGTTGATGAGGGGGGGTGAAGCGGTGAGGAGGAGGAGGAGTAGGAGGAGGTTAACAAACAAAGGAGCGGGAGGAGAACGGCCACATGTGGCCCTGATGCCTCTCACTTTTTAAGGAAAAAAAATCCAGGGTTGAAACGATTAAGTGTTTGCAGCTTTTAAACCTTGGCTGGTTGAATCACTAGTCCTTGAGCTGACAAAGTGTAAAATCAAGAATCCGAGATGCAGATTTTTAAGGTTGTGCGTGTGCGTGTGCGTGTGCGTGTGTGTGTGTGTGTGTGTGTGTGTGTGCATGTTCCATTGTGACGCACAAAAGCTGAGCTGATATCATTCTCACCCCGCAGCTTTGATTGACATGTGGATAAACATGCAGCTGGATCCCCAATTGTCTGCTGCGGGTTTAGAGACTGGAGAAAAGGAGGGAGGGAGATAGTGGCAGATGATTTTTACAACGATCAAAGAGACTAAATGAAACAAATGTTTTTTCGGAGAAAGGGAAAAAAGTCAAATAAAAAAATGCAAATATGGATCTGGGTGAATCTGTTCAAACCATTCACTGAAACAATGTGGCAGTGAGCTCAATATAAAATATCACTGTGTAACCAACAGAAGACGAGAAGACACTTCATGTCATCAATACTGCCAACGAATAATGCAATAAATATAGCAATAACGCTTGTTTGAAGAGGAAGAGGGAGAGTTAAATAAAGTAATGTACCAGGAAACCATTGAGTGTCAAAGTGGCAGTAAGGACACTTCATCATAGGATTTTCCCTCTTCCCTGCTGCAATTCTCATCCATCAATAGAGAGAGAGAGAGAGAGAGAGAGAGAGAGAGAGAGAGAGAAAGAGAAAGAGAAAGGGATGCAGCAGTAACAATTACTAGAAATGTTTCTCATGTGTTATATATATCTGAAATAACTGGCAGTGTCTGTAGAGCAATGCACAGAGACAGCATATCACAAGCCCCATAAAGGAATCAGCTAGTGAATCTTCCACCACCAGCAACCTGTTGGGATTTGAGTTTAAAAAAAACAACATGATCCATTAATACTCATATGCCCAGAGGGCTGATGTAACTTACACAACAAATTTAAAAAAAATGAAAAGATACATCCGGAAAGTCAGATATGTTGAGACTCCACACAAAGATGGTCCATGAAATGCCTTTTAATAGCATCATTCTAATTCTACTTCATTCTGTGAAATGTGAACAATGGCATTGTCTCCTCTGGCACACACTTTGCCACATGACTCAATGTAGACTCATCGCTGGAAAGTAACGGGAGTACATTTACAGTTTTTGGCACATGTACGTTTCCATGTCATGCCACTTCATACCTCTACTAACTTTCAGGGAGTAAATGTTGAACTTCTCACTCCACTATATGCATTTGAAAGTTGAAGTCATTTTTTGGGATTTTAAAACAAAGCATATGATGAACTCAATGTGCATTGAGGAATCGTTATTTATTATTAAGCACGTTTTGTTGATAATGCTAAGTAGGATTCTGAATGAAGGCCTTTTTAACCACATAATGTCTTTATGTTATGGTGCTTTTACTTAATCAGAACCTCTAAATACTTCTTCTCATACCCATTCAATGACCATGGCTTTTTTCCTAACTGATTCATTGCTTAGACATCGGAGCAACCATATGCCAAGCTATTTTTAGCAGTGAAAAAAAAAATTCTGACTGAGACACGCAATAAAAGAAAAACAGTGCGTCTGTGTTTCTACACTTGAGTGTGCTCCTGAATACATGGACACAATTCAAAGATTAAAGGCCTCTTGAGCTGGAAAAATATTATCTCAATCTTTCCAAGTGTGATATTTTCATCAGTCAGTTACCTGGATATAAAATGAAATTCATCTTTAAATAGTCCTTGTGCGCTTGTTCATTTTCCAACAAATTGATTGCAGGCAATGATCATATTCTATCATCCATCTGTTAATGGGCACACAAGAGAAGGTAACCTTTAAATGATTGATACTACAGTGTGATGCCGTCCCACATGGTGGAGGCTGTTCTGAATGGAGAGATGGGATGTCAGAGCAGTGATGCTCTGCGATTATACCACACCTCTCTTTCTATCAGTCGCTCCATCTGTGATTCATATTTTTGCTGAAACAAGCCAGCACACACATCATTAGCCAGTCAGATGGATGTGTCTCTCAACGTCAGAAGGCTCTCTGCGGCTCTTCGGCCCTGGAGAGCAGGCAGATGACGACGCTTTCAAATAAAAAAGCACCTCCAACGTCGCCGTCTCTTTACTTGATGACACATCATGTGCTCGGCACCGAGCTTGAAGTGAAAAAATTAAGTGGCCAATGTTTTTTTTTCACTATAGTTTAATGGACATGATGGGCTTATAACATGGAATAAATAAGAACCACACTGGATTCAACTAGATGTACAATGAAAATGGTAGTAGGAGCAGGACTGAAATGGAAGAGCACTTACGTGTAGGCTACGGGTACAGGGTGTCATAGGGCAATGAGTGCAATATAGAATCACTTTAGAGGGTGCAGAGGAGACTTGACATGATGCTGCATTCCTAATGTAATTGGCTGGCCATTTGTTTGGCTTGTAGGGAGATACCAACAGAAAAAAAGCATGAAACAAAAGCTCTGGAATGTGAATGTATATCTCTCGGAAAGTGAGATCACAAAACACTCTGCAATGGCCTCTTTTTGCCACACTGGTGAAACGGAGATCTTCCCGATAAATGCAGCTAAGCATATGGATATACCATATGAACTGAATCTTTATTATAAATCTTTTTTTTAAAGCTATTTGACAATTTTCCTCATTTAGCATTTTCACCTTTGTTTTGCCCCCTACAGAGAAAGTGCATCTGCAAAAGGATACAGTGATGAAAAGTGATTGAGTCATTGCCTTTATTTTGTTTGGAGCAACTTTTAATATTAATACATACCTGTACCCGTCTTTAAGTGTTTAGTATCCGTGACCTTTTATCGGCAGCTGCCATGCTGTGGTCCCTTCATCTGGTTGACCTGCGGAATGCCGGAGCTTTGGCCCCACGCCGACCTAACGGTGTTTATCACCGTCCCTGTCAGAAGGGGGAGGGTGGAGGAAGGGTGGGGGGGAGCAACTGCGACAGCAACTCCGCGGTGGTTTTAGCCTGTGAGTCATCGCTAGAGGGGTTAACTCTTCACGTGCCAAGAATGAGGGTGCAAGTGATGGTAAAACTGCATGTTTTACACCAAAATGGACAAAAAGTGTTTTTTCTGCGTCTGCGTGACACAGACATACATTCCACGTTGCTGGCACACGTTTTTTAATTGTGCCTCACCGTTTATGTTTACACGCAAACATTTGCATGTTGTTGAACTTATTTCAGATCAATTTTTTTATAAAAGTTGTTCATGCAATGAATGAGAATTTAGACAAACATACCGTCAGCAGTCCTGAATGCATCTGCTCCCAGACTTCTTCAGATCCTTCCAGTCAATAGCTTCTGAGTTGTGCTGTGAAACAGCACAGACAGCACAGTGAACTATTTTTAATGCAACTAGCTTTTTAGTATGCCATATAATAAACCTGAATCATTTATATGGATTTTTTTTTAGGAGCGGCTATTACGCGTGTTGTGTGATGACGCGGTGGTCAGGTGTTGCCTCATATAACGAGGGGAGCTGTCCAAGTGCTGAAAACAGAAGAGACCAGCCCCGCTCCCGAGGAGATGCCATACACCTTCACTGCTGTCTGAGCTTTATTACCAAAGGTAAGACACGCATTTGTGTTTAAATGTTTTCCTTATTTTTTTGGTTCAAATGAATATCCAATTGCCTTGGATTGAAAGACAATTGTCTGCCTCGTTTGCTTTGCGCAGATGTCGACACTTCGTAGAATGGGGGTTATCGATGTGATCAAACGCGCATCCTCAACAATGGATGATAAAAATTCATTGTTGCTATAGTGGAAAAAAAGAAAAGAAATGCATTTTATTTGTATTTTTATGAATGTGTGTGCTGTTAATCTGATGCTGAGGTTGCCCATAACAACGCGGGGAATGACTCATCCAGTGATGCACATCATCGTATCAGTCGATTTGCCGAGCGTAACTCCCAGGACTACAATTCCCGGATAAAAACAGACTCTCACATGTTTATTATGCGCGTTGTTTTAGAGTACGTTTTTAGACAAAAAATAATCGGTAGAAACATAGAAATCCCTTTTTGGCGTATTTTGTTTTCCAATTATTTCCATAACGTGTTACGCTCTCTTGCTTTTTGCAGGTAATACATTGCCTATAATGCTGCATTTCCACCACAAGTTGCCCGCGGGAGGAGCCGTGGTCCTCCTCGCCTTCCTCCTCCATGGATGCGCCGTGCAGGCTGCGTCTCTGCCCCGCCACTACAGGCTCCGAGGTGGGGAGAGCGAGGCGCAGCCGGCTGCCTATCCACCCAGCTCCGACATGATCAAAGCACTGGAGTACATTGAGAACCTGAAGCAGCGGAACGGGGGCCGACCTGAACCCGTGGATTACGATGAAGTGGACAAGTTTAGGGTTCTGCTCCAGCTCGCCTCGCAGCAGGACGAGAGTCCCGGGGACCGGCAGCCAGCCCCCGGCATGCCGAGGCAGGACATTACCGCTGAACAGCTGATGAAAGTCCTGCTCCAGTCTCTGCAGGATCGGGCCGGGAAAGACGCGAAGCCCAGCCCAGTTTCGGCGCCCAGGAACGACCGCCGCACGCACAGGCACCGCACCAAAGACACCGAAGTCCCCGCGAGAGCACCGGCAGAGTACGGTAATTTCCCCAGACCCCACAAGAAATACCCGCTGATGTTCGAGGACGAGGAGACAGACGCTTCCAAACGGGCCACGGAGGACCTGGATGAGCAGTACACACCCCAGAGCCTCGCCAATTTAAGGTCCATCTTCGAAGAGCTCGGGAGGATGCCCACCATCTCCGGCCAGAAGAGAGACGTGTTCGGGGACGACGACAACAACGACGAGGAAGAGAACGGGTTCAGCCTGAGGAGTCAGGCCTACGATGACGCGGCCGAAGGAGACGAGTGGGTCCCCGTGGAGGAGAGGGAGGAGACGGAGGAGATGGTCAATGGGAGCCACGAAGAAATGGACAGGGCGCTCGGCGAGCAGGAAGAAGCAGAGAGGGAGGAGATGCAACGCCGGGCCAGTCAGAACCAAGAGGGGGCCGACGACGACACCAAGCTGGTAGACTACTACCTGTTGAAGGTCCTGGAGATGAGCGACCAGACGCAGCAGAGGGATACGACCGGGGAGCAGAGGAAGAGACTGATCCGCCCCTCCATCGTCGACCCTCGGACAGTGAAGGAGTTGCTGCAGCTCTCCCTGAAGCTCCACGTGCCTCCACAGGACCTCATCGACATGATGCTCACAGAGGAGCTCAGGAAGTTCCACCGCGAGTCCCAAGCCTCGGCGGTTCGCTACCCGGCCGGCCAGACCCCGAAGATCAGGTACTACAGCCACAGGCTGCCGGTGAAGAGCAAGCCCGTCCCCGAAGACATGGACAGAGAGGACTTTTTAGACATCATCGGCGTGGAGACTATCAGCCACGAATACCCCGTGGTGCAGAGACCCGCGAAGATCTCTTCATCCTCGGACAGGATCCCAGTGGTGTCCAAACCCGTTGCAAATCCCGGACCAGTTAAGATCCCTCCTCCCTCCGGGCGCAGGGAGAACCTCTTTTTATCAGAGCTCAACAAAATGCCGCTGAAACGTCAGTCGGATGTCGCCGATGATGAAGATGACGACGGCGGCGATGTGGAGGATGAGGTGACGACATACCTGGCGGCCAAAATCCTCACAGAGTACCCCAGCTCCATCTCCAAGAGGGACACCCAGGCGCAGCTGAAGGGACAGTTCCCCTATGAGCTGTACGAGCGGGTCATGAAGGACTACTTGGGTCAAGACACAGAGAAGAGGCCCGTAGCCAAGAGGGACACCGAGTTGGCCACGGAGGAGAACATAGAGCCCACGGAGATGCAAGAGGAGATCACAGCCAAGACCTCGGCTCCACAGACCGTAAACGAAGAGGAGGAGCGCCGTGAAAAAAAGGTGGCCGGGATGTAGCCTGACGCCCCGCAAGACGCACGACAATGATGTAATGAATATAGTATTTATACTGTTAAAAAAATAAAGTTTGGTGGACGTGATCTAGTTTACAAATTTATATTATATGAACTATAGCTGGTATAACTAATATCACCCTGACGAAAATGAACTATAGCAATCTTACAAGTCCAAACCATTTTTAAAATATACGAGTCCCTAACTTGCTGCAAGAACATTACAGAGATATTATATTGACATCATAGGAGATTAATATAGGTGCAATCCGTGCATAAATGAGAAAACAAGTATCCTCACAACACCTTTGATTTCAACGTGTTGCCACTCTCAAATTGCCAATATAGGCCTAATAGTATACATCAACTAATATCAAATCACAGTGGAATTCAAGTTATTAAAGTTTAGTGGTGTTGTTAAAGGTTTGTTTAGGTTTATTGTGTTCGTAAACAGGCCTATATTTAAAATTATAATCACCTGAGTAATGTAAAAACGCTTATTTTTCATCTATGTCGAACTATTCAATTACATATGTGAATACACCTGTAAATGATTAAGCATAACACTGACTGGGCCTCTGAAACACAAGTATACAGTATACTGAGAGGGGAACATTATAGGGACTTTTCGTTAGGGCAGCGTGGGCTGAGAGCGAGTGTTGTTGTGACTCGTGCTATATTCAGGGTTAGTGGATGTAATGTTATTATAATGGATGATTATTTCCAAGTCTAAATATCAGACCGTCGCCTGCCTTCCAACCCTTTCATACTGCGAAGCTCTGTATTGTTGGCCTACCAGTGGTTGTGCTATGTATGCTCATTTTTAAACCATTTTGTACATGTTCAATAATGTGTGATGAATCACAGATGAATAAAGCATCAGCTGTATTATTTTTCCTTCTTGCGTAGTTGTGTTGCCTTATTAAAAACACACCATACACTACACATGCCATGGCTTACAATCGGAGGAAGCAGTGAAAAAAAAGAACCTTGTGTGGATTCCATCGTTTGGTGAATTTCAAATACACAATTGTGGTAAGGCAGATTTTTTAGCAAAATACACATTTTAATCATAACGTCATGAATTGCACATGATAAATAATATATTCACACCAACAACATCTCGTTTTAAAGACAAATGGTCCCACACATGTTAAAGAAGCTTAAAAACAGTAAGAAATTACACATAATTAGTCTCACTCAAATCTTTCCAAATCTTTTTCAAATATTAACTGGAGCTGCAGATTAATATTAGTGTTTTTTGAATAAAATCATTAAATTCCAAAACATATTAAACTTTGAAAAATGTAACACATTTATGAACGGGTAATACATCCCAGATCCTATTCCTTTACATTGCAATAACGGCAGTGAATGTGAGCACAACCCTCCCCCTTCCTTCAATTGAGCCAACCACTGAACAAATATTAGACTTACTCTCAAATGCAGTTACACTGCAGCAAAGCTTCAGGCGGAAGGCAAGAAAACAAAACATTCAATAAGCCCGTTTCATCTTTTGAAAATGTACAACAGAATCAAAGCCAATTCCATATGCAGAAACTTCTTTGACTCATATTGCAGCACATTGGGTTCCTGTATTCCTCCCCGCTGTTCCTTTTTTGTCCTTTTTGTCCCAGGGGTTAAAATGCAGGTTTGCTCATATACTCCTCCATGGTCTAGAGAAAAAGCACAACGAGTTTAGTTTTAAAAATCACATTCTACGCCTTGTAAAAATGCATTAAAACACAATTAATATTCACAGGCACATGTCTACACATCACCCGTTATTAAGTGCTGAGCATACCAACTAACACAAGCAGAACATCTAACCTTTCTGTCCATATTCAAGGTCATCCAAACAGCTCCACCTCAAACCACTCACTGCTGTCATCCTGAAGCGATAATGGTCAAAATCAATGATAGGCTACGCTGCACATAATCCAACTCTTGATTAAATAGTGTTAGTCAGCCCTGCACAGAACAACACACCCAGTGAACTACTGTACCACACAGAGCCATGGACCTACAACAGGGAGAGCGGGAAGCATCAGCCACACACTAAACCTACGCCACGTTCCAGGGAAATCTGTCTCTCACTCGCAATAACACTGGCAGAGCAAGAGAGAGAGAAAGACACACACACACACACACACAGAGGGGTGGAAAATCAGCAGCACAAATTTAAATCTCGACAAAAAGGAGCCAATATCCACAAGCCTACAAGCTCTGAGAAAGAAAGGCACACCAGGGACTCAGCACCACTGTTAATTGAACTCGCTACGACACTACTTGCAACGTTTACTGGGAAGTTCACTTGCTCACACACACACACACACACAAATACAATGAAACAAGTTCCCATATTGGAGCTTGATTCATGATAAGTGTTATAAAGAACCAATTTCAGACATCTGGACATGTCCAAGGAGCCCACAGCGGAGCTTTTTATTTTTCTAAACTACATTTAAAAAAAAGTTTTTTTTAAATCATGCATGTCGAGCCATGCAACTAGATGTTACATGCTCACAACACAGATGCAAGCCACGCCTTGTGTTGTGTACGAGTGTGTGTGCCGGCGCCTCTCACCTCCTGTAACATGTCTGAGGCGTCAATGGAGCGATTCACCATTTGTTTGGATGTTTCTTGTATTTCCCCTCCAATGAGAAACTCATCCAGGATAAAATAGGCCTTCTCAAAGTTAAAGATAATGTCCAGCTCACACACCTGAGAGGAGGTTATTGCCATCGTTAAAAAACAGTGCAGAATGAACTCACGATACATACATATTTACTTACTAACGGACATCTTGATATGAGATTTACTGACTAGTTCAACAGTTATAATGCTCTTGATGTAAGCTTACATCACATTTGAACAGTTACACTTCAAGCTACAGCTGCATATTGAATGGAAGAGGGTGAAACATAATGAAATACATTGCCAAAGTATTTGTCCAGCAGCTCCACGTAGCGCTGAATAACCTCCAGAGCTATCAGCTCGTTCTCCTGGTTCTCTATCGCCAAGCAGAAATACAAGCTTGCATACCTGAGGAAAAGGTGACAGTGAAGATTTCCAGCTGATATAAAATAATACATTTATAAATTATATATACACACAGCAGGCATAACTATAAGTTGAAAAAAGATTCAGAAGCAGATAAAGTAAGTTGAATAAACAACCATGCAGGGGCAGCACCCACCTCTTGTAAATAATCTTCAGGTCTTTCCAGTGCAGGAAGTTACAGGAGCGTGGTTGCCGTGCCAACACCATTGTAGTCATGTCCCTGATGATTTTCTTCTTCTCGCGTTCTGACACGGGCGTGAACCACTTCTGCAGACGCAGCTTCCCCTGGCGACTGAAGAGGAGCAGGAAGCGTATCTAACAGCACAGACAGAGTGCATGGGTCAGAGAGGGAATCGTGACGCCTGCACGAGTTGGAGGGAGGTCTCTCACACACACACACACACAGCTCATTAAAGAGTAACTACACTGAACAAACACTTCACCAAAAGGGGGAAAGGGCTTCACAGGCAGAAATGTGAAGGTCGACAAACAATTGAAGAACAAGTAGTATGGATTTTCCTGTGCAACTTTCAAGAGAGCCAAGGAGTTCGGTTTTGGATGTTTACACAATGTGCTTCCTGGCATTGGAAATGTATGTATCAAACCCGATTTTAGTGTCACCCTATTTCTATTAGAAACACTGGTACACATAGTTTAGAATACAATTTGGGCAAAGAAAAGTTGAAAAATAAATCCTCTTCAACCCAGCAGTGCAGAGATCATTTCTAAACTTAGATTGTGCAACAATGCACCATTTCAACCCACAAAAAAAACAAAGAGTCAGAGCTGATTATAAGCAAGACAAGACATTTCCGTTTACTGTCATGTTGCAGCCATGGTGAAAGGATGCCTCTGGTTTAATGCATCACCCCAAAGAACATATACTGTACATTTGATGAATTATTGGAGAGAAGAAGAAAAAAAGGTTCCAACTTTGTGGCGTTCACTTGGTTCCAACAAAATTAGGATCTGTTATGCACTGCACAAGTGTGCAGACAATAACAATGCAGCTAGAGAGAAGTATCAATAATATAACACCACATTGGAGGCCTACAACCAGTCCAATACTGGTATTTCCTGGTGTGTGTGTGTGTGTGTGTGTGTGCGCGCGTGCGTGCGTGCGCGTTGCCTCTGTGTCAACCCAAAGGCAAATCAATATGGAAAGCACTAAACTGCCACCAGGGCAGGACTCGACGCAAAGTGACGAAACCTGTTTGACTGAGGCGACCGGTTGAAGAAACGTACACCTTACTTCCGGCAGTCGCGTTAAAACGAATACAAGCAATACACACAATTAAGCCCCAACGACAGAAACCACATACAGCTGCTGCATGGCGTCCTCATAAGAACAAACTGCTGGCCTCCGTGTACAAGGAAGTGGTGTCGAGGTGTAGCTCCTGGCTCGAGCTACCTGACAGCGACAACAGGTGCAACAGGTGAACAGCCCGACGCTATCTAAGTCTAACAGCCTTGCGTAGGAAACTACCGACAAACACTTACCATGTTGAAGCCGCACGCGGAGCTATACAAGCTATCAAAACAAGAGAAAAAAAAGAAGAAAAAAAGTACTTTAACCCTCACAATGGGTCAGCAGCTCGGGCTAAAGACATCTCTGTCCGTCGTCCACTCCGGTCGGCGTGAAAGTTGGCTATAACTCCGCCCTCCCGGCTCCTGCAGGACGCGTCACCGCTCCTCGCAACCATCTGGATTGGTTACTATCCATTTGTGTTTGCAGGGGGTGCAGCCCACCACCACCTTCACATGTGTACCACGTGATGTGTGCAGAGCTCTTTTTCATGAATGAGCTGATAACACTTTGATATAACTTGGCTCATCAGGGGTTGGGCGGTGAGTGTCTAAGTGTCGTGCCCACGCGGACTAGGCAGAGAACAGCAGCAGCAGCAAGCGCTCCCTTTCTGTCCGCCTGCTTCATGTGACGCTGATCTGTCACAGCGGTTGACAAGGACCGCCAAGCTGGAGCAACTCCTTGGGTTTTTATTCACTTGATAACATGTCTCTGTACCGAAATGGCATCTGGTTTTTGAATGGAATCCACCAATACACAAGGTCAGTCAACACACAGCGGAGTCCTTTTACTTTGGAGGTTGTCTAGAGATGGAGGGGAAATAGCTGGCAGATGATGCTTTGTCAGTCTGAGTGGGCTATAGTATATCTAAATTGTTAGTCCTGCCTGTTGGTTGTCTAAATGTAAAATGCATTGCCCTGTAAAATGCATTTTGTCTCGGCTGAAAAGAGGAATATCAACGTCTGATCGCCGTATGGCACACATCACTACACAAACTGGCCTTTATGCACAGTTACAATAGTGCCATTGAACGCTGGTGTGTATTGAGGGAGGACATCACCTGACTCCGCTGAAGCTTAAATGTGGAGAAAGAAAAACTGCTCATATTGCTTTCCCGTATGCTTTTAGGAGAGGATATGAGGCAGCGTTTAAAGACTTTAAGCCCAAAGACCTGGAAGTCTCCGTGGTGGGAAGGTCTTTCATGATCACCGGAGCCAACAGTGGAATTGGCAGGGCAACAGCTATGGCTATAGCCAAGAAAGGTAAAGCACTGCAGCGGTATGGGTCTCTGCCTTTTCTTTATTGATAGACAATCGACTTCTGTGTTTTGTTTCCAGGTGGGACGGTCCACATGGTGTGTAGGAACAAAGATAAAGCAGAGGAGGCCAGATCGGACATCGTCAGTGAGTCCGGCAACACGGTGAGCGTTGTTGGCCTTCAACATGCCTGACATGGAATGGGACGAAGAAGTGTCAGATCCCATGATTTGTGAGAGACTGACACTTTTCTCGTTATTCTAGGAGGTATACATCCACACAGTAGACATGTCAGAGTCGCACAAAGTCTGGGAGTTTGCGGAGGCCTTCAAGAGGCAGTATCCGGCTTTGAATGTGTTGGTGTGTGTCAGCAGTCTCCTTTTAATCGTCATCCTAAATCAGTCTTTATAAACAGTGTGATAGAGACTATCATCTCTTTCATGACAGATAAATAACGCAGGATGTATGGTGCACACGAGAGAGGTGACTGCTGAGGGCCTGGAGAAGAACTTTGCCACCAACACTATGGGTGAGCCCTCTTGCTGGTGGGGTGCTGCTGTACAGGAGCACTGTTTTAAGTTTGCCTCTTCTCCATCTCTTCAGGGGTGTACATCCTCACACAGACTCTCATACCACTTCTACAGAAGAGCCGGGATCCAAGGGTGGTATGAAAACACACACACACACACACACACACACACACACACACACACACACACACAGTGCTCATCTGCATCATGTGGACAGCATAATGCCACTTTTGTCCGCGCTGTCATGGCTGTTGTTGAAGCACACTGGGCCTCTCTTCTCCCTGCCCGTTAGATCACTGTGTCCTCAGGAGGCATGCTGGTCCAGAAGCTCAGAGTCGATGACTTGCAGTCAGAGACGGGCTACGTGGATGGCGTCACGGTCTACGCCCAGAACAAGGTACAGGGAGGAGAATGTAATCCAGGTTATAAAAGAAGAAGGCTCGTGTCCGTATCGGAGTTCTTCTTATTTAGTAACGTAATGTGGTTGAACAGAGGAAAAGAGATTGAATCGTAACGCAAAACCACTGACAGCAATAGTGAACACTGTGGGCATAATTTCTAAACTGATGCATGTGTTGTTTCTTCTCAGAGACAGCAGGTGGTGCTGACACAACAGTGGGCCAAAGCTAACCCAGTCATTCACTTTTCTGCGATGCATCCAGGCTGGGTAGATACTCCAGGTACTGCTAGGCAGCTGCCCCAGATGGCCTAAAGACTGTTGTTGCGAATGGTATTTTGTCTTTGTTTAAAAACAAAATGATATACATCATGTAATTGAGCAAGACACTTAACCCCTAATTGCTCCCCGTTGCTGTGTCTACGGTGTATAGAGCAAACACGTAAGTCGCTTTGGATAAAAGCGTCAGCTAAATGAAATGTAATTTAATGTAATGTATTTGTCGCTCAAATATATAACAATGCTCCTGATGGTAGTGCTACAGCAAATGTCTACATATAAATAACAATCTGATCTAAGGCATTGCTGTACAGTGAATAAAGCCACCCGAAAATGAGTAAAATCAAGAAACAGCTTTACTCCGTTACAATATTAAAATGAGACATTATTTACGTGTCAGTGTACATAATAATAAATAATACAGTAGGCTGTTATGAAACAATGACAGAGCCCATTTTGTCTGTTTTACTTTTATACTTATGTAAGTATTTAGCTGATAATACTTATTAGTTTTATACTTATTAATACTTTTCCTTTTAGTAGGTTTTGAATGCAGGATTTTAATTATGAAACCGTAGTATTTTAACTTCTACGTAAGCAAAATATCTGAATACTTCATCCACTGGTTGTTTAAAACGTTCAGCAAAATTTTAACCCATAGCACAGAGTACAAGACTTCGGTCCAAACACCTCCATCAGATTACTTTTTAAAAGATATATTTATTACTAACGTTCTGAACGCGGATCACCCATCTCCATCGTCGACCATAGGTATTCGTGCAAAGGTTTGCTCTCTTCTAGCCCATGACACACAAGATATGTGACCATAAACCCTAATATAAACATGTTTTATAGCTAAATTAATATTTACATGATAGCTGTGTTTTCCAATTTTGTAATCATTTGACAGTTGGGATGACTCAGTAATTCAGTATGCTTTGGATTGATTTACAAAGAAAAAGTTTGAAAGAATTTAAAAGAAATACTTTTGTATCTTTTTGTCACTCTGACCTTGTTAAAATATTAACCAACTTATTTTCAAATGAGTCCTTGAGCACCTACTTTTACAAATTCAATTTTCAGTTTAGCTTTCACTTGATTCAACATGATTGAAACCGTGCTTCTCTCATTTGCTTGAGTAGAAAAAACAACATTTAGTCACTCTGTATATTGCAGTATCAACCCAAGATACACATACACACCACCAACCCTTTCTTCTCTCTGCTTGTTTATAAGCTGTTTCTACATCAATGCCTCAGTTCCACCAGATGATGGGGGAGAGGCTGCGCAGTGCGGAGCAAGGAGCCGACACGGTTGTGTGGTTGGCCTTGTCCAGAGCTGCTGCCAGGACATGCAGCGGGCAGTTCTTCCAAGGTAAAGAGCACCAAGTGTGACATACAGACTTTTTTGTATCTCCCTTAATCTTCTGAGGTGAATTCTGATGGACTGTTTGTGTTGCAGATCGTAGGCCTGTTCCAGCCCACCTGCCTTTGGCCTGGACTCACAGCTCTGCTGAAGAAATTCAGGATTTCATGACTCAGCTGGAGACGTTGGCCAGATCAGTCACTCAAAACCTGACGTAGAGCTTAACGGCACTTCCAGATCTCAATTTGTCTGAATATCCTGTTACACCACATGTAACTGACCCATTAAAGCATTAGTTGCAATAAAATACATTACTGAAGCATAATCTTGTGTTTAGTGTCATCTGTCTCTAGAAGTCTGCCTCCTTGTTCTAAAGCCATATGTTCAGGACAGTTACCTGTGATGTCAACAGTAACTGTACGGTCACACACTGTTGCCTTAAAAGACAAAAGTAATTGATTTGGATTGACTGACTCCTTAGTGAGTGTGTGTAAAAATCTATCCAATCTATTATTTGATAAAGCAACATCTATTGGGTTTGTCACCGTCTGCACTGTGGTCTGCAGCGCTCCCATCTTAGAAGTGCAGTAGAAGCACTGTTTGTTGCAGCGTTAATTAAAATGTATCTAATTTGACACATTAGTCATCTGTTCCCATTAAAACTTCTCAAAAAAATACTGCAAGTATCTACCGCAGCAGATAACACTTTGGTGGGCCCTTTCCAAAACCAAACTCTGTACTTCTTTTTGGACAGAACAGTCATTTTCATACAGACTGAAATTTGAACTGTACAGTAATGTGAGCAAATGTAGAAGAGCAGACTATTTGTGAAAAACTAGAGAGCAACAATACTCGTTATTTTTTATTTTGTAACAATCCACATTTGCTGTTTTTAATAATTTTATTATTTTTATACAGTATTGAAACAAAAAATAATGTGGTGCATTCACATTTTCCCAAGGGATTCTTTGCAAGTTTGATCTCTACAAGGGTAAAACAGTGAAAAGCTTGAAGCTGGATCCATCCATGTTAAAACTCAGGGAATAGAAGACTGGGCCCGATTTAAAAATCACCTACAAGTTTTGATGGATTTACTTTCTGCGCCGACATTTTATTCCCAGTGGTGTTCTTTTACTGTGTTTTTGTAAGGGAGGATGAATCAGGTTCCCAGCATTTGTCTTTAAAAGAAACTTCCAGTCCATGCGTAACAACAGTCCAAAGAAAACAAACAAATCCCATCCCCACCACCCTCACCCCCGCCCGTCCATCCAGTCTCTTCCTCCTCTCATCCACAGTTCATCTTCTATGCAACGTAGGTGTATACTTTGCGATCTTCTGGCGTCCTTGCCAAGTATTCTCTTTCTATTAGTCCTTCTATACGCTTTTTAATTACGACAGGGCTCGGAAGAAAACGTGCCCGTAGCTGCTGAGTTACCTGAAGACACAAAGCCACAACATGTAAGAAATTGGCATAGTTTCAAGATTAAATTAGCCTTTTAATTACATTTCTCTGCAGAACACGTCACGATAAAATTATTTTGAAATTACTGAATTCAAATTGCTGCCCATTGTTAAAGAGAAAGAGACCAAAATGTGCATGCTCATGAGGAGTTCCTTACCTCGGCCACCAGGACATTGTGCTGCATCTTCTTCCTTGACTTCATGATTCGGACAATGGCTGCCTCAATCTCATGCTTCCTGTCATCATCTACTTTCTGCCGCGTCTCTTTCCTTTCGGGGTCCGATTCCCCTTGTTTAGCAGCAACTGGCAAAGTGGGAGACAGGGACAAGATGAAGTTCAGGGACCAAAATGTAGAAAATCTCTGAAGGTACAGTTTTCATAATAGCAGAAAGGAAAAGTCCCACCTCAGTTGTATGTCACAATGTACTTTTGAGCAGAGGATATCCTTCATTCATGTTTCTGAAAGGCTGAAACATGATGCTGGGGTATTCTGTTCATGCTAAATGTGCATCTACTGCTCAACACAACGTACTGAAACTGTAGTTCCTGGAAAGGAACTAACTTACAGTCGTTAAGAAAAGGACTGTGTGATCCACTTTAACAAGAACAGTAGGAAAGGCCCATTTATCGTACAGAAAGAACGAATATTATGCACAAACTTTGCCCACCTGTCTGTATTTTGACTCTGTGCAGTTTGGAAGTAAACTGATCATTAACTGTAAATACGTGGCCGGTCTCAATCTCCTTAGATTTTGGCTCCTTGGTGAGAACTCTCTGTGTTGGTTTCCCACAGGCTAAAGACTGCAGCGCTCGCACCAACTCCCGTTCAGGAATATCCGTCTCCTGCTGGATCTCCTTTAGATGGGGACAGAGTGGGTGATGTGGTTGTAAAAAGGGGGACAAAGAATATTGTAAAATGCTGTCCTTGCATAAAAGAAAATCATACAGTAAGCAAAAATAACGTCTACAAAGACAAAAAGACCTAATGGGAGAGCGAGATTATGAAAACCAATGTACTTCACGTGTTCCTACCTCGAATGTGCACCTTTCTCTGTTGTTGAAGAGCATGAGGATAGTCATCTGGAAAGTGGAGACCTGCAGTATGTGCTTCCGGGTGTTCGAGCCGGTCACCTGTGCACCTCCCACACCCACCTCTGAGCCATCCTCCTGCAGATGAAGTAGAAGGGAAGGGGAATTTAAAATTAGGAATTATACTCAACAACACCACGGATTCTTGATTGAAGTCGTTTATAAGAAAAATGCAAATGGAATTTTTCGTCTACCTTTTTAATAGTTCCGTAGAAAGTTGCGTTTAGGTCTGCCCCGCCCATATGGTGCTGCAGTGTTAGCTGCCTACCACTGTGCTTAGCGAGGTAAAACCTGCAAAATAAAAGCCATGATCAAGTTCTTTAGGGAAAAACCCAGAACGACATAAAGCCTCCCTTTATTTAGGAAAACCTTAAAGTGAATTAAAGAGCATTACCTTCTAAAGACTTCAAAGGCGTGTCTGGGAGAGGGGGGGATGGTGCATTTAGGTGTTGCCGACTGTGTAGGCCAATAGCCAGTAGTTAGGACTCTTACTGTCAGGTCCACCCCACTTAGAGATGCCTGAAAGAGATTAATGGACCCGCTTTTAGAAACACAACATGACTGAACAGTTATTACACCTCAATAACAGAATAACTGGTACACATCATTCTGATGTACCACTGATTAAAGACTCACTTAAAATCCTGTGATTTAAATGTTCTACCATTACGATATGGATCATGATTTCAAATTTTAAAATGTAGTTTTAAAATGTTAAAACGTAGTTTCTCTGAAAAGGGGTCCGACTGCCTTACCGACGTGGTTTGTATGTGTTGCCTGAACTCATCCATGGTAGTGTTGGATATACTCATGTCTCTGAACATCCCTTCCAGTTTCGAGGTGAACTGACAGCCACATTCTGTCTGCAGAGGAGAAAGACAGAACAGCGAGTTCAAACTGCTGACGGGCAATAGCAGAGAAGAAGTAGTACAAGCTATATGCATTTACAGTGCATCGGTTACCAAAAGGTCTCTTTCTTTTACCTTGAGCTTAGAGATCATGTTCTTCTCGGAGTCGTCTGAGACACTCTTGTTGCTGAGGAGCCTGCGGCCCAGATGCTGCTTGTAGTACCTTTCAAACACATCCTTCTCTTGCATAAACCGGAACAACACCATGGCCTTATCAAGGATCGACTCCACCTCCTGTTCTGTCAACTGGTCATACACGACAGGGTGAAAAAGAATGAGGAAATGTACAGGACACGCCAAAAGCATAATTTTCTTGCAGGGCATAGAAATGTAGAAATATATAAGCGTTGCGTTGAAGGAAACTTCAAAGGAAATACATACCCCTTTGACACCCTTCTTGAGCTTGTCGTCAATAAAGAGTGACAGGTACTCTGGTGAGCGGGAGTTGAGGTTGAGGAAATACTCAAAGTCTCCTGCTATGGTTTGTTTGAAAAGTCTGTCATTGTTGAAGGACTCAAGGAGGAAACGATCAAATCGTGTCTTCAGGTCTAGCAGGCCCTGTTGAATAGGCAAATACAAAGAGGTACTGTAAGAACGACAATCACGATATCAAGTTGGGCTCACCTATATCTTGAAACATAAAGTTGTGTTCAACCAGCATACCTGGATATAGTCGACAGGGTTCTTGCCCTCTCCCTCTTCTGACACTAGAGCTTTGCCTTGCTCCCTCAAGTAAGAGCTCATACACTCGCACATAGTTTTCAGGCCATTTGGCACACGACTGAACAGCTTGTACATGCATGCCAGGTCTGAGAGGGAGACATGGTGGGGAAAACTTATGAGAAACAAATATAACCTGTCGAGGGAAGGCTGAGAAAATACAATGGTGCAATTCTAAATTTTGAAATAAAATTCAAAATCATTATTAATTGAAAACATCAAATCAGCAAAGATTTTACCTTCCGTCTTGCCGTTCTTGAGCATATGGACGAGGCCAGAGTTCTCCATCTCCACAATGGTCTTCATGTGCTTAGAAATGAGCTCCCTTTCCACCACCTTGACGATAGGCTCCTCTGTAGACTTGTCTAGGCAGTGCATAACTCGCTCAATCTCCTCATTAATTCTGGCCTCGACCTTCTTAATGTACACACTGGCACTATTTTCTGCGAGGAACTTTTGGCTCTCCATCTGAAAGAGCAGATATTATGTGATTATTTATGACAAATGTTTTCAGTGGTTACTAAAAAAAATAAAAGACGCCAACAACCTACCTGGAAGAATTCTGCTGACATATCTAAGAAAGGACCTTCAAAGTCCTCCTCATATACAGACCTGCCGTCCAGGCCAAGAATCATCAGCATCTGGCAGGCGTTTCTGATGGCGCCCCTGCAATGGACGATAAAAAAAGAAAAGTGAGCTGAAACATAATATTGGATCAAAACAGATTAGGAAACTTGCTCCGTGTCACCCAAATTTCTAATTTCAACCAGAATAGAATATAGGGCATCCTGGAGCAGGCCCACAGTTACAGTAATCCTTCAGATCAAGCAGTGAAGTAGTACTCCTGCATACCGGTCGACCACCTCTCCCTTCCTCTCACGAGCAATCATGTCCAGTAACGTCTGACGTAGGTGGTCTCGGATGCAACCGTAGCGCACCACCTGGTCTCTGAATATGATGAGGCCGAGGTTGTACACATTCTCCACATTGTTTTGTTGAACATAGACCCGGTCCTAGGAGACAGGAGAGAACGAAGGTGAACAAGACCCTGAATACAGCATATATAGGAAGACTCAATTACATTCATATAAACTTATGCATGTTGAAAGATTTAAAAATGACACATAAAACTACTATTTCTATTTAAAATAGGTTTGTACAAAAGGTATTTATCCCACCACCACTTTACAGGTATGCATTTAAAAGTGTTTTGCATGCTGACCAATGTAAAATAAATACCGTCACTGTGATTCAAAGTGGTGCAAAGTACTTTTTATTGGGGTTGGATATGCCAGTAAACCTTTCATGATACCTTTTACAAACCCACTGACAGGGTGCTACTTTTATAAGGTCATTAGTGTGTCAGAAGAAAGGACTGGTAGGTGTCTGAATTACTCCCAGAAAACACAAGGTAACAATACAAGCTTCCAAAAAGCGAAAATATTCAAGTGGGATGTGGGTGATAAGATTTGACATTCTTGACATAAATATTAACCAGTGCAACATTAGAGGTGATTACTACCAGACAAATAACTTCCAGGATATTACATGGTACAATAATGTGATTTGCATGGCAGCTTTTTGTTTTCCTTTTGTGTAAAAGAGAACTTACTTTTAATCCTGACAATTTCCAAATGCTTGTTTTATGAAGCATTTTTCGTCATTTGAATAGTGAATGAGTTAGCATTTCTGAGATAAGATTACTTTGTTAAATGTATATACCAGGCAACAGGAGCTAAAATATTGTAATAAATCAATAAAGAGCATGCTCAGCAATAACATGAATGAACAGTGCGTGAAAAAGTACAATAGCCATACCTCTCCTAGAAAAAATAAAGTATTACCACAGGGCCTAAAGAGAGGCACAGTGGCTTCCAAAAAAGGTAAAAAAATACACCAAGCGAGAACAGTGAAGTCACACTTGCTGTATCTGCCTGGCGCTCCACTAGAGGTCAGCAGGCAGGTAAAAACAGCAAGCTGCTCTCATTGCACAGCAGTGGTGAGTCTGCCGTAGTTAAACACTGGGAAGCCAACTGTCCGGGGTAAGGCCAGGACAGGAAAAAGGAGAATACAAAACAAAAGAACCCCAGGAGAGCTGTGCAGTCTCTGTACTGCTTGTGCCATTGTTTAGCCTACACTTGTGCCTATCCTGAGGGCTCACACACACACGCACACACGCACACACGCGCACACACACACACACACACGCACACACGCACACACACACACACGCACGCACACACACGCACGCACACACACGCACGCACACAATTTGGACTTGCTGCTAAAGTAAATCAACTAGTCCTGCCAGTTTCCCAAAACAATTTATAAATACAGAAACAGAGGCTCATTGTTAGGTCCAGAAATAAAACAGCACCTTGCAAAGTCCAGAATATGGAGGTAGGTGAAGGGTAGCCACAGTTGGAAACAAAAGGCCATTTCTTCAAAAGCACAAAATGTTTTCACAATGGAACAAGCGCCATAATCCACTTGCAGAGGCAACAAAACTCATAGCACAAACTTAGAAATTTTGTTAACATTGACATGAATAAATACAAAACTACAGCCACCACTGCATTGAGAAATGTTAAAGACCTTTGTACAGTAATTTATGAACAACTACAGTATAATTTAAGCAAAATGAGTATGACAAGAAAGCACAACAGCTTATATTTACCATGTACATGAGGATGTCCCTGATCATAACCATGGCAGTCTGATGGTCATTCCACGCTTGATTCAGTGTTTGCAGAAAATTATTATTTAGAGAATTTAAGACATCTTCCCGTACCTGAAAACACGAACAGATTGACAGAATTGATGTCACATCATGTTATTTCTGGTGTGACTGATAAACATCAGGTCATATTCACAATGGTTAGGGTTGTTAATAAAATCTTTGGAGAGTAAAATGTTTCCTTACTTTGTTGATGAGATGCTCTGTGACGACCTCCCTCAGGCCTGTGTAGAGCTTCTCGCCGTGCTTGTGGAGCACCATGGTGTAGGCGTTCCTGTACAGCTCCTCAAAGCTTAACCCACTGTTGTTCTTCCTCTGGATCTCTTGGATGGCATTCTTAAGGAGGTCCCATATGTTGTTCACATACTTCTCATCCATTGTCATCTATAAAAAGGGAAAGAAAGATGAAAGTGCGTTTATTTGAAAAATGTCTATTCTTCTTTATTTCCACCCGGTCTAAGGAGATGATGTCAAGAATTATTCGTTGCAATACAATAAATACAAAATAGTAGATCACTTGTTAAAAGAAAAGATCCATATGCATATCACATGTTCAATATATGTTGTACGTTGTTAATTACTAATAGTGTTGCAGCTTTCTAAAAAGGGTACCTACAGAAACCGTCAGAACATATATGCAACCAAATACACACTTACACACCACGCAATCAATTTCTACCTTGCAGTGTGGACAGAGAAGATATGACTTTTTGAAAGCGCAGATGTTTGATTGATGACTTTCGCAGTAAAGATTGGGTACTTAGGTGTAGCCGGAATGTACACAAGTGTCATTTATATGACTTGCAATTCTCTCTGTGACACAATGCAGGTGATTACTTAATGATTCTGCCTGCGTTCAGATAACTTTGCAAGCATGTAGAAGCAAGTTCATCAAAGATCTTAATGCAGCAGCATAGGAGCAATCGCTTTGAGCAACAGAAATCCATAATTAAATCCCCATTTTTTATTTGTGTAGTCATATCAACAAAGAGATGTATCATTGATGTCATTTCTGTAAACCATGTAGCAGAAATGGATTAATTAAGGAAGTAGATAGGAGAAAGCTAGATAAAGCCACACACAAAAAAAGCTTTATTGGCAGTGTTGTGTGATCTTGGCTATCATTATTTAACCGAAAGCAAACAATATGCACTACATATTGTGTTGAAGACTTGAGCCCATGGAGAATGTGTTATCAATTTGACCACACAACATGAAAAGCTTTACAATCCTAAAAAGGCAAAGCAAGTGCTGCTTGACTCCAGCAAACAGGTAACAAACAACCCAGTCTTGAGGACTGTCCATGACAAAGGACTAAATAAGGTAATTAAAGTCAGTAAACCAAGACATAAAGACCCTTGGTGTAATACATTTCCTCAAACTGTATCACCAAAGTTGTACAAAGAACGTAGAGAAGTTGTGAGAAGCTGTGTTCAACTTTCAGACTGAAAAGAAGATACTTCAAACCACAATTAACCTTCTAGAAGAAAGAAAGAAATGATTCTTTATTAATCCCCTTGGGGAAATTCTTCTCTGCATTTGACACATCCTTGGTTTGGGGGCAGCCCTAAGGGGGCGCTGCTAGGGGTCAAGTGTCTTATTTAGGGACACTTCGACATGTGAACTATGGGGGACTGGGGATTGAACCGGCTACCTTGTGGTTACGGGACGACCACTCATCCCGCTGAGGTACAGCCGCCCTTAAGGTTAGCATGGAATTATTATTTTTATGATGATATATTGCATTTCCTGCAAAAGTGTCAGGACCTATAGGCATCTCATACAATAACAATGAAGGTGAGTGGATGGCAATTTACCGTTATCTCGCCGAAGAGAAGCACAGTGCATTATTTTACTTATTTACTCACTTATTAAACCCGATCAAGAACCTAAACTTGAAGGGAAGACGATCAGGTGTCAACCAGATAAATCCACATTAAATAGCAGTTTCTTTGTCAAAGTAATTGTACAATTCAGTGTTTCAGTTTATATCACTTAATCTCATTCACCACCCATTAATTCAGTTATTAGCCTCATGTTACTTGACAAAAATGTTTTATCTGATTGGCTCAATGCATGAAGTAGAGCTGCAGGTTGTACATCGGGGAGAAAGTGCGCTCTGGGTATTGATTAGTAATCAATATAATCCGTATTTATATATAAAACGTTGTGTATATCGAGTGAAGAGTAACTGGACTGACAGCTGACCGCTCCAAATCCAAATAAAATCATTAGTCAGTCTCAATACAACTAGAAATACAAGGTCTGGGATGGAATACATTAACATAATCCCTGAATTACAGTTTGTTATTATATTAACCAAGACCACTTGGTCGTAGCTACAATCTGGTTTAATAGGCTGGTCTTGCATTGAAGCTCAACATTTGAGAAAGGATTAACTGTTTTCACTCACTCATCTGCTCACTGACTCATTCTGCCTTGACACCCACTCATAACCATATATCCACATATCTAACAGAAGAAAATATAGGACAAAATATGTTACAGTATTCTCGACAAGGAATGGAAGGGCTAGGCAACTTAGACAAGACTGCATATCCCGCAACGTTACAACTGCGCTCATGACAGGATAGTTGAGTGGGTGAACACGTTATTCAGCACGGTGGTCATCAGATGTTGGTGAAATCGTTGTGTGACAGTAGTACGTTACTATCCGCAGGTTGCTGGGTTGACGTCAACAACATTAACCACCCCGCTTGACGTTACCATACCCATGTTTACTGTAGTCTCACGTTAGGCTAAAGCTGAGTTAGCTCCCCAATACTGAAGTACTACATGATAATGTGGCAACTGCCATCAATTGCAGCCGACGCCAAATGCGTGGTGCAGCGAAACACCAACATTCAAAAGAGCCTGCCATTACCACGTAATGATACTTGCTGACTGACCGCAACTTAGCTGGCGTCAAGTAGCCGACATTATCAGGCCCGCTACGCTACTTAGCTAACCTAGCTGACGATTGCTAGCAAGGCACTAGGGAAGTTTCCGTAACGACACAGATGCTAATATTAGCTCATGTCAAACGACGATAACGGTGTCAAGCCAGTGAGCGAGCCAACGCTAAATAAATCGAACTGCTAAAATGGCTAATGTTCTCCGGGTAATTTAGTTTCGCCAACAGCAGCGTTCACTTGACAATGACATGTCTTTCTGGTTTGAGCGGCTAGCTAGGAGGTAGTTGCTAGGACAGAGACCCGTCATCCCCGGTACTCGAGTCTCATAGTTAGCGTATCAGCGTACACAGAGCCGGAAAATACTCACAGGAAAGGCTCGTATCCTCATCTTGGTGTCCTTCTTGGGGCCGCCTTTGAGGTTGGACATGATTAGTTAGAACGACTTTCGTTTCTAAGTTGACTTAAAGACTACATGAAAGGCAGTTGCTAGTTTTCTTTCTACGCCAGGAAAGCGGCAGGGAAACTCAGTGACCTCCCCTGCAAGAATTAGGTCGGTCTGTATGTCTGTTATGTTGTTGTCACTCGCTCTCCTCTCAGTGGTTTTTAGCTAATGTTAGCTTGTATGCGGTGATGGCGGACGGCTGTACTCCACTGCGCAACGCCGAAATCTCGCGAGAGAAAAGTCCACACTAACAGGTGCATTCCACAGGTTGATAACATAGTGGTGGTTACATTTGCATCGTCTAACTGTCACATTTTATATTAATATTTCGTCGAAAAACTGTAAGTATTTAACAACTTTGTGTGCTAAAATAACTGTTTCAACTAAAAAAGGATTGACAAAAAAAGCACCGAGGGCGGAGAAAAACTTTATTTGATAGATAGGCCCGCGTTAACATTTTGTCCCAAATGCCAAAATAGAGCTAACGCCATGGCGAACGGTATCCCTTCCTGTAGGCCAGGCCGCCATCCCAACAGATGGTACTTATAACAGAAGCATAACGACCACTCTGTGTCAGTGTCAGATGGGGCCTCGTGTAACACCATGCTAACTTTCATCTTTGCTGTTTTCCAGTCCACCGCTTATCCACCTGCCCATTCCGGTGGTTGATCAGCCTCTGGAAGATGGAATATCTTCTCACTGTCATCACGATGCTCTCTAAATATGAGAAGGCCAAAAACATGTATATAACCGCAAATAGGTGAGTCCAGGGAGAAATAAGACACTTAACTACATTTAAGGAGATTCATTTTAAAAGTAAAATTTCCATTATAAATAAGATGCTATATATACACCATTAGATACTATTTATTTATATTACAAAAACTCGAAATTAATATAGAATACATAGTGCCAATAATAGTTGGTCTACCTCTGCATTCTGGTGTTATGATGGGAACTGTTGCGTTCTTTCTGAGATTGGCTCCAGCGGTCCTCCTCAGGCCCATGTTCTCCAGCTCCAGCTTTTTTATTTCCATCCGCATCAGGCTGATCACCCGCATAAGCCTCTGTTCACTGTCCGTGGTGCCAACTGCACACACATCCACCCTGCCTGCATCTCTTTTAGAGGCACACGACCTCATCTGACCTATGAACACACAGTTTACACAATAAAGCCAAACTGACATGGAGAAGCCACAACATACATGCTTGCGTGGAGACAACTACAGCAACAAATACTGTCCCTTTTCTTCTGAAGTTGCTCAATAATAGGCCAACGAATAAGAAGAAGCAGCCAATCAAAAGCGTCAATGTAGTCCGTCATCAGACCATTGAAAGTCTGGTCACATGATGGGGAGAGTGCTGTTTTCTTTTTAGTGATGTGATGCCGACCACTTTCCCTCCTCCTGTTAAATATTCATCTACTCTGTCAACGTAAAGCAACAAAAGGTACTTGGGAGAGGTGTAACCTTTGCCAAGGATCTGCTTCTCCTTTAAACTCAGACTGCTTCTCAATATGGCTAAAATTGATATAGAAGCCCCACATTTAGTTTAGTATGTGGGCTATATCAAAACAGACCTCTCAGTTTTCACACCAATATCCTCATTTTAGGGCTCACGCAAACAGCCATACTGCATTTACACAAAAAAGAAGAAAACAAAAAGTGTACAGTTAAGTGCAATGAATAACCAGATAACTGCTGTAATGTGTGTTTATGTGTGTTTATGTGTGTAAAGTTATACATATTCTATGTATGAGCGATTTTCTTGTAAGAATGCCTCTGCATCATATGTGCAGTATTTAGAGGCAAGGGTGAGTCGGTGAGTGTGTGTTTGGCGCTGCTCTGCTGCTCTCTAGTGTAGAGTAGTCCCAGCATCATATGAACCAAATACTGAGTAGGAAAGTAGGAAAGCAATGTTTTACTGACCTCTTCTGGTTAAAATTGAAATTGAAAAGGTCAAGTCTGTAGGACCTCTGGCTAGAACTAACAATGATGTCACTACCCGAGCTGAACACACTCTGATAACACTTCTATATCACACCTTCCATATAGGCTTGCTTTAGATTGCCTTATGTGTGTCATCGACACATTAACACTTTATGAATAATAATAGTTGATTAACTGAGGGTAGGAGCTCATAAAGGTAGTATTGTTTAGATGCACAACATTTTTACTGACAAAAACAAAAGATTATAATATTACAAGGATGATATTTTTGCTAGTCATCTGGGTAAATGGATATTATTACACGTTTTCTAGTTTCTAGTTCATTATTATTCTTAAACTGAAAGTGAATGCACCTTCTAATGCAGTTAAACATTTCACCAGTAGGTGTTTCTGGTTGTCAGTATCAATGTTTTCAACTTTGCTGCAATTTTGCTCTTATTTCAGGTAGCATCCTCTTTTATATGAAACAAAAGTGCTTAATTGGCAACATATTGGGTTCTTCATAAAGGTTCCACCTGGAACCCCATTCAGAGGGTTCTTACTCAACTCATCTGTGAAAACGTCCACCCACAACCCCCTGTGAGAGGTTCTACAGAAAACATTTTTTTTCTTTATATCATGGGCTAATTAGATATTAACTTATCTAAGTAAGATAGCACATCTACAGTATAATATTTAGTGATAAATCGTAACTTCACTTAGTGACATTGCAAACAGACTTCTGGGTCATATATTTGAAAAGCCGACTGCAGCACAATATCAAGTTGTCTGTTTGCTTCTCTCTTCTTCTTTTTTTTACAACACATTGCATGCTCTACGTTCCTCCCGTTCCACTCTGTGGTGTGTAAGCTGTTTGTCTGCTGATAACAAGCCGCTCATCAACTCAGAGATAAACTCTGCATGCTGCTAGAGAGACAGCTAACACAAGATAATGAAACCTCCATGACAGAAATGTATTGTGGCTGTGGAAATGAAGACTCTGCTGAGTGAAAGACGCCTATGTAAAGTGATGTTACATTAACTGCGATATTATTGTGACAAAGTCATCTCTTGCAACTGCAATAACAACAAAGTTAATACTAAAATGTGTTGAACATTTATCTCTTGTGGCCACATATCATACCCAAGATGCCCAGCAGGTGGCGTCTGCTGTGGTGTGAGTTTAACAAATTTGGCCTAACGTAGTGTAGCTTCAGTCCATGTGCAAGCACATGACGTCCCCCCAGCAGCAGGATAAACCCAAAGGACACCAGTATAAAGTGGTGCATTTAAAAGCAGCGGTAATTGATTTTTTTTGCAAGTGACTACAGAAGCAGAATTTAATACACTGCTTTTGATTTCAGCTCTTTTCATTGCTGCGTCTTGCTTTGCAAACATGACACCAGAGGCTCAGGACAAATGCGGCTCCCTTCAGAATTCCGCACTCATCATTTTAGTCAAGTTGCTGTTGACCCGGCGCCAACACCACAAAACAGGACAAGTAATTTAATTTGCCACTGATGCCGACCTTGAAGCATTGAATGTAGGCTACCAGAATCCCAATAGGGAGGAGGCTTGAAGAAAACATCCTGGGAGCTGAAATAGGGGTCAGGCTGTTCTGCCTGTAGCATCACACTCAGTCTCTTCACCTCGACAGGAATACTTTTGTCCTCCAGGTTTGCATTAAGAATATTAATTTAAAGGTATTAAGGCACGGTAACAGATAATGTGATAATATTCCCAATTAATTGCTTAATTTTAACGTCATAACATATAACAATAACATCATAACTACACAAATTTAAAACATTTTAATTGCCAATACGCTGCTCCAAATCTGGACCTTTTCGTGGCATAAATTCAGAAAAAAGAGTATGCAGTGCTATTTTCTCCCAAAATTTGGAACCATCCTCAATAGTAAAAAAAAATAGACTGTAGTTTCTGTCCAAAATTTAACTCAGTCTCAGACTAAGCTTTATTTGTCACAAACAAGGATAACATTATGACTCATTGGATATGTCACACTGAAGTCTAGAAAGTATCACCTCCCCGTATGAGAGGCGCTAGATAAGACAAATAGCATAGGAGGACAGGAGAGAAGTACAACACATCTTCTTTTATGACGTGTTACATGCCAAGGATGTCTTATGGTACTTCTATCTTGTCATATTTGCAAATCTCAGGAGGTATGTGACAAGACGTGATATTTTGATGCATTGGCATCTCTGTTGATAAGATCACATTCCTTAAAAACTGAGCGTGTTTCGAAAAAGCCTTGCAGCAAGTGAGGAAAATGAAACTGATCTTTCAGAAATTGTTTTGTCATTTTGTGTTCAAGCTGCCATTTAGTCTCCGTGACATGTCACCACAATGACAATGATGAAATGACATTAAGAGGTTGGCTCAACTCTCAAACCCCTTAGTTACTGTTCAACTTGCCTTACGTGCAGACACATTCCCAATCACATCGCTCACCACCCAGCGGGAACACATGTACCAATGTCATCCTCAAGCCATGTGATGTGATGTCATCTGAACATAATTGCAGCCATAACTTGTTGCCATGTTGAGGTGACATCTTAAATCACCCTGGAGAAAATATCTTAGGTCAGAATTCAATATTGGTCATAAAATCTAAATATAAGGCCCTAGGGACTAAGTCGTTGCCCAGAGCGCCGCGGTAGCCGTCTGGCAGAAACACACACAGGGTAATAATGCTTGAAAGCGGAGCCGTTACCACTTGCAAGAGAGCTTCTGCTATTGAGATTATTTGTGTAATATTTGTGAAATGTTGCAATAACTTTGAAGAATCTGTTTGAAAGGACTCTTGATTCCCTTGCTATGCGTCCTTGTCTAGCCAGCGTGCCAGTGTTTCAAATGGAGACCTGTAGGTTTTCCCGTCTTTAATGACATAGCTCACGGCCACAGTCCCATCCAACAGCCTTCATTATGACTCAGTAATCATAGGCTACATTTAGTTTTTCTTTTCCTCTCCACGCTCTCTCTATCGCTCTTTCTTTTTGTGAACCCATGGGCCTCTGTGTCTCTCCCCCTCTGTTTGTGCTGCTCTGAGCACAACCAATCCAGTAGTGAGCAAGAGCCGCTACTAGAGAAAGTGTTTGTTGACTTTTCGGCACAGACTGGTGCTCTGTAGGAGAGCAGTCTGTTATTTATGGCTCAGGCTTCTGTGATTGGTTGAGGAGAGATATAATTATGTCTGGCACTCAGCTTAGCTAGTTTTAGAATTACAATAGGTGCCATGTTGAGTTCACTGGTTGCTATGATACTAAGTGGAGGGTCTTGTACTGTATGGAAAATGTTTTTGACATATACCTTATGTCTAGTGGTTGAACCATTTTTCCATATTAACTCAGCCTGATGAGGTGCCTTAACTCGGGGGAATATCATACATAATATAATAATAATAATAATTCATTACTGATATATATGAGATGCGATACCGTCTGAGATTTTGTGTGTGTGATTTTGACTGTGAATTTTGTTCCCCCATCACATTGAAAGAGCTTTAGAAGGGGGATCTCTTAAAGACCAGTAATTAAACAGGAGGCATGATTACAGCAAGCAGACACAGTTCCAATGTTCATTGGCACCAGACTGTGGCTCAGTGGTGAGCAGGGTCGTCCTTCAATCAGAGGATTGGCGGTTCGATCCCCGGCTGTGCTAGCCAATGTCGATGTGTCCTTGAGCAAGACACTTAACCCTAAATTGCTCCCGTAGCTGCACCTACGGTGTATGAATGGTTGATAACCCTGATGTGGCATGGTAGCTCCTCTTATCAGTGTGTGAATGGGTGAATGATGTCATGTAGCGATAAAAGCGCTTTGAGTGGTCGGAAGATTAGAAAAGGGCCATAGAAGTACGGGTTCATTTACTGTTGTTTTACGACAGATTAGAAACATTGTGAACTCGTCCCTTAACCTCTTCATGTAGCATACATGTAGCTTTTTAGCCCAGAGGGTGCATTACACACCAGGGTTACAGGTGAATTAAATGACATGCAGTTTAGCGATTCAATGTATTTCAATTTTTACTCCCTCTAAATTTTTGTATAAATATCTTCTAAATCACTAACATTCTTCCTCTAAATACGGTCACATTTTCAGTATATGTAGCACTGGGACTGATGTGGGCTCAAACTTCAACTTCAATAATAAATTAAAATTCCCAGCCATATTGTTTCTCATATAAAGAAAAAAGTTCACCTTGGCATCAGATAAAATTAATTGATGAAAACTGTCCTGATCTTTTTCATAGATAAAAATAAACATATGAAGCTGCATATTTTCACCCATGTTTTCCTCTAGATCTTTCTTAAAAGAAATGAGCAAACCATAACTATGAAAAGAGATGATATTTACCAGAGCAGTTGGATGACTAATACAGGACTTAACATGGTTTAGAACAACCAGATTAGTTGTTTATTATGAATTTACTTCTGTACCACTGGCTGTTATCTGAATGTGCTGGCAACACAGGTACAACTACAATACCAACAGAAAACTGTAATGTTTTATTGATGTCACTCAATAGCCTCCAGTTATGATTCAATTGCATGTTTAGGTGATGATGCTTACTGAGCTCATCATTCACATAGATGGCGTCAGTCGAATTTCCAAGCAGCTGTAAAGAGTTCCAGTGAAGCTCACTGTTTATGGAGGCGAGAAGGCCGGAGTCGCATATGAAGAGGCGGGATAACAAGCATTGTACTCCCACAGACCAACAGCACACGACTTACTTGAATACTAAAGTTTCTTTAAAAGCTTTATTATGCAATTCCTGCAAGGGGAGGGTAGTTTAATTAAAAGTTGTCCATGACACAAGAAAGAGATGAATAATTCTCTTTATGAAAACAGTTACTACTGGATAACGCCCTCGAAGCCTTTATCTCCTCATTATGCAGGCTGGTCGGACAGGGACCTTGAGTAGACTAATGGGAAAGCTTCAGTTTGAATGTTTTTTTTGCCAGGGGTACTTCACACACTTTGCAGTAAAACGGCAACCATGTATTTGTGTGCTCCCCACAGGAGGTGGGAGGCGAAGATGAGACTTAGTCTCTCCAGTATAGATAATCCTATTGTGTATTCTATACCATGGCTTATGTGATCACTGTCTTCTATAATGCACGTGTAGTCATATCACAAGTAGAAAACAAGAGGATGGGAAGTGAGTGGACGCTCAATGAGTAACCCTCATCTAATCCATTTATTTTAAATACATGGGCTGCCACGGTTAATACACGTTTTTTTTAAGAAATGATTGCACGTCAAGGTAATTCAGTTCACGTGATAAATCATGTTTTTTGAGTTATAGGTTTATTTCTACCAAACAAATTTGCTCAGAAATCCATTTGGCACTGTATGTGACGTGTGTTAGTGAAAAATTAGTCTCTCTCTCTCTCTATCACATGAAAATCAGCCAGATCACGATCGAGAGAGAATACACTTCCTAGCTGACAGCATCTAGTTTCAGAGCAGACCGAGGTTATTAAAGAGTACATGTCACAGTGTCAGGCCCTGGCTCAGTGGATTGTGTAAGTTAGTCACCCTCCAAATTTAGTCACACACCTAATTACTCGGTTGTCACGGTGGGCAATACGTCTCAGTCACTAACAGGAACAAGCTGCACATTTACTGAAAGTGGTGTAAAGATAAGATGATTGTAAAAGTGTCCAAACTGACTTAAAATGGAGTATTATCAATAACAATAAAACTATGATAATGAAATAGTCCCCACGGTTCTGACTTTTAGACCGAGGTAATAATTCAAATGGAGCGTCCATATCACACATGTTTGACTGTCACCTCTCTCTGTCTCTCTCTCTCCAGGTCCTTAGTGTAGCTCGGAATGCTGTAATGCCACTTGCAGACTGCAGAGTCCAGAGTCCTAAAAAGGGAAGAAGTCTCACTCTGATTCCTGGCAGCTTGTGGAGCAGAGGAGGCTAAATTAGGCCTGGTTTCTTTGACTTCCAATCCCCAGAGTCTCGGCAGCCCTGCAGCCCAGCGGAGGAGCGATGGTGCTCAGGGCCTCTGGTGCTTCCTCAGAGCTTCTCCAGACACTACCTGGGTAGGTTAAAGTGCCAGATGGAGAGATGATATTGCTTGGCTTGAGATGAGAGGTTGCATCTCCTGATACATTGCTGAGTAAATGGAAAAGAAACATGGAGAACATTAAAGGTTCTGTGATATTTAGCATTTTAAAACCAATAATCCCTTCAGATATACAGTATATTGGGAGTATAAAGAGGGTCCAAACCCCTGGGTTGGGAACCACTGCACGATGGTATCAAATTGAATGGTGACATGTTGCTATATAGAGCAGATGCACTTTTCATTGTTGTTTTATGCATGAAAAGTCACCAAAATGCCAGAAATAAGGTTTCTGAAATTGTCTATTTAATCTTCGAAGATGACTTCATTTTAGTTTGCTCTGAAAACCTCCTCATATCCAGTTTATTGGTATTAGAAGCTTCAGCTATGTAGTGTGATTATGTTTGCGACATGAAGCAACATGCAGAATCTTTGAAATATGTGGTCTCATTTTAGAAAAACCCAATAACTGGCATGAGTCAGAGGCTGCAACTTGTCTTGACCTTTTTTGTTTATGGTAACATGCCACGGTTTCATAATTAATGTAATAATGATGTATCACTTTCAACAAATTAGGTGGTTCCGCCATCATGTGATGTGTGGCACAGTACACAGTACATGCAACCTGCTCACCATGTTTATTTTTCTGCTGATAAAATGCTCGTTCGCCTCCCACTCTCCACTGCTCTTTACGCTTTGCTGTGCTGTCCAGCGTGATTGACCGTCTCTTTCTCTGTGCTGGCAGTTGGAGACAGGTGCTGAGTGCTGCTGAGTGTTGCTGTATGTGTGGGCTTCAGGGGCCTGGTTCAACATTCCAGTGATAGTTTGATCGACACAGACCTAGGGAGGAGGAGGCCAAATGCCCGCACCGCCTTCACAGACGACGTACTGATTGTTATAACGTACTGCAAGTCCCGTTTCTTTTAAAATATCTCAAGAGCAGCCTTTGCAGCACCCCACTTCCTGATTTACAAAAAAGCCGTTTCACTGCTTATCTCTCAGGCTGCAAACTTAATGTCACAGGCACTTCCTCTTTTCACACACTCACAGGCCGCGAGCATGCTTACATGTCTGTGTGTGCATGCGCGTTCGACACAAAGTGCACACAGTTGTGAAAATGGGGCGGAGGGAAGAGGAAGTTTAAAAAAAAAAGGGGGATGCAGAGAGAGGCGGGGAATAACAAGGTGACCATATTTGGCAGCAGTAGATAATGCAAGCAGAAGATGCAAATGAGATTAGAGTGGTTGTCATGGAGACTTGATGTTGCGCAGTGATGGTTCGTTGTAAACCTGACCACATTTGTGGTATGGCCGTTGCCAAGCAGAAGGTGCTATTATGAGAGGGAGAGAATGATAAGCGAGAGGAGAAGAACAGAGCAATGAAGATGTTGGTTCCTCCCATGGTGCATTGCGTTAGTGTGACCTATGTTGAAGTGACTTGGTGTGTCCCAGTGCCGCGTCAGCGATAGACAGACACACAGGTAAGTGCCCTGGTTTTCTCTAAGATTGATTTCTGTTGACAACTTTAAAATGCTTTTGGTTTTATTCTGTGTTTTGTATAGATCTGCTATATACGATTTTAAAATTGTGTAATTAGGGATGAGTCCCTTCTTTCAACAAATTACATTTTCTCTGATATTCTGCAAATAAGTAAGTTTCTCCGTTTTAGGAAAAGCCAGCATTTGCAGTATTTTTGTTTTTATACAAATTTGTAAAAAAAAGATTGTTTGTAAAGTTTGTAAGAAGTTTGGGATGTGAGGAGAGTTTATTTGATAGTTGCCGCAGTCTATCTGCAGGCGACATTTAGACAGAAATATTGCTCGAAGCTGGAGCGAAAGGCCTCTTTGCGAAGGGTGTTTCCGTTCATTTTCATTTTATCTCTAAGATAAGCTTCAAGCTTGAATGGTGCACACACACACACACTCACATATACTCGCATACACACACTCACAATGGTGTCAGATGGGGACAAGACTGTGCTATTTCCTTTCTCTGTGTTTCAAACCTGACAGCTTGAATTGCACCTGCTTCCCCTCACTGCGTCAAAGTGGAGGGAAGTTAAGAGTAAACTACAAGTACGCAGCAGGGAAGTGTGCTCACGAGAAGATGAGTTATTGTGAGCATACACACATGTTGTACCATTTTCATGGACATGTTTAGTAATGTGTAACACATTTCTAACATCTTTGATTAAGTGGGATACTCCCCGGCGTATTCTAAAGCAACACATGAGCAGAAGTTGTTTTAAGAAATTACCTCAAAGCAAATGACCTATGGTGAAATGGCAGACGGTGAATGCAGCTCCTTGCTGTGGGTCTGCCTGCAAGACTGTGTACTGTTGCAGTTGTTGCTGTGATGGTCTGTAATGGGAGTGTAATGTGTATTTGCGGCCTTAGTGATAGATGAGCCGTCAGAGTTTGGCACACAAAAGCTCTGGGACATTTCCTCAGTGGAGTGAGAGTTCGCATCAGCCAGCCAGTCACATTTACAGAGTGCTGGGAAATAGCAAAGCACTGAGATGATAGGGAAGCTTAAAGGTGGAAAGTTGCATTCATCAAGGAGGAGGGAGAGAAAATATGGGACAAAGAAGGTGAGGAGTTAGGATTTGATGGCTTGCAGAGGGGTTACCCATGCCAGATTGTGTTGGTTTAGGGTTCATGTGATCCATACAGAATAGTATTAGGGAGCTTCTAGAATATTCCGAGTTTCCTCGTAAAATTACTCTTTTCATCTACCCTTTAGCAACACAGCACCTCACTTACATTTGTATGCGTTGCCAAAGACGGGTAATAAAAAGGAATGATCAAAATCGATGCAACAAATTGATAACATTATAAGGGTTACTTTCTCCGACTTTCTCCCCATGACTAGTTCACTGATCTTGATGTGTGAAATCGGTGGAATTCCCCTTTAACTCTACCACATACACACCTCTTCCTGTTTTCAGTTGGTTACGTATGTGACTAGTTGACTCAACCCCAGGGTGTTGATTCCTGTTGTGCTTTGCTCATACCGATACAGCCCTGTGGCCTCATTAATCTCCTATGGAGAATAACAGTCACACCGTCCTCTTGTCTGTGAGACGCACGTTAAAATGTATGACTTGTTTCACTTCAAAAGGAAGACAAAAAAAATACTAGAAAAGGAGAAACAGGCCCCTGTTGTACATTTGATCATATTATATGCAGAATAAAACTTGTAGAACTGAATGAGGAAACCATCTGGTAACTCCAAAGCTGGCTTTATATCCATACCTCTGGGAATATGGATCTGCTGGTTGTGACAAATAGACAAATGGTTGTGGCGGTTCAGGGGATATTTAGTGGACTTCAGTGAGACAAAACCCAACCTATAGAGAACATAGTGTTCGAAAAATTCTAATGAATTGGAAATATGGACCATCAGGGCAGAGGAGTAAAAGAAAGACGCAGAGACAGAAAGGAGCAGAAGACTGGCATACACTCAGCTCAGGGGAAATTCCACGTCAGTGTCTGAGTTTCGCAGAAAGCCCAGATCTTGGAAGCTTTGCTAATGTGTCTCCCATTGAGCCACAACAACGTCAATCACCATGTTTCTTCATTATGGGTCAAGTAGAACTCTATTTGGAGGTTAGCGTGACCTGCTGCTTTCATTGATCAGCAGTCAGGCTGATTGGTCTGCTAATTTAAAATACATACTGCACGTCTTCTAGCAGGGCGGTTTTCCATGGATAGAAATAGATCTCCTCCTATCACTAACGAATGACAGTTGGAAATAGTTCAAGTCATGCACTTTGCTGTTGGGGCTAATAATGGCACTGTCTATCAAAATTGTATCAACTAAAAAAAATAGTACTCACTCTGAGTACCCGGGGACATTGCACCAGAATATTGGCTAGGTAAAGGGTTAGCACTGCAGCTGGGGGCTCGACCACAGATTGTCACCTGGGGTTTACGGACCTGCTGTGTAAATTAGAGATAACTTATCACCAGCTGTAAACAGCAATAAACACTGTTCCAGAGAGGGAAGGCATGGGTGGAACAGAAAGGCAGGCGTGAGGATCGTACATAGGAGAAGCAATGGGATTTAACGTTTTTTCTTTTGCACTATTTTACATACAGGGTTCTTGCGGGGTTTTTTCAGCTGCAGTGTGTGTCTCTTTGTAAATGAAAATACTTATCAAAGCTTTTTTTCTCAGTCCAGGCAGCATTATGCACAACGCACTTTCTCCTTGATCACAGTCAAATGAAGTGAGTCATAGACAATAAACAGGATCAGACAGAAAACTTGGCGTCAGTGCACAGCTCAAAATCTGTAAAGATTCCTGCAGACGCCAAGGCCACTATCTCCATGGCTACCGGATGTTGCAGCATCAGGTCCAAATCAAATTCTTGGAGGCTCCTTTAGCCTCTCTAGCTTTCCCATGGATGCAAGGGTTGTGACGGCAGACGCCTCGAGTCAACAGCAATACAGGAAAGTTGGCAGCAGCAGTTGCCTCAATGTTGTCTCGCTTAGCCTTTTTTGAATGATATGTTACTTACCTGCAACCGAACTGCACTGGCTGCATCTTTTTGAATAGCCATTTCCAGATCATTCTCACACTTACTATCCTAGTTAATTTTTGATTAAGTGCTGTTCGATGTGTCCTGCTTTTTAGTGTGGGCAAGAGCTGTGGGGGTGTGAGGCTGAGCTTGGGTGTCTGAGGGTTGCGTGCCACAGCAGAAGAGGGGATCCTGACAGAAGCCTGACCGAATCTTTCGCAACTCTGTAAATTTCTGTCCATAATTATTTCCCCCACACAAATGAATCTATTCATTCTATCCAGCGGCTGTGTTTCTCCTTACTCATTCTTACCTCATTACATCCTTTGTTTCTGTCTCACTCTTTCCTCTCTGGCAGTATTTAACATCACTATGCCAGCTTTTATTTCTGATTCCCTTCTTCAATTGACATGACTTTCCTTGCTTCTATGTTTATTCTGTTAATAATGTCCCTTCTTTTCTCTTTCTCTATATTCTTGCTATGCTCCCCCAATTTTTCCTTCCTCCCTCCCTCAGTATTCACTGGATAAGCAAGGGCAATGTTGCTGTAACTGAACCAGCACTTCCTGGTGTTGTTTTAAGGGGGCGTGGCCAGCCTTCAGCAAAGAAGAGAGGGAGGGAGAGGGGACTGCAGGATCTGTATGCCCAGTGCAGTCAGGGCTCCCTCCTCCTCCTCCTCTTCCTCCTCCTCCTCTTCCTCTTCCTCCTCCTCCACAGCTGTTGCTACTGCCACCCAGCGAGCACCACTTTCCTCGGGCAGCAGACGGACGATCCAGAGGCTGGTGAGTCAGTAGAGACACAGCCCAGCCCGTCTCAGCACAGCTCAGTACAGCCACTTCAGGAGGCAGGGGAGGGGGAGACACTAGCGCACACAGCCAATGCTGCAACGTACACACACACTCACACACACACACACAGACAAAATCACACAGACAAACACTCCTCCTCTCTCTCTCTCTCTCTCTCTCTTTCTCTCTCCCTCCCTCTCTCCCTGTGGTGCTCGGCTCCGCACAGCTCCTCTACTCATTCGCTGTCGATTCACTCGCTCACTCGCTTGCCTGTCTTCTGCCAGTCGCTCTGCCTTGCTGTGCTCTGCCTGTCTGCCTGCCTGAGAATGGTCCAGCCGGTGCCTGGGGGTCTGCTGTCGCGGCCTGTCTGAACACACGCATAAACACAGAGTCGATCGACACGCGGAAGCAAACACACACACACACACACACAAACTGGAGAGAGCAATGTGAGAGGTAAGAGCTTGGTTCGTAACCCTCCTCCTTGTCTCATTGGTTTATCTAGATCTTTCCTCCCGTCTGTACTGCAGTCTTTACTTTCCAAAGTAAGCGCCTGTGCATTGGAACATAGGTAGAGATATGGGGATTGTTTGCTTTAGTGTCTGCTGCGTGTGTGTGTTTGTTCAGTATGTGGGCCACAGGGTTAACCTTGATTTGTTACGGCTTGTTTTATAGATATATGCACACACACACACACACACACATGCACGCACAAACACAGACACACAGTAAGACACATTCTTGGCTCAAAGCAGACTGTCACACAATAGCTACTTCCTGAGGGTAGCGCTAGTTAACAGGAAAAATTTGCTGGTGTGTGTGCGTGCGCGTTTGTATGTGTTTGGAGGGCCATGGTTGTTCCAGGAAGCAGTGAAGAGGATCAATAGATCGCCCACTCAGCTTTCATTCCCTCCGTCTGACTCAACGTTGGACATGTTAGGAGTTATCCTGCAGGGCTTGGTTAACAAGGAGGATGGTAAAATGTGCTTCTCTTGTACCTCTTCCCTCCCGTGCTGCGTCAGTGTAAAGGAGAAGCATGGTTTTGCATTTGTGTATGAGTGTTTCTATGTGTTTGTGTGCTGTGCAAGGCAAACTCCCGCCCCGCTGCATGTAAATTACGTGTGACATGTGAGGCTGCTGCTACCTTATATGGTGAGCACAGTATTTCAGTACAGTTGGATCTTGCCAGGCATTCCGGGTCGCGGGAGGCGAGAGTTTGTGAGAGGGTGACTCTGTCTGTGGGAGTGTGTACTTTAGTTTGTGTGTGTGTCTGTGTGTGTCTGTGAGTGTGACTAAGTGAGTGTTTTCATGCGTCTGACAGAGGGGGAGTAACTGAGAGAGAGGAAGAAAGTTGAAGACAGAGAGAAAGAGGGGGAAGAACGAGAGAGACGGGGTGAAGGAGACCCAGTAAATAAAGGGATTTTACTATTCGATTTTTAAACTGGAATGGAAGTAAGTTGTTTTGTACTTTATTAAGGCTTTGGGGATAACGTGAGATTGCCCCGTTATGTTTTTCTTTCTTTTGTGAGTTAAGTTCAGTTTGTCTGTGCGGATCAAGCTAAGATTAACGGACTGAAAGGATTTTCTTATGTGCGATAATATCTGGCTGTTTGTCAAAAGCAATAATTTCAACGTTTTTTGCAGCCAATTATTCTTTTACGGAGAGTCCAAAAACTGTCCGAATAACATCAAGGCATGATTCTGGTCAAATCCATATGGTATGTGAAAAGCAGAGGATCTTCAGAGCTTTAAACTTCAGCCTTCCTTCCCTCCCCTCTTTCTTTGTCCCTCTCCTCACCACCTCTGCCCTTCTCCCCCATCGCCTCTCTGGGTTTCCTCCTGGTGTTGTGGCCGTGGTTGGGGCGATGATGAGGAATGTTGTTGTTGTGACTTAGGGGGATTCAGGGTGGCTCAGACAGTAGCACACACACACACACAAGTATGTACACACATGCAAGCATGCGCAACACAGACAGATGTGTGGCAGATTGCATTGTGGAGACTTTCTAAAGTCCCTGCGGTAGCTTCGCTGTTGGTAGACTATCAATTTGTGACGAGCAGAAGTTTGAGGAACGTGCTGCTGTTAATGTGAATATTATGGCTAATAATGTAAAAGATGGTATTGCTCTCTCTGTGTATTGACGTGTGTGAACTCAGGTGCAAATTGCTCCACATTTACGTTGTTTCCCCTGATCTAGGATTTGCCTACAGACAGGATTAGGCGCATGGCTGAATCTGCGCTGACAGGTTAAGCCTTTATTACACGAGGACTCGTCTGTATGTTCCTACTGTGTTATGACCACATTTCAACCCCTCTGAGCAACACTTTGACACGGTTTTGGCTGAGTGAGACACCTTCCACTTAACATAATTCCAAACTCAGCTAAAATGAATTGACTTCAACCAACATCAGAGACACAGTTGAGTCGTTACCTTGCCATGATGTTTCCTTACTTCTACTCTTTTCAGTAATAATTGTTTATCTGATATTGCATTATAGTGGAACAAAGCCAGTGTCCACCTGAACCACACAACAGTGATAATAAGCAGGGCGAGCAGCATGTCAGAGCTGCTGTTCGTGGAGTCAGTAATAAGTGTCTGGTTATTTAGTTTTTGTTCTGTCCAGAGGTGCACGTGTCAACACAAGCCTTCCTTGTTTTTCTTTATCCCAGTTGCATGAGCTCCTGCTTAGAGCCTTGACATCTTAAACCTCTCCATCTCTCAAGCAGAGATGGATGGCTGTAACATTTAATAACAGCTTCCTGCCCCAATAGTCACACTCTCTCACTCACAGTCTCTACCTCGCTTCCTAGCCTTTGTCTCTATCATGGTGACTGCTCTGGGTCTGCCTTGGGTTTGCCTTGGTATATTAGAAGGTCCCACCACAAGCCACTTGATGTGGTGGGTACATTAGTATGGCCTGTCGTCCATGAAAATGATTGACTAAATTAAAATTATACAGATAACTATTGCAAAAGATAAAATTGGTCCCTGGTGATTGTATGTTTGCATGTAATGTACTGATAAAGAAGCTAAACCAACATGTCTAATCAAGTATGCCTTAACCACAAGGCACAGAGCCTATGGACACTTGGCATATGCACAGGAATAAAAAGATTATATATGTATGTACAGATAGACAGATCAGTACTCACCCAACCCACTCACCCAAAACACACAAAGATGCTGTGTGGCACACACACAAAGTCAGATATTCACCACAGCTTGAGAATACCCTCTGTCAGGACACATAGAGGTTTGTGTGTTTGTATAGGTTAGCGTGTGTGTGTGTGTGTGTGTGTGTGTGTGTGTGTGTGTGTGTGTGTGTGTGTGTGTGTGTGTGTGTGTGCTAAACAAGAGATCTAATTGTGTCTCAGAGGAATCAATAGGCATTGTTTGTTAAGTGTTCCTTGCTTAAGACTCACTTCCAGAACCACGTCATTTAATCCTGTGAAAAATAAGTAAAAAAACTGGTTGAACTAATATTTGAGAGGAGATGCCGACTTGATACTAATGACGACAAGGTGGTCAATAACAATACCGGCAATGGTGATACTCAAACTAACAAGAATTGACAGAGATTGATTGTGTAATTGTGTATTACTCGTTTGTTTTTAATGCAGGGAATGGGCTGTTGCCCTTGCCGCTTTACTGACAAGCAGCCCTCAGCCTCTCAATATGTGTGTGCCAGAGAGAAAAAAGACAGCGAGAAGAACATGCTCATGTGACCATATATGTACGAGTGTGTATGTAAAGGTCAGTGAGGGCAATATTGACATGCTATATTCTGAGCACATGGCGCAGCAGGACCTGTGGTGTTGCATTTCCTCCAGCGTCCTCCACTGAGATGACCTGTCTCAGCACACTGTCACCCTGACTCCACCTCTGTCAATATGCTGAAACCACTGCTTTTACTGAGCGGCTATTTCTCCGCAGTCAAAGCTGAAAACAGTAGCTGCGGCTAGAAGCTAAGGTTTGTTAGTCAGGTTGCCTTGCCACGTTGCAATGCAACAAGTAGCTTTTCATCTTAATCTCTACGCATACTGCATCCGTTAAGTTATTATTATGAATCATGAGTAGAGACCCTCCAGTAACTTGTGACCTGTGACATGCTAAACTAGACTAATAATGTGCCACTCGGCCATTTTTCAGGAAGTCTTTCCATAACTGTGAACAACTCTAGCATTTAGTCACAACTTCAAGACCAGACCAGGTTAGAACCAAGCATGTTGATTCGATTGCTCTAACTTTTTCAATCAGTTGAGACATGCCTAATAACAAAACAGCTCTCTGTGTAAAAGAAAACATAATGTCTATGCGTCATCCATCATAGTCCACCGTCCAAGTCGGTGGCTGTTATGCATAGTTTGTGCTTTCAGTGGAGGTTAAGCATGTATTTTTACAGCGTCTTCGACTCGTTCAGAACATATTTGCTTTGTGACTCATAACCAACAAAGTAAAAGACGGGCAGGCTTGCTTTTCATGTCAGAAACCGTTTGTGCCACTTAGGCATAAGGTGGTGTCACATGACCGTGAGCTGATGATGATCTGCTGATATTGAAAACACACACTTCCTCTTCTTGCAGCCATGTAATGTTTCTGCCACGTGTCCTAAAGGTCGATAGGAAGTATACTGTCGTCTGCTCTCTCTCGCTTTCTCTCTCTCTCTCTCTCTCTCTCTCTCTCTCGCCATCTTCCCTCTCCAGTGTGGTCGACCTTGCACCAGCTTGCAAGACCTTGGAGTCTGAGGGAGTGCTGCTGAGGATGCTGGAAGAGAATGCAGGCCAGACAGTCACATTGAGGGCACACAGGCAGATGCATGGATGGAGTTGGGGAGGGTCGAAAAAACAAAACAAGAAGGCCAAAGTAGAGAAGGATCCACTGGTCAAAGCAGTTTAAATTCTGCGGTTTAGAGAAGATAAGTAGATCATATTAATAAGTCATCTATTTGAAATGGATGCCGTTAGCGCAAAGAGCACCAACAGAGTGGCATACTGACAAGAAAGACCGTAGAGATGAAGAAATCAATAGGGGAAGGACACCCATGTCCAGACATGATAGATCATAATGAGCGCTCATTATCACTCTGGCACTGTCTTCTACCATACCACATTGTCTGTCTCTCATAGATATGTGCTCATCTGACGCTAATAGAAACCATAGAAACAGATTAGGCAGCCAGACAGAACGCAGGAGGCGTTTTCTTGCATCAAGTCCTCACATTCTCTCATTTGATTGAAGAACAGCCCGTGGCACCTTCAATTTCAAACATTTTGTTTCTCTTCCACCACATTAGTTCATGTCCAGCTGTGGCTTGAGTTCAGTCTAATGAGTTCAGAGCTGATCCTTGCTCACCTGAACTCAACCTGGGTCGTAAAACTGTGTCAGACTGAGCTGTAGCAATAAACACATGCAACATCAACATTATATGATATTATCCAAGGGCATACAGTGTTACACGGAGAGATTAGACTTGGCTGACTTGGCATTTTCACAGCAATGAAGATAAAATTATGAAATCTAATTTCAAAACACAAAGTTCAATCTAGACACACTTTGTCAAATTATTATTGTCTACCCTCTAAAGTGCATGATGTGGAAGGTGTGTGTGTGTGTGTGTTGTATGTGGGGCTCGGGCAGTTGTATAGTTTGTGTTATGATTACGCTTACGCTCCAAAGGTCACTTGTAGCAGTAATGCTAGTTTTGCTATCGTAGGGGTCACCCAAGGTTAAACTATGCAGTCCCTCCCCTCCTTCACTCTGTAACATATATCCATGTTGCTGGGTCATCATGACTTGGGCTCTGCTGCTGCAGGGCTCTGATATAGTGTGTTGCAGTGTTGCAGTGCTGTAAAGCTATAGCGGTTCATAGCATTGCTGAAGGTGCAAATGCTGTTTCTCTACACAGGGTGTGGTGCGTTACCCTGCTTGTGCGATAAGAGCCGACTGGGCCCATGGGAGCCCAGTCATTCAAATTCCCCACGCAAGCCCCGTACAATGGCTTCACCGAAAAACATTTTTTGTATATAAACATAAAAAAAAACATTTCTGCATTTGAAAAATGTTTGGTTCATGAGTGTATTACACATATGTTCACAGTAAGCAAGTTCATATCTGTTTGAGATCATGGCAGCTGTGATCATGATGGTGCTTTTTATTCAGAAATTAGTTTATGGATAATCATATTATCTGGAACCTTTCATGAAAGTTTTTTGCTTGAAAGAAATATGTAATTTCTTCACGAGAAACCAGGTAGTCATAGAAATAGTGAGTAAAATGATTAGTTCAGCCTCTCTCTCTCTCTCTCTCTCCACCTCTTTGCTCCTCCCCCTGTTCTCACCTGGCTCTCAGCCCAGAATGTTGCTGCAATTCTGCAAACTCTCATTGGTCCCCACTCTCACACCGCTTTGCAAGAAGGGAAATGACTAACCTCTTCTCCCTCCTGCCCTGCCTCGACTTCCCTTCTGCTTTCACTCTCTTCCTTTTCTTTCACCTCTGAACACATTTGCAATGGCCGACTTTGCTGAACTCGACTGTAAGTGATACAGGATTTGATCGGATTTTCCTGCGTTGACCAGAAGAGGTGGAAAGTTGTGAATGGCTGCTGTGTGTGTGTGTGTGTGTGTGTGTGTGTGTGTGTGTGTGTGTGTGTGTGTGTGTGCGTGTGTGTGCGCGCACCATGTGTGTTTAGAGTGCAGGGCGGGTGAAAGTTGTATTTGTTTTAGCTGACTCCCCTGCATTTCTGAAATTTTTACATATTCTCAATTCCCACAGAGCTTTGCAACAGATAAAAAAAATGCTGCAGGTCAGAACCTCCTATGAAAGAGCAATAAACCTGAATGTCTTCTTTGGATGCGTATCATCAACCCTCATCTTTCTTTTCCTTCTTGCTTCCTCTTTATCTTTCTGTCTTTCTCTCTCCCCAGAGGAAGTGCCTTCCCTGATGTCTGCTGCAGCTTCGACCTGCTTCTACAGCTGAAGCTCCACCCTCCCCCCTGCCTCGCTCGCTTGCTGCCACGGTAACACGAGTACAAGGACAGCAGCCAATCCCATTTTGCAGCCTACGCTCCGACCTGCTCGTCCATCCATCCACCATCACCATCCACTCCTCGCAGCAGGGGCTCCAGCCTCAGCTCTGCCATCTGCCCTCCACCAGCTGACCAGCCTTACCACAGCAGCCTAGCACACCACCAGGCCCACGCAGCATCTCACCCACCTTGCCTTTAACCTTCGCCTTCAACCCTCTAAGCCTCCACTCGGTCCGTAACCTTCCTGTAGCAGGCTACACCCAGACTCTCACCTTTGTTGCCTGCTTCACTGCACTTAACCAGAGGGCTCACGGTTTGGCCTATTCGGCTTTTTGCCTCGTTGGCTCGTGAATGTTCTAGGTGAGTCAGGCCACGAGCGGCAGCTTCGTTGTTAGGCGAAGTCGTCTTCTGGATACAAACACGTCTGCTGTGGTTGATTGATCGGGAAAGATATCCAATAGCATTCGTCCTGAAACATTTCACTTTGGAAAGGAGCCCTTTCAATCGATAGTAACTATAGCTTGAGTGTTTCATTTCAACGTCTTTAACTTTGACGACAAATAAACAAAAAGACCTTATAGTCGTGGATTAGAAACACTCGTACTTTATTCGCGCTTGAACAGATTTCAGCTCGGAATAACTATTGCCAGCGTGTTGCCATGGCGATGAACATGGCACACATCCGCGACACAAAGTGGCTGACACTTGAGGTGTGCAGGGAGTTCCAGAGGGGCACGTGCTCACGCTCGGACCAGGAGTGCAAGTTCGCTCATCCGGCCAAAAGCTGTCAGGTGGACAACGGACGGGTCATCGCTTGCTTCGACTCACTCAAGGTAAGAAAGGAGAAGTGGAAAACAGAAAGTCTGGAAATCAGATCTCCGACACACATACAGATTGTCCACAGATACGAAACTGAGCATGTACAGTCTGCTCGGCAGTTTGAGTGAATATATGGAGTTACACTGGAAATAGCTGTTGTCCACAGTCTACGTCACGCTGGAGCGCACCATCTGGATACGGCATGTGCTCTCGTTGATCCCACCTATTTCTGGTCAGGTGACTGTAACATGTGATCGAGGGTACAGAGAGGAGGGAGGTGGGGGCGCTTGCAGATTTTTAGATTCAGGAAGCAGCAGTCAGGCGTCTGTAACACTGCACTGTGGAATTTTCTAGGACAGGCTGAAGTGTTTTGGCGGGTATTTACTGCACTTACTCCAGCCGTCATTTAGGAGTCACATTTCCGAGTGATTACACAGTACATAAGCAAGGCTAAAGACTAAATCAGCACAGTCCCTCTGGAAGTGGAAAACACTGCTGTGTGCTAGCGGTTGAACAGCAAAACACAGACAAATGGGCTGTCACATGTACAAACCCATATAGATGCCCTGAGCACAACACGTTTCAACAGCTAGAGAGGAACGGTGCAATAGCGTCATCATGTAGCTCTCACTCAGTCAAACCATTTCCTGTGCAGAGGCCTAGGGGCAGTTAGAGGGGGTTTGTTTGTATCTCTATATGCGTATGTGTTTTAAAACGAAGTCGGGGGCAGATTTGGGGCACCGTATGCAGTAATTTTCCATTTTTAGGCAGCAGCCGAAAATCAAACACCTTTTCTTCTTTCTCTCTCTCTCTTTCATGATCTGTCTTTTTTTTTATCGGAGCACA